>NW_027307917.1:0-368865 GCF_047496885.1 Scyliorhinus torazame | reverse complement strand
GGATTTGAGTTCAGAAGTGGAGATGTCTTCCTGCAGTTACACAAGGCCTTGGTGAGACCACACCTGGAGTATTGTGTACAGTTTCGTCTCTCTAACTAAGAAAGGATATAGTTGCCAGAGAGGGAGTGCAGCGGAGGGTCAATTGGCTGATAGGGAGTTTCCCGGACTGTCCTACAAGGAGAGATTGGTTTGACTGTGGCACAGTGGTTAGCACTGCTGCCTCACAGTGCCAGTGACCCGGGTTAAATTCCGGCCTTGTGTGACTGATTATGTGGCGTTTTCAGTTTCTTCCCGTGTGTGCGTGGGTTTCTTCCGGGTGCTCCGGTTTCCTTCCACAGTCCAAAGATGTGCAGGCCAGGTGGAATGGTCCTGCTAAATTACCCCTTAGTGTCCAAGAAAGATTGTTTAGATTAGGTTAAGGAGTTGTTGGGATAGGGCGGGTGACTGAGCTTACATAGAGTGCTGTGTCAGAGGGTTGGTGTAGATTCGATGGGCAGAATGGCCTCCTTCTGCATTGTAGGGATTCTGTGATTGTGCCGGTATTCACCAGAGCCGAGAAGGATGAGAGGAGATGTTGGCCGTGCGAAATTGCCCCTGAGTGGCCCAAAGGTTAGGTGGTGTTACTGGGGTTATTTGGATTTGGTGGAGGCATGGGCTTGGGTAGGGTGCTCTCTCCGAGGGCCAGTGCAGACTCGATGGGCCAAATGGCCTACTCCTGCAATGTATATTCTATGGTTCTGCAAGCTCTGATTGAAATGTATCACATTCCAACAGCGCTGTTCAGACGATTCACAGGGATGGTGATTTCCACGTTGTACTGCCTCTGCCATGTCTTGGGAGTGATCATGGAAACAGTGTCGAGGAAACCTTACTCTGTATCTAACCCCGTGCTGTACCTGTCCTGGGAGTGTTTGATGGGGACAGTGTAGAGGAAACCTTACTCTGTATCTAACCCCGTGCTGTACCTGTCCAGGCAGTGTTTGATGGGGACAGTGTAGAGGGAGCTTTACTCTGTATCTAACCCCGTGCTGTACCTGTCCTGGGAGTGTTTGATGGGGACAGTGTAGAGGAAACCTTACTCTGTATCTAACCCCGTGCTGTACCTGTCCAGGCAGTGTTTGATGGGGACAGTGTAGAGGGAGCTTTACTCTGTATCTAACCCCATGCTGTCCTGGGAGTGTTTGATGGGGACAGTGTGGAGGTAGCTTTACTCTGTATCGAACCCCGTGCTGTACCTGTCCTGGGAGTGTTTGATGGGGACAGTGTAGAGCGAGCTTTACTCTGTATCTAACCCCGTGCTGTACCTGTCCAGGCAGTGTTTGATGGGGACAGTGTAGAGGGAGCTTTAGTCCGAATATATCATCGTACTGTATCTGCCCTGGGAGTGTTTGATGTGGACAGCATAGAGGCAGCTTTACTCTGTTTAGATCAGTGCCCTGTACCTTTCCTGGGAGTGTTTGATGGGGAGAATGCAAAGGGAGCCTTACTCTGTATCTAACCACGTGCTGTACCTGTCCTGGGGAGTGTTTGATGGGGACAGTGTAGAGGAAGCTTTACTCTGTATATACCATGGTACTGTAGCTGCCCTGGGAGGGTTTGTTGGGGAAAGTTTATAGGGATGTGTAATCTGTATCTAACCCCATGATGTACTTTGGCTAACAGTGTTTGATGGAGATTCTGAATCTTGAATTAATGTATTCTGTTAGTCTCCCCATCTTCTCTGTCTCTGCAACTCTCTATCTCTCTCTCTCTGGGAATCTGTCTAAACAAATCCACGATCAGCAGTCAGCCATTTTAAGTTACTTAACGGTGGCCACTTTATGTGAGCACAACACTGAGACAATTCGGACAGTTGTCCAAGTTAGTGTCAAACAATAACTGAAGGAAAGAGTCGCATTTAAACAGTGATATGTTGGGCAATGTGGATGTACAAATGGAGCTTGTACACCAGTCGCTGAAAGTGGAGAGGGGGGTGCAGCAAGCAGTTAAGAAGACCAATGATATGTTGGCCTTCATTGCAAGAGGGATTTGAGTTCAGAAGTGGAGAAGTCTTACTGCAGTTATACTGGGCCTTGGTGAGACCACACCTGGAGTACTGTGTACAGTTTTTGGTCTCCCTACCATGGAAGGATATAGTTGCCAGAGAGGGAGTGCAGCGGAGGGACAATCGGCTGATAGGGAGGTTGCCGGACTGTCCTAGGAGGAGAGATTGCTTCAATAGGGCCCGAACGAGCCCTCTTTCTCCAACCTAACCCTGGAGATCAAATCCCACATTCCTGGTGATTTCTCCCCTCTCAAAGATGGAAAGATATTGACTAAGTTTAAAGCAGAAATTGACTGATTTCTAAATCCCATTGACATAAAGGGATATGGGGATAGTGTTGGGGAAAAGACATTGAAGTAAAGATATTTTACAGCTGGATTCACAGAATACAGACAACAAAGTATCTTGAATTTTGGAAGAGCCACAAATATTGTCAAACATTTGGGAAATGATTGGAAACAGTTTGGACTGAGATCTCCTCAGTGACCTGTGTGCAGACCCCACCCCCGACTTACTGTGAGGAATGTCCCCCTCGGTGTGTTTCCTGTGTCTGCTAAGGAAGACACTTGTCCTGTCTATGGTTATGTTAATTCAGCAGTCAACAACAGATTCTGTCCTGTCGTTATTTCTGTCTTTGTTTGACATTTGTTTCCCTCTGAATTTCTGGCATGTTTGGAATGACTATTCGTCTGTCACCCGAGGAAGGCTTTCCATAGAATGAGTAAAAACCAGCAAGAAATCACAGAATGTGAGTTAAACACAACTTCATTTCTGCCTCCATTTTGAGAGAAGATTGCTGGCCACAAAAACAAAGCTCATTGCAAAGTTTCACTTCATATTTTACATGTTGTTCACAGACAGATTTCTTCAATGAGCTGCTCTATAAATATGGATTCAATTTGATTTTTTCTCACTGTGAGATGTAAAGTTTATTCCTGAATCAATACAGGGTCATCGGCAACAACATCATTTTATTAGACAAGGGGGTTCAATGGGATTTTTCACTGAAATCCTCTGATGTCAATTCCTGAGGTTAGAATTTATAATGAAACAATTTTGATTCAATGAAAACGGTCAGTTTAATAACCCCAATGTCCTGACTGCCTCACGTCCTGGCACCCTCACACCATCACACCCTCATGTCTCCTAACCCTCACATCCTGACCCACTCGCGTCCCCGAACCCTCGGATCCTGACCCGCTGTGTACCTCTTTCTGTGTGTGTGTCCCTCACTCTGTCTGTGTGCCCACCGCTCTCTGTCCCTCTCTGTATCCCTCTCTCCCTCTGTGTCCCTCTCTCTCGCTGTCTGTGTCCTTCTATCTCACTCTATCCCTCTCTTTCACCGCATACCTCTTTCTATCAGTGTCACTCTCTCTGTGTCCCTCTCCCTCTATGTGTCCCCGTCACTGTGTCTATCTCGCTGTGTTCCTCTCTCTTTCTCTGTGTCCCTCTCTCTCTCTCGCTGTGTCCTTCACTCTCTCGCTGTGTCCCTCACTCTCTCGCTGTGTCCCTCACTCTCTCGCTGTGTCCCTCACTCACTCGCTGTGTCCCTCACTCACTCGCTGTGTCCCTCACTCATTCGCTGTGTCCCTCACTCACTCGCTGTGTCCCTCTCTCACTCGCTGTGTCCCTCTCTCTCTCGCTGTGTCCCTCTCTCTCTCGCTGTGTCCCTCTCTCTCTCGCTGCGTACCCTCTCCCTCGCTGTGTCCCTCACTCTCTCGCTGCGTACCTCTCTCTCGCTGTGTCCCTCTCTCGCTGTGTCCCTCTCTCTCTCGGTGTCCCTCGCTCTCTCGGTGTCCCTCGCTCTCTCTCTGTGTCCCTCGCTCTCTCTGTGTCCCTCGCTCTCTCTCTGTGTCCCTCGCTCTCTCTCTGTGTCCCTCGCTCTCTCTCTGTGTCCCTCGCTCTCTCTCTGTGTCCCTCGCTCTCTCTCTGTGTCCCTCGCTCTCTCTCTGTGTCCCTCGCTCTCTCTCTGTGTCCCTCGCTCTCTCTCTGTGTCCCTCGCTCTCTCTCTGTGTCCCTCGCTCTCTCTCTGTGTCCCTCGCTCTCTCTCTGTGTCCCTCGCTCTCTCTCTGTGTCCCTCGCTCTCTCTCTGTGTCCCTCGCTCTCTCTCTGTGTCCCTCGCTCTCTCTCTGTGTCCCTCGCTCTCTCTCTGTGTCCCTCGCTCTCTCTCTGTGTCCCTCGCTCTCTCTCTGTGTCCCTCGCTCTCTCTCTGTGTCCCTCGCTCTCTCTCTGTGTCCCTCGCTCCCTCTCTGTGTCCCTCGCTCTCTCTCTGTGTCCCTCGCTCTCTCTCTGTGTCCCTCGCTCTCTCTCTGTGTCCCTCGCTCTCTCTCTGTGTCCCTCGCTCTCTCTCTGTGTCCCTCGCTCTCTCTCTGTGTCCCTCGCTCTCTCTCTGTGTCCCTCGCTCTCTCTCTGTGTCCCTCGCTCTCTCTCTGTGTCCCTCGCTCTCTCTCTGTGTCCCTCGCTCTCTCTCTGTGTCCCTCGCTCTCTCTCTGTGTCCCTCGCTCTCTCTCTGTGTCCCTCGCTCTCTCTCTGTGTCCCTCGCTCTCTCTCTGTGTCCCTCGCTCTCTCTCTGTGTCCCTCGCTCTCTCTCTGTGTCCCTCGCTCTCTCTGTGTCCCTCGCTCTCTCTCTGTGTCCCTCGCTCTCTCTCTGTGTCCCTCGCTCTCTCTCTGTGTCCCTCGCTCTCTCTCTGTGTCCCTCGCTCTCTCTCTGTGTCCCTCGCTCTCTCTCTGTGTCCCTCGCTCTCTCTCTGTGTCCCTCGCTCTCTCTCTGTGTCCCTCGCTCTCTCTCTGTGTCCCTCGCTCTCTCTCTGTGTCCCTCGCTCTCTCTCTGTGTCCCTCGCTCTCTCTCTGTGTCCCCCGCTCTCTCTCTGTGTCCCCCGCTCTCTCTCTGTGTCCCCCGCTCTCTCTCTGTGTCCCCCGCTCTCTCTCTGTGTCCCCCGCTCTCTCTCTGTGTCCCCCGCTCTCTCTCTGTGTCCCCCGCTCTCTCTCTGTGTCCCCCGCTCTCTCTCTGTGTCCCCCGCTCTCTCTCTGTGTCCCCCGCTCTCTCTCTGTGTCCCCCGCTCTCTCTCTGTGTCCCCCGCTCTCTCTCTGTGTCCCCCGCTCTCTCTCTGTGTCCCCCGCTCTCTGTCCGTCCCTCGCTCCCTGTGCGTCCCCCAGTGTCTGAGTGAGTGTGTATAACAGTGAATGAGTGTGTCATTGAGTGAGTGTGTGTAAGATTGAGAATTGGTGAGAACTACTGTGTGTGAGTGTGAGAGAGTGTGTACGAGTGAGTGTGTGTAAGTGTGTGTGAACAGTGTGTTTGTATCAGAGTGACTGAGTGTGTAAGAGTGAGTTTGTGAGTGAATGGGAATGAGCGTGTGAGCGTGTCGGTGAGTGTGAGTGATTGGTGTGTGAGTGAGTGATTAGTATGTGAGTGTGAGAGATTGGAAGTGTGGGTGAGTGTGTAAGAGTGAGCAAGTTAATGTGTGAAAGTGAGTGAGTATGTGTGTGTAAAAGTGTGTGCGTATGTAAGAATGAGTGAGTAATTGTGAGTGTGAGTGAGGGTGTGAGTGAGTGTGTAAGAGTGAGTGTGAGTATGTAAGATCATGTGTGTGTGAGTCAGTGAGTGTGTAAGAATGAGTGTTTGTGTAAGTGTGCGTATAAGAGGAGTGTGTAAGCGTGAGTGAGTGACTGAGTAATTGTGTGTAAGTGAGTGTGAATGACTGCCCGTGTCTGAGAGAGAGCGATTGAGTGTGTAAGAGTGAGTGAGTGTGTGTGAATGTGTATGAGTGAGTGTGTTTGAATGTGTAAGAGTGAGCGTGTGAGTGTGAGTGAGGATGTGAGTGTCTGAGTACGAGAGAGTGTGGAAGAGTGAGTGAGAGTGAGTAATTGTGTGTAAGTTAGTGTAAGTTAGTGTGAATGAGTGAGTCAGTCTGTGTGTGAGTGTGAGTGAGTGAATTCAAACTGAATTCAAATGACCTGTGAATTTAATTTCACCCTCAGTACTTATGTCTCGGCCTAAAACACAGGCTTCCTTCCAGAATTATACCCGCTTCAAGTTAAGGGACTTTAATTCCGGGCAATCGAGATTACTTTACAATCAATGGGTCCATTTTAAAAGTGACCCCACTATCGTTAATTTTGTGAATTCTGCCGGCAACCTGTGCACAGGGAGAGCCCAACAAATGATGACCACTTTCAAAATTGAGTTCAGAGTTTCTGATCTGAGATTTCTCTCTCTCTCTCTACCAGATTGCAGAGTGAGTATGTGTTAGCGTGTGGGAGTGAGTGTGTCAGAGTGACAGTGTGTCAGAGTGACAGTGTGTCAGAGTGACAGTGTGTCAGAGTGACAGTGTGTCAGAGTGACAGTGTGTCAGAGTGACAGTGAGTGTGAGAGTCAGTGAGTGTGAGAGTCAGTGAGTGTGAGAGTCAGTGAGTGTGAGAGTCAGTGAGTGTGAGAGTCAGTGAGTGTGAGAGTCAGTGAGTGTGAGAGTCAGTGAGTGTGAGAGTCAGTGAGTGTGAGAGTCAGTGAGTGTGAGTCTGACTGTGTGTGAATCAGTATGTCATAATGAGTCTGTGTGTAAGAGTGAGTTAGTGAGTGAGTGAGCGTGTGTTAGTGAGTGATTGTGTAAGGTTGTTAGTGAGTGTGCAAGAGTATGTGCATAAGAGTGCGTGTAAGTGAGTGTGTAAGAATGAGTTAAATCTAACCCCTCGATTAGATTGCACATTGTATCGCACTGCAGTGTATCTGTAAACGGTGAGTGTGTGCAAGGGTGAGTGTGTCTAAGAGTGAGCGAGTCAGCGTGTGAGTATGTCAATGAGAGTGACTGTGTAAGTGAGTTTGAGTGTGTGAGCGAGTTAGTGTGTAAGAATGAGTGAGTAGGTGAGTGAGTGTGCAAGTGTGTATAATGGTGGGTGTGAGTGAGGGTGAGTAAGTGTGTAAGAGTGATTGTTTAAGAGTGGGTGAGGGTGTGAGGGAGTGAGAGTGCGAGTGTAGGAGTGTGTGTGAGTGAATGTGTAAGAGTAAGTGTGCAAGTGAGTGAGCGTGTAAGAGGGCGAGTGTGTGTGTGTGATTGAATGAATGTGTAAGAGTGAGTGCCGGCGTGTGAGTGAGTGTGCGAGTGAGTGTTTAAGTGTGAGAGAGTGAGTGTGTGTAAGACTGAGTGAGTGATGTGAGTGTGAGAGTGAGTGTGTAATAATGAGTGAGTGTGTAGGAATAAGTGAGTTTCCGTGTATAAATGAGTGTGTATGAGTGAGTAACTGTGTAATAGTGAGTGAGTGTGAGTCGGGGTGTGTAAGAGTCAGTTAGCTAGTAAGTGAGTGAGAGTGTGTTAGTGAGTGATTTAGTGTGTGGTTGAGTATGTGAGTGGGTAAGAGAGTGAGTGTGTAAGAGTGAGTCGATGTGCATGAATGAGTGTGTGCGAGTGAGTGTGTGATTGAGTGAGCATGAGGTGGTGAGTGTTCGAGTTAGTGCATGAGTGTGAGTGAATGCGAGTTAGTGAGTGTGCGTAAGGATGTGTGTGACAGAGACAGTGTGTAATTCAGTCAGTGTAAGAGTGAGATTTAGTGAGTACGAGTGTGCTAGTGAGTATGCGTGTCCAAAAGTGAGTGTAGGTGAGTGTAAGAGTGAGAGTGAGTGTGTGAAAATGTGTGCATAAGAGGGAGTATAAGAGTGACTGAGTGTGGAAGTGTGACTGTGTGTAAGAGTGAGTGTGAATGATAGTTAGTATGTGTTAGTGAGAGAGTGTGAGTGTGTGAGTAAGAGTGAGTTTGAATCAGTGAGTGAGCCTGAGTGAGTGTGTAAGAGTGAGCGAGTTAGTGTGTGAGTGGGTATGTGAGTGTGAGTAACAATGTATAAGTGAGTGAGTGAATATCTGAGAGTGTGTGTGTTAGCGTGTGAGAGTGAGTGTGTCAGAGTGAGTGAATGAGTTTGTGAGTGACAGTGTGTGTGAGTGAGTGTGAAGGTGAGTAAGAGTATGTAAGAGTGAGTGTGTGTGAGTGAATGTGTAAGAATGAGCGAGTATGTGAGTGGGTGAGTGTTTAAGTGTGAGTGAGTGTGGAAGAGTGTGTGAGTGAGTGCGGAAGACTGAGCGAGTGTGTAGGAATGAGTGAGTTTCCATGTACAGGTGAGTGTGTAAGAGTGAATGAGGGTGTGTAAGAGTGAGTGTGTGTGAGTGATTGTGTAAGAGTGAGTGAGTGCGTAAGAGTATATTTGTAAGAGTGTGAGTGAGTGTGTAGGAGTGAGTTAACTCTAACCCCTCGATTAGATTCCACTCTGTAACTCACTCCCGGGTATCTGTTATTCTATATAAAAACTATCCTGAACCCCTCGATTAGATTCCAGTCTGTAACTCACTCCCGGGTATCTGTTACTCTATATATAAACTATCCTGAACCCCTCGATTAAATTCCAGTCTGTAACTCACTCCCGGGTATCTGTTATTCTATATATAAACTATCCAGAACCCCTCGATTAGGTTCCAGTCTGTAACTCACCCCTGGGTATCTGTTATTCTACATATAAACTATCCTGAACCCCTCGATTAGATTCCAGTCTGTAACTTACTCCTGGGTATCTGTTATTCTATATATAAACCACCCCGAACCCCGCGATTAGATTCCAGTCTGTAACTCACTCCCGGGTATCTGTTGTTCTATATATAAACTATTGTGAAACCCTCGATTAGATTCCAGTCTGTAACTCACTCCTGGGTATCGGTTATTCTGTATATCATCTATCCCGAAGCCCCCCATTAGATTGCAGTCTGTAACTCACTCCCGGGTATCGGTTATTCTGTATATAATCTATCCCGAAGCCCCCCATTAGATTGCAGTCTGTAACTCACTCCTGGGTATCTGTTATTCTGTATGTAATCTATTCTGAAGCCCTCCATTAGATTGCAGTCTGTAATTCATTCCCAGATACCATTTATTCTGTGTATTAACCAGCGATATGCCAGACTGAGATGAGGAGGAATTTTGTCACTCAGATGGTGGTGAATCCTGGGAATTCTCTATCCCAGAGGGATGTGGAGTCTCTGTCATTGAGCCGGTTCTAGACTGAGTTTGATGGATCAGCAAGAGGCACGGGGATAGGGCAGGAACATGGTGTTGAAATGGAAGAATCTCCATGATCATATTGACTGGTAGAGCGAGCTCGAAGGGCTGAATGGCCCAGTCCTGCTCCTATTCCTTGTGGTCTGTTATTGCCAATTATTTCTCTGTTTATCTATTTAAGATTATCCGGAAAAGTGGGATGGGAATGAATTCTGCATCGTTTGTGATTTGGATATTGGAGTAATCATCATTTGGGGTCAATTCTGTTCTGGTGATAATTTGCGATCTTTTTTCAAAATACAACCCTTCCTTTGGAAACATTGCCTCATTCCCTCTACTTGCTGTAAATATCCTGGCAGCTTCTGTTGTGGAAATTGGAGAGGAACATTTATTCCATTTGTAACCCCATGCTGAACCTGACCTGGTAGTGTTTGATGGGGACAGTGTAGAGGGAGCTTTACTCTGTATCTAACCCCGTGCTGTACCTGTCCTGGGAGTGTTTGATGGGGACAGTGTAGAGGGAGCTTTACTCTGTATCTAACCCCGTGCTGTACCTGTCCTGGGAGTGTTTGATGGGGACAGTGTAGAGGGAGCTTTACTCTGTATCTAACCCCGTGCTGTACCTGTCCTGGGAGTGTTTGATGGGGACAGTGTAGAGGGAGCTTTACTCTGTATCTAACCCCGTGCTGTATCTGTTTTGGGAGAGTTTGATGGGGACCAACTTAGCTGGGAGGAGCAATTTATCCAGCACCCTGTTCTCTGGTAGGCAAACGAACGAGGACAACTCCTTTTTCACCAAGTTCCATCATTGAAGATAATTAAACTTCACCTCCCTCTGCATTTTATGTTTCTCCCTCAATTCTTCAAATCTACTTTCCAACAACAAGTCTTTAACCTGTCTCAGCCCAGCTTTATGCCACTGTTTAAATATTGTATCCAGTCTTGCCGCCGGGGTGAATCGGGGGTTTCCATAAATAGGGGCTCGCACCGTCAAGTTTACCAAACCAAAATGGCGTCTCCGCTTGCTCCAGATGTTGAAGGAAGATGCCAGCACCGGGCTTTGTGTAAACCTCCCCGGGGGAAATGGGAGTGGAGCCGCAGCGGAAGTCTGCAAACTAGCCCCTTTACACGATGCTTCCACCACCTGTACCCATTCCGCTTCTTCCTCTCCCCACCATTGCCCAATCTTCTCCAAATTCACCGCCCAATAACAATACAAAAGATTGGGAAGCACCAACCCTCCCACCCACCCATTCTTTTTAAATGTGAGCTGGTATTTTTGAAGAGAAATCCAATTAATCTCCTTCCATTTACTGATGGAGAAGTGATCTGCCGCATTTTCTATCTGTTTAGAGCAGGGTGCCTGTGTGAGGGTAAGTGTGTTACTGTGTGTGTGGACTTTTCTCTATCTGTCTATCTGCCGGTCGCCCTGGTCCAAGATTCTATTTCTCTCTCCACAGATGCTGCCTGACCTGCTCGGTATTTTTCGCATTGGTACAAGAGCGAGGAGGTAAGGCTGAAGTTATACAAGACACTAGTTAGACCTCAGCTGGAATATTGTGGACAGTTCTGGGTGCCACATGATAGGAAGGGTGTGAACACACTGGAGCGAGTGCAGAGGAGGTTCACAAGAATGGTTCAGGAATGAGAAATTTCAGTGATGAGGTTAGATTGGAGAGGTTGGGTCTGTTCTCCACGCAGAGAAATGGCCAATAGGAGATTTGATAGAGGTGTTCAAATTCTTGGGGGTGCCGGACAGAGTAGACAGGGAGAAACGGATCCCACTATTAAGAAGCTCAAGAACGCGATGGCACAGAATTAAAGGGAATTGGAAAAGAAGCAAATGTGGGGCGAAATTCTCCGGAAATGGCACGATGTCTGCCGACTGGCGCCCAAAACGGCGCAAATCAGACGGGCATCGCGCCGCCCAAAAGGTGCGGAATGCTCCGCATCTTTGGGGGCCGAGCCCCAACATTGAGGGGCTAGGTCGGCGCCGGAGGAATTTCCGCCCCGCCAGCTGGCAGAAAATGCCTTTGGTGCCCCGCCAGCTGGCGCGGAAATGACATCTCCGGGCGGCGCATGCGCGGGAGCGTCAGCGGCCGCTGACAGTTTCCCACGCATGCGCAGTGGAGGGAGTCTCCTCCACCTCCGCCATGGTGGAGACCGTGGCGGAGGCGGAAGGGAAAGAGTGCCCCCACGGCACTGGCCCGCCCGCAGATCGGTGGGCCCCGATCGCGGGCCAGGCCACCGTGGGGGCAGCCCCCGGGGCCAGATCGCCCCGCGCCCCCCCCAGGACCCCGGAGCCCGCCCGCGCTGCCTTGTCCCGCCGGTAAGGTAGGTGGTTCAATTTACGCTGGCGGGACAGGCATTTTAGCGGCGGGACTTCGGCCCATCCGGGCCGGAGAATCGAGCAGGGGGGCCCGCCAACCGGCGCGGCGCGATTCCCGCCCTGCCAAATCTCCGGTGCCGGAGACTTCGGCAACCAGCAGGGGCGGGATCCACGCCAGCCCCCGGCGATTCTCCGACCCTCCGCCCCAGATGTGAGAAAATGGAAACAGTATAGTGTAGAGAGAGCCCTGCTCGATATCTGACCCCGTGCTGTACCTGTCCTGGGAGTGTTTGATGGGGACAGTGTAGAGAGAGCCCTGCTCGATATCTAACCCCGTGCTGTACCTGTCCTGGGAGTGTTTGATGGGGTCAGTGTAGAGGGAGCTTTACTCTGTATCTAACCCTGTGCTGTACCTGTCCTGGGAGTGTTTGATGGGGTCAGTGTAGAGAGAGCCCTGCTCGATATCTGACCCCGTGCTGTACCTGTCCTGGGAGTGTTTGATGGGGACAGTGTAGAGGGAGCTTTACTCTGTATCTAACCCCGTGCTGTACCTGTCCTGGGAGTGTTTGATGGGGACAGTGTAGAGGGAGCTTTACTCTGTATCTAACCCCCGTGCTGTACCTGTCCTGGGAGTGTTTGATGGGGACAGTGTAGAGGGAGCTTTACTCTGTATCTAACCTGTGCTGTACCTGTCCTGGGAGTGTTTGATGGGGACAGTGCAGAGTGAGCTTTACGCTATATCTAACCCTGTGCTGTACCTGTCCTGGGAGTGTTTGATGGGGACAGTGTAGAGGGAGCTTTACTCTGTATCTAACCCCGTGCTGTACCTGTCCTGGGAGTGTTTGATGGGGTCAGTGTAGAGGGAGCTTTACTCTGTATCTAACCCCCGTGCTGTACCTGTCCTGGGAGTGTTTGATGGGGACAGTGTAGAGGGAGCTTTATTCTGTATCTAACCCCGTGCTGCACCTGTCCTGGGAGTGTTTGCCAGGGACAGTGTAGAGGAATCTGTGACTAACCCCATGATGTACCTTTACTGGTCATGTTTGATGGAGTTTCAAAATCTCCAATAAATGACTTCTATTAGTTTCTCCATCTGTCTGTTTCTGCTTCTCTCTCTGTCTGTCTGGGAATATTGTCAAAACAAAATCCACGATCAGCAGTCAGCCATTTTAAGTTACTTAATGGTGGCCATTCTAGGTGAGCACAGCACAGTCATTTCTGACATTTGTACACGTTGGTATAACAAAATCCTGATGGAAAGTGGCTGATTTAAACAGTGATTTGTTGGTGAATGTGGATGTAGAAAGGGAGCTATTGAGATGTAGAAAGACAAGCTGTCCTTGTACACCAGTCACTGAAAGTGGAGAGGGGGCTGCAGCAAGCAGTTAAGAAGGCCAATGATATGTTGGCCTTCATTGAAAGAGGGATTTGAGTTCAGAAGTGGAGATGTCTTTCTGCAGTTACACAAGGCCTTGGTGAGACCACACCTGGAGTATTGCGTACAGTTTCGGTCTCCCTAACTAAGAAAGGATATAGTTGCCAGAGAGGGAGTGCAGCGGAGGGTCATTCGGCTGATAGGGAGGTTACCGGGCTGTCCTTCAAGGAGAGATTGGTTTGACTGTGGCACAGTGGTTAGCACTGCTGCCTCACAGTGCCAGTGACCCGGGTTAAATTCCGGCCTTGTGTGACTGATTATGTGGAGTTGGCAGTTTCTCCCCGTGTGTGCGTGGGTTTCCTCCGGGTGCTCCGGTTTCCTTCCACAGTCCAAAGATGTGCAGGCTAGGTGGAATGGTCCTGCTAAATTACCCCTTAGTGTCCAAGAAAGATTGTTTAGATTAGGTTAAGGAGTTATTAGGATAGGGCGGGTGACTGCGCTTCCATAGAGTGCTGTGTCAGAGGGTTGGTGTAGATTCGATGGGCAGAATGGCCTCCTTCTGCATTGTAGGGATTCTGTGATTGTGCCGGTCTTCACCAGAGCCGAGAAGGATGAGAGGAGATGTTGGCCGTGCGAAATTGCCCCTGTGTGGCCCAAAGGTTAGGTGCTGTTACTGGGGTTATTTGGATTTGGTGGAGGCGTGGGCTTGGGTAGGGTGCTCTCTCCGAGGGCCAGTGCAGACTCGATGGGCCAAATGGCCTACTCCTGCAATGTATATTCTATGGTTCTGCGAGCTCTGATTGAAATGTATCACATTCCAAAAGCGCTGTTCAGACGATTCACAGGGATGGTGATTTCCACGTTGTACTGCCTCTGCCATGTCTTGGGAGTGATCATGGAGACAGTGTAGAGGAAACCTTACTCTGTATCTAACCCCGTGTTGTATCTGTCCTGGGATTGCTGGATGGGGACAGTGTAGAGGAGACCTTACTCTGTATCTAACCCCGTGCTGTACCTGTCCTGGGAGTGTTTGATGGGGACAGTGTAGAGGGAGCTTTACTCTGTATCTAACCCCGTGCTGTACCTGTCCTGGGAGTGTTTGATGGGGACAGTGTAGAGGAAACCTTTCTCTGTATCTAACCCCGTGCTGTACCTGTCCAGGCAGTGTTTGATGGGGACAGTGTAGAGGGAGCTTTACTCTGTATCTAACCCCGTGCTGTCCTGGGAGTGTTTGATGGGGACAGTGTGGAGGGAGCTTTACTCTTTATCGAACCCCATGCTGTACCTGTCCTGGGAGTGTTTGATGGGGACAGTGTAGAGGAAACCTTACTCTGTATCTAACCCCGTGCTGTACCTGTCCAGGCAGTGTTTGATGGGGACAGTGTGGAGGGAGCTATACTCTGTATCTAACCCCGTGCTGTACCTGTCCAGGCAGTGTTTGATGGGGACAGTGTAGAGGGAGTGTTACTCTGTATCTCACCCAGTGCGATATCTGACTTGGGAGCGTTTGATGGGTACAGTGCAGAGGGAGCTTTAGTCCGAATATATCATCGTACTGTATCTGCCCTGGGAGTGTTTGATGTGGACAGCGTAGAGGCAGCTTTACTCTGTTTAGATCAGTGCCCTGTACCTGTCCTGGGAGTGTTTGATGAGGAGAATGTAGAGGGAGCCTTACTCTGTATCTAACCCCGTGCTGTACCTGTCCTGGGGAGTGTTTGCTGGGGACAGTGTAGAGGAAGCTTTACTCTGTATATACCATGGTACTGTAGCTGTCCCGGGAGGGTTTGTTGGGGACAGTTTAGAGGGATGTGTAATCTGTATCTAACCCCATGATGTACTTTGGCTAACAGTGTTTGATGGAGATTCTGAATCTTGAATTAATGTATTCTGTTAGTCTCCCCATCTTCTCTGTCTCTGCAACTCTCTATCTCTCTCTGGGAATCTGTCTAAACAAATCCACGATCAGCAGTCAGCCATTTTAAGTTACTTAACGGTGGCCATTTTATGTGAGCACAACACTGAGACAATTCGGACAGTTGTCCAAGTTAGTGTCAAACAATAACTGAAGGAAAGAGTCGCATTTAAACAGTGATATGTTGGGCAATGTGGATGTACAAATGGAGCTTGTACACCAGTCGCTGAAAGTGGAGAGGGGGGGTGCAGCAAGCAGTTAAGAAGACCAATGATATGTTGGCCTTCATTGCAAGAGGGGTTTGAGTTCAGAAGTGGAGAAGTCTTACTGCAGTTATACTGGGCCTTGGTGAGACCACACCTGGAGTACTGTGTACAGTTTTTGGTCTCCCTATCATGGAAGGATATAGTTGCCAGAGAGGGAGTGCAGCGGAGGGACAATCGGCTGATAGGGAGGTTGCCGGACTGTCCTAGGAGGAGAGATTGCTTCAATAGGGCCTGAATGAGCCCTGTTTCTCCAACCTAACCCTGGAGATCAAATCCCACATTCCTGGTGATTTCTCCCCTCTCAAAGATGGAAAGATATTGACTAAGTTTAAAGCAGAAATTGACTGATTTCTAAATCCCATTGACATAAAGGGATATGGGGATAGTGTTGGGGAAAAGACATTGAAGTAAAGATATTTTACAGCTGGATTCACAGAATACAGACAACAAAGTATCTTGAATTTTGGAAGAGCCACAAATATAGTCAAACATTTGGGAAATGATTGGAAACAGTTTGGACTGAGATCTCCTCAGTGACCTGTGTGCAGACCCCACCCCCGACTTACTGTGAGGAATGTCCCCCTCGGTGTGTTTCCTGTGTCTGCTAAGGAAGACACTTGTCCTGTCTCTGGTTATGTTAATTCAGCAGTCAGCAACAGATTCTGTCCTGTCGTTATTTCTGTCTTTGTTTGACATTTGTTTCCCTCTGAATTTCTGGCATGTTTGGAATGACCATTCGTCTGTCACCCGAGGAAGGCTTTCCATAGAATGAGTAAAAACCAGCAAGAAATCACAGAATGTGAGTTAAACACAACTTCATTTCTGCCTCCATTTTGAGAGAAGATTGCTGGCCACAAAAACAAAGCTCATTGCAAAGTTTCACTTCATATTTTACATGTTGTTCACAGACAGATTTCTCCAATGAGCTGCTCTATAAATATGGATTCAATTTGATTTTTTCTCACTGTGAGATGTAAAGTTTATTCCTGAATCAATACAGGGTCATCGGCAACAACATCATTTTATTAGACAAGGCGGTTCAATGGGATTTTTCACTGGGATCCTCTGATGTCAATTCCTGAGATTAGAATTTATAATGAAACAATTTGGATTAAATGAAAATGGTCAGTTTGATAACCCCAATGTCCTGACTGCCTCACGTCCTGGCACCCTCACACCATCACACCCTCATGTCTCCTAACCCTCACATCCTGACCCACTCGCGTCCCCGAACCCTCGGATCCTGACCCGCTGTGTACCTCTTTCTGTGTGTGTGTCCCTCACTCTGTCTGTGTGCCCACCGCTCTCTGTCCCTCTCTGTATCCCTCTCTCCCTCTGTGTCCCTCTCGCTCGCTGTCTGTGTCCTTCTATCTCACTCTATCCCTCTCTTTCACCGCGTACCTTTCTATCAGTGTCACTCTCTCTGTGTCCCTCTCCCTCTATGTGTCCCCGTCACTGTGTCTATCTCGCTGTGTTCCTCTCTCTTTCTCTGTGTCCCTCTCTCTCTCTCTCGCTGTGTCCCTCTCTCTCTCTCGCTGTGTCCCTCTCTCTCTCGCTGTGTCCCTCACTCTCTCGCTGTGTCCCTCACTCTCTCGCTGTGTCCCTCACTCTCTCGCTGTGTCCCTCACTCTCTCGCTGTGTCCCTCACTCTCTCGCTGTGTCCCTCACTCTCTCGCTGTGTCCCTCACTCTCTCGCTGTGTCCCTCACTCTCTCGCTGTGTCCCTCACTCTCTCGCTGTGTCCCTCTCTCACTCGCTGTGTCCCTCTCTCACTCGCTGTGTCCCTCTCTCACTCGCTGTGTCCCTCTCTCACTCGCTGTGTCCCTCTCTCACTCGCTGTGTCCCTCTCTCACTCGCTGTGTCCCTCTCTCACTCGCTGTGTCCCTCTCTCACTCGCTGTGTCCCTCTCTCACTCGCTGTGTCCCTCTCTCACTCGCTGTGTCCCTCTCTCACTCGCTGTGTCCCTCTCTCACTCGCTGTGTCCCTCTCTCACTCGCTGTGTCCCTCTCTCTCTCGCTGTGTCCCTCTCTCTCTCGCTGTGTCCCTCTCTCTCTCGCTGTGTCCCTCTCTCTCTCGCTGTGTCCCTCGCTCTCTCTGTGTCCCTCGCACTCTCTGTGTCCCTCGCTCTCTCTGTGTCCCTCGCTCTCTCTGTGTCCCTCGCTCTCTCTGTGTCCCTCGCTCTCTCTGTGTCCCTCGCTCTCTCTGTGTCCCTCGCTCTCTCTGTGTCCCTCGCTCTCTCTGTGTCCCTCGCTCTCTGTGTCCCTCGCTCTCTGTGTCCCTCGCTCTCTGTGTCCCTCGCTCTCTGTGTCCCTCGCTCTCTCTGTGTCCCTCGCTCTCTCTGTGTCCCTCGCTCTCGCTGTGTCCCTCGCTCTCGCTGTGTCCCTCGCTCTCGCTGTGTCCCTCGCTCTCGCTGTGTCCCTCGCTCTCGCTGTGTCCCTCGCTCTCGCTGTGTCCCTCGCTCTCGCTGTGTGCCCCTCGCTCTCGCTGTGTGCCCCTCGCTCTCGCTGTGTGCCCCTCGCTCTCGCTGTGTGCCCCTCGCTCTCGCTGTGTGCCCCTCGCTCTCGCTGTGTGCCCCTCGCTCTCGCTGTGTGCCCCTCGCTCTCTCTGCGTGCCCCTCGCTCTCTGCGTGTCCCGCGCTCTCTGCGTGTCCCTCGCTCTCTGCGTGTCCCTCGCTCTCTGCCCGTCCCCCAGTGTCTGAGTGAGTGTGTATAACAGTGAATGAGTGTGTCATAGAGTGAGTGTGTGTAAGAGTGAGAATTGGTGAGAACTACTGTGTGTGATTGTAAGAGTGAGTGTGTACGAGTGAGTGTGTGTAAGTGTGTGTGAACAGTGTGTTTGTATAAGAGTGACTGAGTGTGTAAGAGTGAGTTTGTGAGTGAATGGGAATGAGCGTGTGAGCGTGTCGGTGAGTGTGAGTGATTGGTGTGCGAGTGAGTGATTAGTATGTGAGTGTGAGTGATTGGAAGTGTGGGTGAGTGTGTAAGAGTGAGCAAGTTAATGTGTGAAAGTGAGTGAGCATGTGTGTGTAAAAGTGTGTGCGTATGTAAGAATGAGTGAGTAATAGTGAGTGTGAGTGAGGGTGTGAGTGAGTGTGTAAGAGTGAGTGTGCGTATGTAAGATCATGTGTGTGTGATCTGTGGGTCCCTCGCAATCTGTGGGTCCCTCGCAATCTGTGGGTCCCTCGCTCTCTGTGGGTCCCTCGCTCTCTGTGGGTCCCTCGCTCTCTGTGGGTCCCTCGCTCTCTGTGGGTCCCTCGCTCTCTGTGGGTCCCTCGCTCTCTGTGGGTCCCTCGCGCTCTGTGGGTCCCTCGCTCTCTGTGGGTCCCTCGCTCTCTGTGGGTCCCTCGCTCTCTGTGGGTCCCTCGCTCTCTGTGGGTCCCTCGCTCTCTGTGGGTCCCTCGCTCTCTGTGGGTCCCTCGCTCTCTGTGGGTCCCTCGCTCTCTGTGGGTCCCTCGCTCTCTGTGGGTCCCTCGCTCTCTGTGGGTCCCTCGCTCTCTGTGGGTCCCTCGCTCTCTGTGGGTCCCTCGCTCTCTGTGGGTCCCTCGCTCTCTGTGGGTCCCTCGCTCTCTGTGGGTCCCTCGCTCCCTGTGGGTCCCTCGCTCCCTGTGGGTCCCTCGCTCCCTGTGGGTCCCTCGCTCCCTGTGGGTCCCTCGCTCCCTGTGGGTCCCTCGCTCTCTGTGGGTCCCTCGCTCTCTGTGGGTCCCTCGCCCTCTGTGGGTCCCTCGCCCTCTGTGGGTCCCTCGCCCTCTGTGGGTCCCTCGCCCTCTGTGGGTCCCTCGCCCTCTGTGGGTCCCTCGCCCTCTGTGGGTCCCTCGCCCTCTGTGGGTCCCTCGCCCTCTGTGCGTCCCTCGCCCTCTGTGCGTCCCTCGCCCTCTGTGCGTCCCTCGCCCTCTGTGCGTCCCTCGCCCTCTGTGCGTCCCTCGCCCTCTGTGCGTCCCTCGCCCTCTGTGCGTCCCTCGCCCTCTGTGCGTCCCTCGCCCTCTGTGCGTCCCTCGCCCCCTGGGCGTCCCTCGCCCCCTGGGCGTCCCTCGCCCCCTGGGCGTCCCTCGCCCTCTGTGCGTCCCTCGCCCTCTGTGCGTCCCTCGCTCCCAGTGCGTCCCTCGCCCTCTGTGCGTCCCTCGCTCTCTGTGTGTCCCGTAACAGCCTCCGTGAACAGGCGCAGTAATGTGGCGACTAGGGGCTTTTCACAGTAACTTCATTTGAAGCTACTTGTGACAATAAGCGATTTCAATTTTCATTTTGCGTCCCTCGCAATCTGTGTGTCCCTCGCAATATGTGTGTCTAATGTTTGATGGGACAGTGTAGAGGGAGCTTTACTCTGTATCTAACCCCGTGCTGTACCTGTCCTGGGAGTGTTTGATGGGGACAGTGTAGAGGGAGCTTTACTCTGTATCTAACCCCGTGCTGTATCTGTCCTGGGAGTGTTTGATGGGGACAGTGTAGTGGGAGCTTTTCTCTATATCTAACCCCGTACTGTACCTGTCCTGGGATTGTTTGATGGGGGACAATATAGAGGGAGCTTCACTCTGTATCTAACCCCGTGATGTACCTGTCCTGGGAGTGTTTGACAGGGTTTCAAAATCTCAAATAAATGTCATCTATTAGTTTCTCCATCTGTCTGTTTCTGCTTCTCTCTCTGTCTGTGTGGGAATATTGTCAACAGAAAATCCACGATCAGCAGTCAGCCATTTTAAGTTACTTAATGGTGGCCATTTTAGGTGAGCACAGCACAGTCATTTCTGACATTTGTACACGTTGGTATAACAAAATCCTGATGGAAAGTGTCTGATTTAAACAATGATTTGTTGAAAAATGTGGATGTAGAAAGGGAGCTGGCTGTCCTTGTACACCAGTCACTGAAAGTGGAGAGGGGGGTGCAGCAAGCAGTTAAGAAGGCCAATGATATGTTGGCCTTCATTGAAAGAGGGATTTGAGTTCAGAAGTGGAGATGTCTTTCTGCAGTTACACAAGGCCTTGGTGAGACCACACCAGGAGTATTGCGTACAGTTTCGGTCTCCCTAACTAAGAAAGGATATAGTTGCCAGAGAGGGAGTGCAGCGGAGGGTCATTCGGCTGATAGGGAGGTTACCGGGCTGTCCTTCAAGGAGAGATTGGTTTGACTGTGGCACAGTGGTTAGCACTGCTGCCTCACAGTGCCAGTGACCCGGGTTAAATTCCGGCCTTGTGTGACTGATTATGTGGAGTTGGCAGTTTCTCCCCGTGTGTGCGTGGGTTTCCTCCGGGTGCTCCGGTTTCCTTCCACAGTCCAAAGATGTTGCAGGCTAGGTGGAATGGTCCTGCTAAATTACCCCTTAGTGTCCAAGAAAGATTGTTTAGATTAGGTTAAGGAGTTATTGGGATAGGGCGGGTGACTGAGCTTACATAGGGTGCTGTGTCAGAAGGTTGGTGTAGATTCGATGGGCAGAATGGCCTACTTCTGCATTGTAGGGATTCTGTGATTGTGCCGGTATTCACTAGAGCCGGGAAGGATGAGAGGAGATGTTGGCCGTGCTCAATTGCCCCTTAGTGGCCCAAAGGGTAGGTGGTGTTACTGGGGTTATTTGGAGAGGGTGGAGGCGTGGGCTTGTGTAGGGTGCTCTCTCCGAGGGCCAGTGCAGACTCGATGGGCCAAATGGCCTACTCCTGCAATGTATATTCTATGATTCTCTGTATCACATTCCAACAGCGCTGTTCAGACTACACACAGGGATGGTGATTTCCACGTTGTACTGCCTCTGCCATGTCTTGGGAGTGATCATGGAGACAGTGTAGAGGAAACCTTACTCTGTATCTAACCCCGTGTTGTACCTGTTCTGGGAGTGTTTGATGGGGACAGTGTAGAGGGAGCTTTACTCTGTATCTAACCCCGTGCTGTACCTGTCCTGGGAGTGTTTGATGGGGACAGTGTAGAGGAAACCTTACTCTGTGACAGTGTCGAGGGAGATTTACTCTGATTCTAACCCCGTGCTGTACCTGTCCTGGGAGTGTTTGATGGTGACAGTGTAGAGGGGGCTTTACTCTGATTCTAACCCCGTGCTGTACCTGTCCTGGGAGTGTTTGATGATTCCTTCAGAGAAGATTCCTGGCCACAAAAACAAAGCTCATTTTAAAAGTTTCACTTCATATTTTACATGTTGTTCACAGACAGATTTCTTCAATGAGCTGCTCTATAAATTTGGATTCAATTTGATTTTTTCACACTGTGAGATGTTAAGCTTATTCCTCAATCTATACAGGGTCATCGGCAACAACATTATTTTATTAGACAAGGAGGTTCAATGGGATTTTTCACTGAAATCCACTGATGTCAGTTCCTGAGATTAGAATTTATAATGAAACAATTTGGATTCAATGAAAACGGTCAGTTTGATAACCCCATCTGCTTTCTGTTAACTCGCCCCTCACTCTCCACTCTCACCTTGTTTTTAATTTGGGGAATTCTGCAGGCAGCTTGTGCACAGGAAGAGCCCAAAAACGGTGGCACTTTCAAAATTAAGTTCAGAGTCTCTGAAGATGGATTTCTTTCTATCTTTCTACTTGAACATGTACAAACTGACAGCAGGCATATTTATTGCACAGTAAGATTCCACAATCTGAAATGTGATCATAGTGGAAAATTCCCCCACGTCCCCTGTGGAAAGGATGATTTAGCTCCCTCATTCCCACGTTTAAGTTTAAGACTTTTAACTCATGACCTTCAAACATTATGCAGTCCGCGAGCTACTTTTTAATAAGTGTGGTCACTGTTGCTGTGTTTTTTGAAAATATTTTCATTCCGATGAGGACGGACATAACAACATACAAACAATCAGTCAGTCACAACACAAACAAAATACTATTCTCCTCATTTGACATTTATTCCTTGATTTCCATTAAACCTTTCCCCTCTTCCCTCCCCTTCCCCACTGGCAACAAACAGATATGTAAATAGAGACAAGAACAGCTTCCATCTCGTCCAGAAACCCCCATCTGAGCCACAAAGGGCTAACTTTAGTTTCTCAAGTTTAAGGAATTCCGCAATATCCCTCAACCATGTTGATATTTTTGGCGGATCTTCTGACTTCCCGTCCAATAAAATTAGCCTCCGGGCGATCAATGTGGCAAAGGCCACCACATCAGCCCCGTCCCCATCCATTAATCCCGGTACTTCCGACACCCCAGAAATTGCCTCATGTGGTCCCAGTAATATTTCCACCTCCACAACTTTTGTTTGTGTTTTAAATAGCGAGTGCCAGAACCCCACGAATTGTGGACGTGACCAGAAGATGTGGACATGGTTAACTGGTCCTCCTTTACACTCTCACATTTATCTTCTTCCTCTGTGAAGAATCTGCTCATTCGGTCCTGTGTCATATGGCCCCTGTGTACATCCTTGAATTGTATCAAGCCCATCCGAGCACATGAAGATGTCGCATTGACCCTGGTATAATCTCACTCCATCGTCCCCATTCCAACGCCACATCCAACTCTTCCTTCCACTTTTGTTTCTTCTCTTCAATCGCTGCTTTCTTTCTGTCCATCAGCCACCTGTAAATGTTAGTAATTCTCCCATCACCAACTTAGCTGGGAGGAGCAATTTATCCAGCACCTTGTTCTCTGGTAGGCAAACGAATGAGGACAACTCCTTTTTCACCAAGTTTCATCATTGAAGATAATTAAACTTCACCTCCCTCTGCATTTTATGTTTCTCCCTCAATTCTTCAAATCTACTTTCCAACAAGTCTTTAACCTGTCTCAGCCCAGCTTTATGCCACTGTTTAAATATTGTATCCAGTCTTGCCGCCGGGGTGAATCGGGGGTTTCCATAAATAGGGGCTCGCACCGTCAAGTTTACCAAACCAAAATGGCATCTCCGCTTGCTCCAGATGTTGAAGGAAGATGCCAGCACCGGGCTTTGTGTAAACCTCCCCGGGGGAAATGGGAGTGGAGCCGCAGCGGAAGTCTGCGAACTAGCCCCTTTACACGATGCTTCCACCACTTGTACCCATTCCGCTTCTTCCTCGCCCCACCATTGCCCAATCTTCTCCAAATTGACCGCCCAATAATACTACAAAAGATTGGGAAGCACCAACCCTCCCACCCACCCATTCTTTTTAAATGTGAGCTGGTATTTTTGAAGAGCAATCCAATTAATCTCCTTCCATTTACTGATGGAGAAGTGATCTGCCGCATTTTCTATCTGTTTAGAGCAGGGTGTCTGTGTGAGGGTAAGTGTGTTACTGTGTGTGTGGACTTTTCTCTATCTGTCTATCTGCCAGTCGCCCTGGTCCAAGGTTCTATTTCTCTCTCCACAGATGCTGCCTGACCTGCTCAGTATTTTCCGCATTGGTACAAGAGCGAGGAGGTAAGGCTGAAGTTATACAAGACACGAGTTAGACCTCAGCTGGAATATTGTGGACAGTTCTGGGTGCCACATGATAGGAAGAGTGTGAACACACTGGAGCGAGTGCAGAGGAGGTTCACAAGAATGGTTCAGGAATGAGAAACTTCAGTGATGAGGTTAGATTGGAGAGGTTGGGTCTGTTCTCCACGGAGAAAAATGGCCAACAGGAGATTTGATAGAGGTGTTCAAATTCTTGGGGGTGCCGGACAGAGTAGGCAGGGAGAAACGGATCCCACTATTAAGAAGCTCAAGAACGAGATGGCACAGAATTAAAGGGAATTGGAAAAGAAGCAATTGTGGGGCGAAATTCTCTGGAAACGGCGCGATGTCTGCCGACTGGCGCCCAAAACGGCGCAAATCAGACGGGCATCGCGCCGCCCCAAAGGTGCAGAACGCTCCGCATCTTTGGGGGCCGAGCCCCAACATTGAGGGGCTAGGTCGGCGCCAGAGGAATTTCCGCCCCGCCAGCTGGCAGAAAATGCCTTTGGTGCCCCGCCAGCTGGCGCGGAAATGACATCTCCGGGCGGCGCATGCGCGGGAGCGTCAGCGGCCGCTGACAGTTTCCCACGCTTGTGCAGTGGAGGGAGTCTCTTCCGCCTCCGCCATGGTGGAGACCTTGGCGGAGGCGGAAGGGAAAGAGTGCCCCCGCGGCACAGGCCCGCCCGCGGATCGGTGGGCCCCGATCGCGGGCCAGGCCACCGTGGGGGCACCCCCCGGGGCCAGATCGCGCCGCGCCCCCCCCTAGGACCCCGGAGCCCGCCCGCGCCGCCTTGTCCCGCCGGTAAGGTAGGTGGTTCAATTTACACTGGCGGGACAGGCATTTTAGCGGCGGGACTTCGGCCCATCCGGGCTGGAGAATCGAGCAGGGGGGCCCGCCAACCGGCGCGATTCCCGCCCTGCCGAATCTCCGGTGCCAGAGACTTCGGCAACCAGCAGGGGCGGGATTCACGCCAGCCCCTGGCGATTCTCCGACCCCCCGCCCCTGATGTGAGAAAATGTAAACCGTATAGTGTAGAGAGAGCCCTGCTCGCTATCTGACCCTGTGCTGTACCTGTCCTGGGAGTGTTTGATGGGGACAGTGTAGAGGGAGCTTTACTCTGTATCTGACCCCGTGCTGTACCTGTCCTGGGAGTGTTTGATGGGGACAGTGTCGAGGGAGCTTTACGCTCTATCTAACCCCGTGCTGTACCTGTCCTGGGTGTGTTTGAGAGGGACAGTGTAGAGAGAGCCCTGCTCGATATCTGACCCTGTGCTGTACCTGTCCTGGGAGTGTTTGAGAGGGACAGTGTAGAGAGAGCCCTGCTCGATATCTGACCCTGTGCTGTACCTGTCCTGGGAGTGTTTGATGGGAACAGTGTAGAGGGAGCTTTACTCGGTATCTGACCCCGTGCTGTACCTGTCCTGGGAGTGTTTGATGGGGACAGTGTAGAGAGAGCCCTGCTCGATATCTGACCCTGTGCTGTACCTGTCCTGGGAGTGTTTGATGGGGACAGTGTAGAGGGAGCTTTACTCTGTATCTGACCCCGTGCTGTACCTGTCCTGGGAGTGTTTGATGGGGACAGTGTCGAGGGAGCTTTACGCTCTATCTAACCCCGTGCTGTACCTGTCCTGGGTGTGTTTGATGGGGACAGTGTAGAGGGAGCATTACTCTTTATCTAACCCCGTGCTGTACCTGTCCTGGGAGTGTTTGATGGGTGTTTAAGAGAAATTCCTGGCCACAAAAACAAAGCTCATTGCAAAGTTTCACTTCATATTTTACATGTTGTTCACAGACAGATTTCTTCAATGAGCTTCTCTCTAAATTTGGATTCAATTTGATTTTTTCTCACTGTGAGATGTAAAGCTTATTCCTCAATCAATACAAGGTCATCGGCAACAGCATCATTTTATTAGACAAGGAGGTTCAATGGGATTTTTCACTGAAATCCACTGATGTCAATTCCTGAGATTAGAATTTATAATGAAACAATTTGGATTCAATGAAAACGGTCAGTTTGATAACCCCAACTGCTTTCTGTTAACTCGCCCCTCACTCTCCACTCTCACCTTGTTTTTAATTTGGGGAATTCTGCAGGCAGCTTGTGCACAGGAAGAGCCCAAAAATGGTGGCACTTTCAAAATTAAGTTCAGAGTCTCTGAAGATGGATTGCGTTCTCTCTTTCTACTTGAACATGTACAAACTGACAGCAGGCATATTGATTTCACAGTAAGATTCCACAATCAGAAATGTGGTCATGGTGGAAAATTCCCCCACGTCCCCTGTGGAAAGGATGAATTAACTCCCTCATTCCCACGTTTAAGTTTAAGACTTTTAACTCATGGCCTTCAAACATTTTGCAGTCCGCGAGCTACTTTTTAACAAGTGTGGTCACTGTTGCTGTGTTTTTTGAAAAATTTTTCATTCCGATGAGGACGGACATAACAACATACAAACAATCAGTCAGTCACAACACAAACAAAATACTATTCTCCTCATTTGACATTTATTCCTTTATTTCCATTAAACCTTTCCCCTCTTCCCTCCCCTTACCCACTGGCAACAAACAGATCTGTAAGTAGAGACAAAAACAGCTTCCATCTCGTCCAGAAACCCCCATCTGAGCCACAAAGGGCTAACTTTAGTTTCTCAAGTTTAAGGAATTCCGCAATATCCCTCAACCATGTTGATATTTTTGGCGCATCTTCTGACTTCCCTTCCAATAAAATTAGCCTCCGGGCGATCAATGTGGCAAAGACCACTACATCGGCCCCGTCCCCATCTATTAGTCCCGGTACTTCCGACACCCCAGAAATTGCCTCATGTGGTCCCAGTAATATTTCCACCTCCACAACTTTTGTTTGTGTTTTAAATAGCGAGAGCCAGAAGCCCACGAATTGTGGACGTGACCAGAAGATGTGGACATGGTTAACTGGTCCTCCTTGACATTCTCACATTTATCTTCTTCCTCTGTGAAGAATCTGCTCATTCGGTCCTGTGTCATATGGCCCCTGTGTACATCCTTGAATTGTATCAAGCACATCCGAGCACATGAAGATGTCGCATTGACCCTGGTATAATCTCACTCCATCGTCCCCATTCCAACGCCACATCCAACTCTTACTTCCACTTTTGTTTTATCTCTTCAATCGCTGCTTTCTTTCTGTCCATCAGCCACCTGTAAATGTTAGTAATTCTCCCATTACCAACTCAGCTGGGAGGAGCAATTTATCCAGCACCTAGTTCTCTGGTAGGCAAACGAACGAGGACAACTCCTTTTTCACCAAGTTTCATCATTGAAGATAATTAAATTTCACCTCCCTCTGCATTTTATGTTTCTCCCTCAATTCTTCAAATCTACTTTCCAACAACAAGTCTTTAACCTGTCTCAGCCCAGCTTTATGCCACTGTTTAAATATTGTATCCAGTCTTGCCGCCGGGGTGAATCGGGGGTTTCCATAAATAGGGGTACGCACCGTCAAGTTTACCAAACCAAAATGGCGTCTCCGCTTGCTCCAGATGTTGAAGGAAGATGCCAGCACCGGGCTTTGTGTAAACCTCCCCGGGGGAAATGGGATTGGAGCCGCAGCGGAAGTCTGCAAACTAGCCCCTTTACACGATGCTTCCACCACCTGTACCCATTCCGCTTCTTCCTCTCCCCACCATTGCCCAATCTTCTCCAAATTCACCGCCCAATAACAATACAAAAGATTGGGAAGCACCAACCCTCCCACCCACCCATTCTTTTTAAATGTGAGCTGGTCCAATTAATCTCCTTCCATTTACTGATGGAGAAGTGATCTGCCGCATTTTCTATCTGTTTAGAGCAGGGTGTCTGTGTGAGGGTAAGTGTGTTACTGTGTGTGTGGACTTTTCTCTCTCTGTCTATCTGCCAGTCGCCCTGGTCCAAGATTCTATTTCTCTCTCCACAGATGGTGCCTGACCTGCTCAGTATTTTCCCGCATTGGTACAAGAGCGAGGAGGTAAGGCTGAACTTATACAAGACACTAGTTAGACCTCAGCTGGAATATTGAGGACAGTTCTGGGCTCCACACTAGGAAGGATGTGAACACACTGGAGTGAGTGCAGAGGAGGTTCACAAGAATGGTTCAGGAATGAGAAATTTCAGTGATGAGGTTAGATTGGAGAGGTTGGGTCTGTTCTCCACGCAGAGAAATATCCAAGAGGCGATTAGATAGAGGTGTTCAAATTCATGGGGGTGCCGGACAGAGTTGACAGGGAGAAACGGTTCCCACTATTAAGAAGCTCAAGAACGAGATGGCACAGAATTAAAGTGAATTGGAAAAGAAGCAAATATGATGTGAGAAAATGGAAACAGTCTCGTGTACAGAGAGCCCTGCTCGATATCTGACCCCGTGCTGTACCTGTCCTGGGAGTGTTTGATGGGGACAGTGTAGAGAGAGCCCTGCTCGATATCTGACCCCGTGCTGTACCTGTCCTGGGAGTGTTTGAGAGGGACAGTGTAGAGGGAGCTTTACTCAGTATCTAACCCCGTGCTGTACCTGCCCTGGGAGTGTTTGATGGGGACAGTGTATAGGGAGCTTTACTCTGTATCTAACCCCGTGCTGTACCTGTCCTGGGAGTGTTTGATGGGGACAGTGTAGAGGGAGATTTACTCTGTATCTAACCTCGTGCTATATCTGCCTGTAGCGCACAATGACTTACGAGAGAGACGAGTACAGATGAAGTCGATGAGGCTTTATTAAGCGAGACTTGTCCCCAGCAGTGTTCAAAGCCTGGGAGTGTTTGATGGGGACAGTGTAGAGGGAGCTTTACTCTGTATCTAACTCCATGCTGTACCTGTCCTGGGAGTGCTTGATGGGGACAGTGTGGAGGGAGCTTTACTCTGTATCTAACCCCCTGCTGTACCTGTCCTGGGAGTGTTTGATGGGGACAGTGCAGTGGGAGCTTTTCTCTATATCTAACCCCGTACTGTACCTGTCCTGGGATTGTTTGATGGGGGACAATATAGAGGGAGCTTTACTCTGTATCTAACCCCGTGATGTACCTGTCCTGGGAGTGTTTGCCAGGGACAGTGTAGAGGAATCTGTATCTAACCCCATGATGTACCTTTGCTGGTAGTGTTTGACAGGGTTTCAAAATCTCAAATAAATGTCATCTATTAGTTTCTCCATCTGTCTGTTTCTGCTTCTCTCACTGTCTGTGTGGGAATATTGTCAACAGAAAATCCACGATCAGCAGTCAGCCATTTTAAGCTACTTAATGGTGGCCATTATAGGTGAGCACAGCACAGTCATTTCTGACATTTGTACACGTTGGTATAACAAAATCCTGATGGAAAGTGTCTGATTTAAACAATGATTTGTTGGTGAATATGGATGTAGAAAGGGAGCTGGCTGTCCTTGTACACCAGTCACTGAAAGTGGAGAGGGGGGTGCAGCAAGCAGTTAAGAAGGCCAATGATATGTTGGCCTTCATTGAAAGAGGGATTTGAGTTCAGAAGTGGAGATGTCTTTCTTCAGTGACACAAGGCCTTGGTGAGACCACACCTGGAGTATTGCGTACAGTTTCGGTCTCCCTAACTAAGAAAGGATATAGTTGCCAGAGAGGGAGTGCAGCGGAGGGTCATTCGGCTGATAGGGAGGTTACCAGGCTGTCCTTCAAGGAGAGATTGGTTTGACTGTGGCACAGTGGTTAGCACTGCTGCCTCACAGTGCCAGTGACCCGGGTTAAATTCCGGCCTTGTGTGACTGATTATGTGGAGTTGGCAGTTTCTCCCCGTGTGTGCGTGGGTTTCCTCCAGGTGCTCCGGTTTCCTTCCACAGCCCAAAGATGTGCAGGTTAGGTGGAATGGTCCTGCTAAATTACCCCTTAGTGTCCAAGAAAGATTGTTTAGATTAGGTTAAGGAGTTATTGGGATAGGGCGGGTGACTGAGCTTCCATAGGGTGCTGTGTCAGAGGGTTGGTGTAGATTCGATGGGCAGAATGGCCTCCTTCTGCATTGTAGGGATTCTGTGATTGTGCCGGTATTCACTAGAGCCGAGAAGGATGAGAGGAGATGTTGGCCGTGCTAAATTGCCCCTGAGTGGCCCAAAGGTTAGGTGGTGTTACTGGGGTTATTTGGAGAGGGTGGAGGCGTGGGCTTGGGTAGGGTGCTCTCTCCGAGGGCCGGTGCAGACTCGATGGGCCAAATGGCCTACTCCTGCAATGTATATTCTATGATTCTCTGTATCACATTCCAACAGCGCTGTTCAGACTACACACAGGGATGGTGATTTCCACGTTGTACTGCCTCTGCCATGTCTTGGGAGTGATCATGGAGACAGTGTAGAGGAAACCTTACTCTGTATCTAACCCCGTGTTGTACCTGTTCTGGGAGTGTTTGATGGGGACAGTGTAGAGGGAGCTTTACTCTGTATCTATCCCCGTGCTGTACCTGTCCTGGGAGTGTTTGATGGGGACAGTGTAGAGGGAGCTTTACTCTGTACCTAACCCCGTGCTGTACCTGTCCTGGGAGTGTTTGATGGGGACAGTGTAGAGGAAACCTTACTCTGTATTTAACCCCGTGCTGCACCTGTCCTGGGAGTGTTTGATGGGGACAGTGTAGAGGGAGCTTTACTCTCTATCTAACCCCGTGCTGTACCTGTTCTGGGAGTGTTTGATGGGGACAGTGTAGAGGGAGCTTTACTCTGTATCTAACCCCGTGCTGTAGGGACGGATAGCACAGGACACATTTCTGTATAAATAGATTCCAGTCTGTAACTCACTCCCGGGTATCTGTTATTCTATTTCTAAACTATCCTGAACCCCTCGATTAGATTCCAGTCTGTAACTCACTCCTGGGTATCTGTTATTCTATATATAAACCATCCTGAGCCCCTTGATTAGATTCCAGTCTGTAACTCTCACCCGGGTATCTGTTATTATATATATATAAACTATCCTGAACCCCTCGATTAGATTCCAGTCTGTAACTCACTCCTGGGTATCTGTTATTCTGTATATAATCTATCACGAAGCCCTCCATTAGATTGCAGTCTGTAATTCATTCCCAGATACCATTTATTCTGTGTATTAACCAACGGACTGAGATGAGGATGAATTTTGTCACTCAGATGGTGGTGAATCCTGGGAATTCTCTATCCCAGAGGGGTGTGGAGACTCTGTCATTGAGCCGGTGTTAGACTGAGATTGATGGATCAGCAAGAGGCACGGGGATAGGGCAGGAACACGGTGTTGAAATGGAAGAATCTCCATGATCATATTGACTGGTGGAGCGAGCTCGAAGGGTTGAATGGCCCAGTCCTGCTCCTATTCCTTGTGGTCTGTTATTGCCAATTATTTCTCTGTTTATCTATTAACGATTATCCAGAAAAGTGGGATGGGAATGAATTCTGCATCGTTTGTGATTTGGATATTGGAGTAATCATCATTTGGGGTCAATTCTGTTATGTTGATAATTTGCTATCTTTTTTCAAAATAAAACCCTTCCTTTGGAAACATTGCCTCATTCCCTCTACTTGCTGTAAATATCCTGGCAGTTTCTGTTGTGGAAATTGGAGAGGAACATTTATTCCGTTTGTAACCCCATGCTGAACCTGACCTGGTAGTGTTTGATGGGGACAGTGTAGAGGGAGCTTTACTCTGATTCTAACCCCGTGCTGTACCTGTCCTGGGAGTGTTTGATGGGGACAGTGTAGCGGGAGCTTTACTCTGATTCTAACCCCGTGCTGTACCTGTCCTGGGAGTGTTTTGTGGGGACAGTGTAGTGGGAGCTTTTCTCTATATCTAACCCCGTGCTGTACCTGTCCTGGGATTGTTTGATGGGGGACAATATAGAGGGAGCTTCACTCCGTATGTAACCCCGTGATGTACCTGTCCTGGGAGTGTTTGCCAGGGACAGTGTAAAGGAATCTGTGTCTAACCCCATGATGTACCTTTACTGGTCATGTTTGATGGAGTTTCAAAATCTCAAATAAATGTCTTCTATTAGTTTCTCCATCTGTCTGTTTCTGCTTCTCTCTCTGTCTGTCTGCGAATATTGTCAAAACAAAATCCACGATCAGCAGTCAGCCATTTTAAGTTACTTAATGGTGGCCATTCTAGGTGAGCACAGCACAGTCATTTCTGACATTTGTACACGTTGGTATAACAAAATCCTGATGGAGAGTGTCTGATTTAAACAATGATTTGTTGGTGAATGTGGATGTAGAAAGGGAGCTGGCTGTCCTTGTACACCAGTCACTGAAAGTGGAGAGGGGGGTGCAGCAAGCAGTTAAGAAGGCCAATGATATGTTGGCCTTCATTGAAAGAGGGATTTGAGTTCAGAAGTGGAGATGTCTTCCTGCAGTGACACAAGGCCTTGGTGAGACCACACCAGGAGTATTGCGTACAGTTTCAGTCTCCCTAACTAAGAAAGGATGTAGTTGCCAGAGAGGGAGTGCAGCGGAGGGTCATTCGGCTGATAGGGAGGTTACCGGGCTGTCCTTCAAGGAGAGATTGGTTTGACTGTGGCACAGTGGTTAGCACTGCTGCCTCACAGTGCCAGTGACCCGGGTTAAATTCCGGCCTTGTGTGACTGATTATGTGGAGTTGGCAGTTTCTCCCCGTGTGTGCGTGGGTTTCCTCCGGGTGCTCCGGTTTCCTTCCACAGCCCAAAGATGTGCAGGGTAGGTGGAATGGTCCTGCTAAATTACCCCTAAGTGTCCAAGAAAGATTGTTTAGATTAGGTTAAGGAGTTGTTGGGATAGGGCGGGTGACTGAGCTTACATAGGGTGCTGTGTCAGAAGGTTGGTGTAGATTCGATGGGCAGAATGGCCTCCTTCTGCATTGTAGGGATTCTGTGATTGTGCCGGTATTCACTAGAGCCGAGAAGGATGAGAGGAGATGTTGGCCGTGCTAAATTGCCCCTCAGTGGCCCAAAGGGTAGGTGGTGTTACTGGGGTTATTTGGAGAGGGTGGAGGCGTGGGCTTGGGTAGGGTGCTCTCTCCGAGGGCCAGTGCAGACTCGATGGGCCAAATGGCCTACTCCTGCAATGTATATTCTATGATTCTCTGTATCACATTCCAACAGCGCTGTTCAGACTACACACAGGGATGGTGATTTCCACGTTGTACTGCCTCTGCCATGTCTTGGGAGTGATCATGGAGACAGTGTAGAGGAAACCTTACTCTGTATCTAACCCCGTGTTGTACCTGTTCTGGGAGTGTTTGATGGGGACAGTGTAGAGGAAACCTTACTCTGTATCTAACCCCGTGCTGTACCAGTCCTGGGACTGTTTGATGGGGACAGTGTAGAGGGAGCTTTACTCTGTATCTAACCCCGTGCTGTACCTGTCCTGGGACTGTTTGATGGGGACAGTGTAGAGGGAGCTTTACTCTGTATCTAACCCCGTGCTGTACCTGTCCTGGGAGTGTTTGATGGGGGACAGTGTAGAGGGAGCTTTACTCTGTATCTAACCCCGTGCTGTACCTGTCCTGGGAGTGTTTGATGGGGACAGTGTAGAGGGAGCTTTACTCTGTATCTAACCCCGTGCTGTACCTGTCCTGGGAGTATTTGATGGGGACAGTGTGGAGGGAGCTTTACTCTGTATCTAACCCCGTGCTGTACCTGTCCTGGGAATGTTTGATGGGGACAGTGTAGAGGGAGCTTCACTCTGTATCTAACCCCGTGCTGTACCTGTCCTGGGAGTGTTTGATGGGGACAGTGTAGAGGGAGCTTTACTCTGTATCTAACCCCGTGCTGTACCTGTCCTGGGAGTGTTTGATGGGGACAGTGTAGAGGGAGCTTTACTCTGTATCTAACCCTGTGCTGTATCCGTCCTGGGAGTGTTTGATGGGGACAGTGTAGAGGGAGCTTTACTCTGTATCTAACCCTGTGCTGTACCTGTCCTGGGTGTGTTTGATGGGGACAGTGTAGAGGGAGCTTTACTCTGTATCTAACCCTGTGCTGTACCTGTCCTGGGAGTGTTTGATGGGGTCAGTGTAGAGGGAGCTTTACTCTGTATCTAACCCTGTGCTGTACATGTCCTGGGAGTGTTTGATGGGCCAGTGTAGAGGGAGCTTTACTCTGTATCTAACCCCGTGCTGTACCTGTCCTGGGAGTGTTTGATGGGGAGAATGTGGAGGGAGCTTTACTCTGTATCTAACCCCGTTCTGTTCCTGTCCTGGGAGTGTTTGATGGGGACAGTGTAGAGGGAGCTTTACTCTGTATCTAACCCCGTGCTGTACCTGTCCTGGGAGTGTTTAATGGGGACAGTGTAGAGGAAGCTTTACTCTGTATCGAACCCCGTGCTGTACCTGTCCTGGAGTGTTTGATGGGGTCAGTGTAGAGGGAGCTTTACTCTGTATCTAACCCTGTGCTGTACCTGTCCTGGGAGTGTTTGAAGGGGACAGTGTAGAGGGAGCTTTACTCTGTATCTAACCCCGTGCTGTACCTGTCCTGGGAGTGTTTGATGGGGAGAATGTGGAGGGAGCTTTACTCTGTATCTAACCCCGTGCTGTACCTGTCCTGGGAGTGTTTGATGGGGACAGTGTAGAGGGAGCTTTACTCTGTATCTAACCCCGTGATGTACCTGTCCTGGGAGTGTTTCATGGGGACAGTGTAGAGGGAGCTTTACTCTGTAACTAATCCCGTGCTGTACCTGTCCTGGGAGTGTTTGATGGGGACAGTGTAGAGGGAGCTTTACTCTGTATCTAACCCCGTGCTGTACCTGTCCTGGGAGGGTTTGATGGGGACAGTGTAGAGGGAGCTTTACTCTCTAACTAACCCCGTGCTGTACCTGTCCTGGGAGTGTTTGATGGGGACAGTGTAGAGGGAGCTTTACTCTGTATCTAACCCCGTGCTGTACCTGTCTTGGGAGTGTTTGATGGGACAGTGTAGAGTGAGCTTTACTCTGTATCTGACCCCGTGCTGTATCTGTCCTGGGAATGTTTGATGGGGACAGTGTAGAGGGAGCTTTACTCTGTATCTAACCCCGTGCTGTACCTGTCCTGGGAGTGTTTGATGGGGACAGTGTAGAGGGAGCTTTACTCTGTATCTAACCCCGTGCTGTACCTGTCCTGGGAGTGTTTGATGGGGACAGTGTTGAGGGAGCTTTACTCTGTATCTAACCCTGTGCTGTATCTGTCCTGGGAGTGTTTGATGGAGACAGTGTAGAGGGAGCTTTACTCTGTATCTAACCCTGTGCTGTATCTGTCCTGGGAGTGTTTGATGGGGACAGTGTAGAGGGAGCTTTACTCTGTATCTAACCCTGTGCTGTACCTGTCCTGGGTGTGTTTGATGGGGACAGTGTAGAGGGAGCTTTACTCTGTATCTAACCCTGTGCTGTACCTGTCCTGGGAGTGTTTGATGGGGTCAGTGTAGAGGGAGCTTTACTCTGTATCTAACCCTGTGCTGTACCTGTCCTGGGAGTGTTTGATGGGCCAGTGTAGAGGGAGCTTTACTCTGTATCTAACCCCGTGCTTTACCTGTCCTGGGAGTGTTTGATGGGTCAGTGTAGAGGGAGCTTTACTCTGTATCTAACTCCTTATTCATGGGTCACGAAACGCTAGCGTGCGGGTACATTAAGCAATAAGGAAGGCCAATGGTACGTTAACTTTCATCGCTCGGGGTTATTAGTATTGGGGTTAAGATGACTTGCTGCTATTGTACAGAGCCTTGGTCACAACACACCTGGACCATTCTGTGGAGTTTTGTTCTCCATATCTAAAGAAGGATGTACTTGCTGTAGAAGGATTGTGATGGAGATTCACCAGACGAATCCCTGGGATGGTGAAGTTGTCTGATGAGGAGAGATTGAGGAAAATGTACCTGTGTTCCCGAGAGTGCCGGAAAATGAGAGGTGATCTTGAAACATACACAGTTCATCCGGGGCATCACAAGATAGATGTAGGTCAGATGATCTCTCTGACTGGTGAGATTAGACCCAGGGGGAGGGGGCACAGTCTCAAACCATAAGACCATAAGACACTGAAGCAGAATTAGGCCACTCGGCCCAACGAGTCTGCTTCGCCATTCAATCATGGCTGATATTTTTCTAATTCCCATTCTCCTGCCTTCTCTCCATAACCCCTGATCCCCTTATTGATCAAGAACCTATCTATCTCTGTCTTAGAGATACTCAGTGATTTGGCCTCCACAGCCTTCTGCGGCAAAGAGCTCCACAGATTCACCGCCCTCTGGCTGAAGAAATTCCTCCTCATCTCTGTTTTAAAGGATCGTCCCTTTAGTCTGAGATGGTGTCCTCTGCTTCTAGTTTTTCCTACAAGTGGAAACATCCTCTCCACCTCCACTCTATCCAGGCCTCGCAGTATCCTGTAAGTTTCATTAAGACCCCCCCTCATCCTTCTAAACTCCAACGAGTACAGACCCAGTGTCCTCAACCGTTCCTCATACGACAAGTTCTTCATTCCAGGGAACATTCTTGTGAACCTCCACTGGACCCTTTCCAAGGCAGCACATCCTTCCTTAGATACTGGGCCCAAAACTGCTCACAATCCTCCAAATGGGATCTGACCAGAGCCTTATACAGCCTCAGAAGTACATCCCTGGTCTTATATTCTCGCCCTCTTGACATGAATGCTCAGAATCAGGGGTAGACCATTGCAGACTCTGATGAGGAGGAATTTCTTCATTCAGAGGGTGGAGAATCTTGGAATTCTCTGATCCAGAGGGTTGTGGAAGCTCAATCATTGAGCATGTTCCAGACACAAATCGACTGTGTATAATAAAATAGGAATGTGTGTGTGAGTGTGCGTGCGTCTGTGCGTGCCAGGATCTGTTTGAATGGTGGAGCAGACTCGATGGGCCAAATCGCCTACACATGCTCATATTTTCCTTTGAGACTTAAATGCGTATACACACACAAGTTCACAGATACACACACACACATGTGCGTGCACACACTGACTGATACATACACGGCAACAGATACATACACACACACACACATGCGTGCATTGACACATGCGTGTACACACACATTGGCGCACACACATACATATATATTAGCCATTTAAGACCATTTGATAGAATGCTACACATCCCAGTTTGCCAATGACACCAAACATTAGACAGCGTTGTAAGCAACAGAGCTGGAAACATCAAATTGCAGGGAGATATTATCGTTTTGGCGGTAGACTGAACTGGTGGACATGTTTCTGTGTTGGGAAATGTTTCGATGATGTGCTTTAAACTTAAAAAGGATAGAACCGTGATCTTTATAAACGATGAGAAGTCTGAAACAGTGGAAGTTTAAACTGTACAGATATTTCACAGCGAGATTCACACAATACAGACATCAATGTATGGTAGATTTTGGAAGTGCCACAAATGTTGTCAAGTGCAGTGCGAGGCGTACTCAATGTTTCAGTCTTACTGAGAAACTGTCAGCCCACAGGACAACATTTCTGTACAATAGGATTGAAGCACAAGTTCAAATAGTTTTGTTTCAGAGTTTAAAATAACCAGTCATTTTTCTGTGCAGCTTTCGGAATCTGTCAGTGGAATTTAGGTTAGACAGACAAGTGTTAACAAGAGTATTGGGAACTGATTAGAAGTTTTGATGGAGATATTCCTGCATTATGGAAATATGTGAGATCTATTTAGGGTTGGGGAATGGACTGATCAAAGGATGTAGCTTTTTGTTATCTATATCAGATTCACAACTTCCATGTGCTGAGAGAAAGGATTGATTAACCAAGGCCGATTATTCAAATACTTCAGACAAGTGACAAAACAACAATAACAGAGAATATACAAACAGAGACAAGCAGACACCTGTAATCGGAGCTTAAACTTCATGTTTAAATGTGAAGGGCTGAAATAAACAAGAGTCCACCCTGGGATTCGGTGCAATTTGAGTTCTGCTTTTCCATGAAATAAAAATAACAATCTGCAATGAAAAATTCTTTGGAGAGGACAGAGGGATTTTGACTCTGTATTTAAGCCAGACAGTATTTGGGTTGTGAGTGTTTGATGGACAGTGCAGATAAAGCTTTACTCTGAAACACTGGAATTTAGTTTAAGGGTGATTTAATCACATGCTTCAGAATAATAATTGATATTGTACATCTCGTGTGTGTCTCAGTGTCAGCTGTGAAACATGTACAGCACAATCTCATCCTGTTTCTGTGTGTCTCACTGAAATTCGCTGGTCCATTTCCTAAATTACCACTGATTAGATTTCAAAAGGGCTCCATTGCCTGTGAAGCAGTTTGTGATACCCAAAGGTTATGAAAAGTGCTTTAGAAAAGTCTGTCCCCAAGCTGTTGTGAGGATGTTCAGAGTCAGTGTGTGACTTGGGTCACACACAGGCCAGATACACCTCTCCAAGTTAAAGGTGGAGAATGGATCTCGCTCCATTTGAAAGATGTATTGACCCAGCCTGTCTGAGTTTGTGTCTGTGTGTGAGTTTGTGTTTGTCTGTACACATGTTTGTGTGTCTGGGGTGGGGTGGGAGGTTTTGTGTGTGTGACTCATTACGCGGCACGGTAGCACAGAGGGTAGCACTGTGGCTTCACAGCTCCAGGGTCCCGGGTTCGATTCCCGGCACGTCCTCCCTGTGTCTGCGTGGTTTTCTTCCGGGAGCTCCGGTTTCCTCCCACAAGTCTGAAAGTCGTGCTGTTGGGTAATTTGGACATTCTGAATTCTCCCTCTGTGTACCCGAACAGGCGCTGGAATGTGGCGACTAGGGGATTTTCACAGTAACTTCATGGCAGTATTAATGTAAGCCTACTTGTGACAATAAAGTTTATTATACATGGTAGTCCCACAGGCTCTTACCCTGGGTACATGGTAGTCAGCACTCCAAAAGGGTTCATTGTAGTGTCCACAGCAGTATGGTGTAATGTAGTATTAACTGGGACAAGAGCTTACAGTATAAACAGTGACGGGGTCAACTGCAGTGATCACTGGGAAAGGAGCTGATGTGTTCTCAATAGAGATATGGACGAGAACGGTTATATATCACAAGGTAATATACACAATGACATTCTCAAATGCAGTAATATTTCTGACAGTGTAGAGCAGGATTTACAGCTACTGGGATGCTGCTGGGAAATAAATTCATCCAGGGCTTTGTATCGGATTATTAAAATAGGTTATTGATTCAGGTGGTCTAGTCGCTAAGGCAGGCTCGATCAGCTGAATGGCCCATTCCTGTTCCTATGTACCTCTCCTGGGAGTATTTGGTGAGGACAGATGTAGAGGGAGCTACATCTGGACAATTTTGGATGCTAAGAGCAATTTAGCTTGGCCAATCCACCTAACTTGCACATCTTTGGACTGTGGGAGGAAACCGGAGCACCCGGAGGAAACGAACGCGCACACGGGGAGGATGTGCAGACTCCGCACAGACAGTGGCCCAAGACGGAATCGAACCTGGGACCCTGGAGCTGTGAAGCAATTGTGCTATCCACAATGCTACCGTGCTGCCCCAGAGCTTTTCTCTGTATGTCACCCTGTGCTGTACCTGTCTTGGGAGTGTTTGATGGGGACAGCCTAGAGGGAGCGTTACTCTGTATCTAACCCCGTGCTGCACCTGTCCTGGGTGTGTTTGATGGGGACAGTGTAGAGGGAGCTTTACTCTGTATCTATCCCCGTGCTGTACCTGTCCTGGGAGTGTTTGATGGGGACAGTGTAGAGGGAGCTTTACTCTGTATCTAACCCCGTGCTGTACCTGTCATGGGAGTGTTTGATGGGGACAGTGTAGAGGGAGCTTTACTCTGTATCTCACCCCGTGCTGTACCTGTCCTAGGAGTGTTGATGGGGGCAGTGCAGAGGGAGCTTTACTCTTTATCTAATCTTATGCTGTCCCTGTCCTGTTAATGTTTAATGGGGACAGTGTAGAGGGAGCTTCACTCTGTATCTAACCCCGTGTTGTACCTGTCCTGGGACTGTTTGATGGGGACGACGTGGAGGGAGCTTTACTCTGTATCTAAGCCCGTGCTGTACCTCTCCTGGGAGTGTTTGATGGGGATAGTGTAGAGGGAGCTTTACTCTGTATCTAACCCCGTGCTGTACCTGTCCTAGGACTGTTAGATGGGGACAGTGCAGCGGGAGATTTACTCAGATTCTACCCCCGTGCTGTACCTGTCCTGGGAGTGTTTGTTGGGGACAGTGTAGAGGGAGCTTTACGCTGTATCTAACCCCGTGCTGTACCTGTCTTGGGAGTGTTTCATGGGGACAGTGCAGAGGGAGCTTTACTCTGTATCTAACCCATGCTGTGCCTGTCCTGGGAATGTTTGATGGGGACAGTGTAGAGGGAGCTTTACTCTGTATCTGACCCCGTGCTGTACCTGCTCTGGAAGTGTTTGATGGGGACAGCGTGGAGGGAGCTTTACTCTGGATCTAACCCTGTGCTGTACCTGTCCTGGGAGTGTTTGATGGGGACAGTGTAGAGGGAGCTTTACTCTGTATCTAACCCCGTGCTGTACCTGTCCTGGGAGTGTTTGATGGGGACAGTGTAGAGGGAGCATTACTCTCTATCTAACCCCATGCTGTACCTGTCCTGGGAGTGTTTGATGGGTCTTTATGAAAAACCCCTGGCCACAAAAACAAAGCTCTTTTTAAAGTTTCACTTCATATTTTGCATGTTGTTCACAGACAGATTTCTTCAATGAGCTGCTCTATAAATTTGGATTCAATTTGATTTTTTCTCACTGTGAGATGTAAAGCTTATTCCTCAATCAATACAGGGTCATCGGCAACAACATCTTTTTATTAGACAAGGAGGTTCAATGGGATATTTCACTGAAATCCACTGATGTCAGTTCATGAGATTAGAATTTATAATGAAACAATTTGGATTCAATGAAAACAGTCAGTTTGATAACCCCAACTGCTTTCTGTTCACTCGCCCCTCACTCTCCACTCTCACCTTGTTTTTAATTTGGGGAATTCTGCAGGCAGCTTGTGCACAGGAAGAGCCCAAAAATGGTGGCACTTTCAAAATTAAGTTCAGAGTCTCTGAAGATGGATTGCTTTCTCTCTTTCTACTTGAACATGTACAAATTGACATCAGGCATATTGATTGCACAGTAAGATTCCACAATCAGAAATGTGATGATCATGGTGGAAAATTCCCCCACGTCCCCTGTGGAAAGGATGAATTAATCTAGGGCAAAGGTTTGGCACAACATCGTGGGCCGAAGGGCCTGTTCTGTGCTGTATTTTCTATGTTTTTAACTTCTCATTCCCACGTTTAAGTTTAAGACTTTTAACTCATGACCTTCAAACATGTTGCAGTCCGCGAGCTACTTTTTAATAAGTGTGGTCACTGTTGCTGTGTTTTTTGAAAATATTTTCATTCCCATGAGGACGGACATAACAACATACAAACAATCAGTCAGTCACAACACAAACAAAATACTATTCTCCTCATTTGACATTTATTCCTTGATTTCCATTAATCCTTTCCCCCTGTTCCCTCCCCTTACCCACTGGCAACAAACAGATCTGTAAATAGAGACAAGAACAGCTTCCATCACGTCCAGAAACCCACATCTGAGCCACAAAGGGCTAACTTTAGTTTCTCAAGTTTAAGGAATTCCGCAATATCCCTCAACCATGTTGATATTTTTGGCGGATCTTCTGACTTCCCTTCCAATAAAATTAGCCTCCGGGCGATCAATGTGGCAAAGGCCACCACATCGGCCCCGTCCCCATCTATTAGTCCCGGTACTTCCGACACCCCAGAAATTGCCTCATGTGGTCCCAGTAATATTTCCACCTCCACAACTTTTGTTTGTGTTTTAAATAGCGAGAGCCAGAAGCCCACGAATTGTGGACGTGACCAGAAGATGTGGACATGGTTAACTGGTCCTCCTTTACACTCTCACATTTATCTTCTTCCTCTGTGAAGAATCTGCTCATTCGTTCCTGTGTCATATGGCCCCTGTGTACATCCTTGAATTGTATCAAGCCCATCCGAGCACATGAAGATGTCGCATTGACCCTGGTATAATCTCATTCCATCGTTCCCATTCCAACGCCACATCCAACTCTTCCTTCCACTTTTGTTTCATCTCTTCAATCGCTGCTTTCTTTCTGTCCATCAGCCACCTGTAAATGTTAGTAATTCTCCCATCACCAACTTAGCTGGGAGGAGCAATTTATCCAGCACCTTGTTCTCTGGTAGGCAAACGAATGAGGACAACTCCTTTTTCACCAAGTTTCATCATTGAAGATAATTAAACTTCACCTCCCTCTGCATTTTATGTTTCTCCCTCAATTCTTCAAATCTACTTTCCAACAACAAGTCTTTAACCTGTCTCAGCCCAGCTTTATGCCACTGTTTAAATATTGTATCCAGTCTTGCCGCCGGGGTGAATCGGGGGTTTCCATAAATAGGGGCTCGCACCGTCAAGTTTACCAAACCAAAATGGCGTCTCCGCTTGCTCCAGATGTTGAAGGAAGATGCCAGCACCGGGCTTTGTGTAAACCTCCCCGGGGGAAATGGGAGTGGAGCCGCAGCGGAAGTCTGCAAACTAGCCCCTTTACACGATGCTTCCACCACCTGTACCCATTCCGCTTCTTCCTCTCCCCACCATTGCCCAATCTTCTCCAAATTCACCGCCCAATAACAATACAAAAGATTGGGAAGCACCAACCCTCCCACCCACCCATTCTTTTTAAATGTGAGCTGGTATTTTTGAAGAGCAATCCAATTAATCTCCTTCCATTTACTGATGGAGAAGTGATCTGCCGCATTTTCTATCTGATTTAGAGCAGGGTGTCTGTGTGAGGGTAAGTGTGTTACTGTGTGTGTGGACTTTTCTCTATCTGTCTATCTGCCAGTCGCCCTGGTCCAAGGTTCTATTTCTCTCACCACAGATGCTGCCTGACCTGCTCAGTATTTTCCGCATTGGTACAAGAGCGAGGAGGTAAGGCTGAAGTTATACAAGACACTAGTTAGACCTCAGCTGGAATATTGTGGACAGTTCTGGGTGCCACATGGTAGGAAGAGTGTGAACACACTGGAGCGGGTGCAGAGGAGGTTCACAAGAATGGTTCAGGAATGAGACACTTCAGTGATGAGGTTAGATTGGAGAGGTTGGGTCTGTTCTCCACGCAGAGAAATGGCCAAGAGGAGATTTGATAGAGGTGTTCAAATTCTTGGGGGTGCCGGACAGAGTAGACAGGGAGAAACGGATCCCACTATTAAGAAGCTCAAGAACGAGATGGCACAGAATTAAAGGGAATTGGAAAAGAAGCAAATGTGGGGCGAAATTCTCCGGAAACGGCGCAATGTCTGCCGACTGGCGCCCAAAACGGCGCAAATCAGACTGGCATCGCGCCGCCCCAAAGGTGCAGAATGCTCCGCATCTTTGGGGGCCGAGCCCCAACATTGAGGGGCTAGGTCGGCGCCAGAGGAATTTCCGCCCCGCCAGCTGGCAGAAAATGCCTTTGGTGCCCCGCCAGCTGGCGCGGAAATGACATCTCCGGGCGGCGCATGCGTGTTTTAAAGGATCGTCCTTTTAGTCTGAGATGGTGTCCTCTGCTTCTAATTGTTCCTACAAGTGGAAACATCCTCTCCACGTCCACTCTATCCAGGCCTCACAGTATCCTGTAAGTTTCAATAAGATCCCCCACATCCTTCTAAACTCAGTACAGACCCAGTGTCCTGAACCATTCCTCATATGACAGGTTCTTCAATCCAGGGATCATTCTTGTGAACCTCCACTGGACCCTTTCCAAGGCAGCACATCCTTCCTTAGATACTGGGCCCAAAACTGCTCACAATACTCCAAATGGGGTCTGAGCCTTATACAACCTCAGAAGTACATCCCTGGTCTTGTATTCTCACCGTCTTGACATGAATGCTCAGAATCAGGGGTAGACCATTGCAGACTGAGATGAGGAGGAATTTCTTCATTGAGAGGATGGAGAATCTTGGAATTCTCTGATCCAGAGGGTTGTGGAAGCTCAATCATTGAGCATGTTCCAGACACAAATCGACTGTGTATAATACAATAGGAATGTGTGTGTGAGTGTGCGAGCGTCTGTGCGTGCCAGGATCTGTTTGAATGGTGGAGCAGACTCGATGGGCCAAATCGCCTACACATGCTCATATTTTCCTTTGAGACTTAAATGCGTATACACACACAAGTTCACAGATACACACACACACATGTGCGTGCACACACTGACTGGTACATACACGGCAACAGATACATACACACACACACACACACACGTGCGTGTACACACACATTGGCGCACACACATACATATATAGTAGCCATTTAAGACCATTTGATAGAATGCTACACATCCCAGTTTGCCAATGACACCAAACATTAGACAGCGTTGTAAGCAACATAGCTGGAAACATCAAATTGCAGGGAGATATTATCGTTTTGGCGGTACACTGAACTGGTGGACGTGTTTCAGTGTTGGGAAATGTTTCGATGATGTGCTTTAGACTTAAAAAGGATAGAACCGTGATCTTTATAAACGATGAGAAGACATAAACAGTGGAAGTTTAAACTGTACAGATATTTCACAGCGAGATTCACACAATACAGACAGCAATGTATGGTAGATTTTGGAAGTGCCACAAATGTTGCCAAGTGCAGTGCGAGGCGTACCTCAATGTTTCAGTCTTACTGAGAAACTGTCAGCCCACCGGACAACATTTCTGTATAATAGGATTGAAGCACAAGTTCAAATAGTTTTGTTTCAAAGTTTAAAATAACCAGTCATTTTTCTGTGCAGCTTTCGGAATCTGTCAGTGGAATTTAGGTTTTACAGGCAAGTGTTAACAAGAGTATTGGGAAATAATTAGAAGTTTTGATGGAGATATTCCTGCATTATGGAAATATGTGAGATCTATTTAGGGTTGGGGAATGGATTGATCAAAGGATGTAGTTTTTTGTTATCTATATCAGACTGACAGCCTTGAAGATTCACAACTTCCATGTGCTGAGAGAAAGGATTGATTAACCAAGGCCTATTATTCAAATACTTCAGACAAGTGACAAAACAACAATAACAGAGAATACACAAACAGAGACAAGCAGACACCTGTAATCGGAGCTTAAACTTCATGTTTAAATGTGAAGGGCTGAAATAAACAAGAGTCCCCCCTTGGATTCGGTGCAATTTGAGTTCTGCTTTTCCATAAAATAAAAATAACTGTCTGCAATGAAAAATTCTTTGGACCGGACAGAGGGATTTTGACTCTGTATTTAAGCCAGACAGTATTTGGGTTGTGAGTGTTTGATGGACAGTGCAGATAAAGCTTTACTCTGAAACACTGGAATTTAGTTTAAGAGTGATTTAATCACATGCTTCAGAATAATAATTGATATTGTACATCTCGTGTGTGTCTCAGTGTCAGCTGTGAAACATGTACAGCACAATCTCATCCTGTTTCTGTGTGTCTCTCTGAAATTCGCTGGTCCATTTCCTAAATTACCACTGACTAGATTTCAAAAGGGTTCCATTGCCTGTGAAGCAGTTTGTGATACCCAAAGGTTATGAAAAGTGCTTTAGAAAAGTCTGTCCGCAAGCTGTTGTGAGGATGTTCAGAGTCAGTGTGTGACTTGGGTCACACACAGGCCAGATACACCTCTCCAAGTTAAAGGTGGAGAATGGATCTCGCTCCATTTGAGAGCTGTATTGACGCAGCCTGTCTGAGTTTGTGTCTGTGTGTGAGTTTGTGTTTGTCTGTACACGTGTGTGTGTGTGTGTGTCTGGGGTGGGGTGGGAGGTTGTGTGTGTGACTCATTACGCGGCACGGTAGCACAGAGGGTAGCACTGTGGCTTCACAGCTCCAGGGTCCCGGGTTCGATTCCCGGCCTGTTCTCCCTGTGTCTGCGTGGTTTTCCTCCGGGAGCTCCGGTTTCCTCCCACAAGTCTGAAAGTCGTGCTGTTGGGTAATTTGAACATTCTGAATTCTCCCTCTGTGTACCCGAACAGGCGACGGAATGTGGCGACTAGGGGATTTTCACAGTAACTTCATTGCAGCATTAATGTAAGTCTACTTGTGACAATAAAGATTATTATACATGGTAGTCCCACAGGCTCTTACCCTGGGTACATGGTAGTCAGCACTCCAAAAGGGTTAATTGTAGTGTCCACAGCAGTATCGTGTAATGTAGTATTAACTGGGACAAGAGCTTCCAGTATAAACAGTGACGGGGTCAACTGCAGTGATCACTGGGAAAGGAGCTAATGTGTTCTCAATAGCGATATGGATGAGAACGGTTATATATTACAAGGTAATATTCACAATGACATTCTCAAATGCAGTAATATTTCTGACAGTGTAGAGCAGCATTTACAGCTACTGGGATGCTGCTGGGAAATAAATTCATCCAGGGCTTTGTATCGGATTATTAAAATAGGTTATTGATTCAGGTGGTCTAGTCGCTAAGGCAGGCTCGATCAGCTGAATGGCCCATTCCTGTTCCTATGTACCTCTCCTGGGAGTATTTGGTGAGGACAGATGTAGAGGGAGCTACATCTGGACAATTTTGGACGCTAAGAGCAATTTAGCTTGGCCAATCCACCTAACTTGCACATCTTTGGACTGTGGGAGGAAACCGGAGCACCCGGAGGAAACCCACGCGCACACGGGGAGGATGTGCAGACTCCGCACAGACAGTGGCCCAAGACGGAATCGAACCTGGGACCCTGGAGCTGTGAAGCAATTGTGCTATCCACAATGCTACCGTGCTGCCCCAGAGCTTTTCTCTGTATGTCACCCTGTGCTGTACCTGTCTTGGGAGTGTTTGATGGGGACAGCCTAGAGGGAGCTTTACTCTGTATCTAACCCCGTGCTGTACCTGTCCTGGGTGTGTTTGATGGGGACAGTGTAGAGGGAGCTTTACTCTGTATCTCACCCCGTGCTGCACCTGTCCTGGGAGTGTTTGATGGGGACAGTGTAGAGGGAGCTTTACTCTGTATCTAACCCCGTGCTGTACCTGTCCTGGGAGTGTTTGATGGGGACAGTGTAGAGGGAGCTTTACTCTGTATCTAACCCCGTGCTGTACCTGTCATGGGAGTGTTTGATGGGGACAGTGTAGAGGGAGCTTTACTCTGTATCTAACCCCGTGCTGCACCTGTCCTGGGTGTGTTTGATGGGGACAGTGTAGAGGGAGCTTTACTCTGTATCTAACCCCGTGCTGTACCTGTCATGGGAGTGTTTGATGGGGACAGTGTAGAGGGAGCTTTACTCTGTATCTCACCCCGTGCTGTACCTGTCCTAGGAGTGTTGATGGGGGCAAAACAAAGAACAAAGAACAAAGAAATGTACAGCACAGGAACAGGCCCTTCGGCCCTCCAAGCCCGCGCCGACCATACTGCCCGACTAAATTACAATCTTCTACACTTCCTGGGTCCGTATCCTTCTATTCCCATCCTATTCATATATTTGTCAAGATGCCCCTTAAATGTCCCTCTCGTCCCTGCTTCCACTACCTCCTCCGGTAGTGAGTTCCAGGCACCCACTACCCTCTGCGTAAAAAACTTGCCTCGTACATCTACTCTAAACCTTGCCACTCTCACCTTAAACCTATGCCCCCTAGTAATTGACCCCTCTACCCTGGGGAAAAGCCTCTGACTATCCACTCTGTCTATGCCCCTCATAATTTTGTATACCTCTATCAGGTCGCCCCTCAACCTCCTTCGTTCCAGTGAGAACAAACCGAGTTTATTCAATCGCTCCTCATAGCTTATGCCCTCCAGACCAGGCAACATTCTGGTAAATCTCTTCTGCACCCTCTCGAAAGCCTCCACATCCTTCTGGTAGTGTGGCGACCAGAATTGAACACTATACTCCAAGTGTGGCCTAACTAAGGTTCTATACAGCTGCAACATGACTTGCCAATTCTTATACTCAATGCCCTGGCCAATGAAGGCAAGCATGCCGTATGCCTTCTTGACTACCTTCTCCACCTGTGTTGCCCCTTTCAATGACCTGTGGACCTGTACTCCTAGATCTCTTTGACTTTCAATACTCTTGAGGGTTCTACCATTCACTGTATATTCCCGACCTGCATTAGCCCTTCCAAAATGCATTACTCTGTATCTAACCCCGTGCTGTACCTGTCATGGCAGTGCAGAGGGAGCTTTACTCTTTATCTAATCTTATGCTGTCCCTGTCCTGTTAATGTTTAATGGGGACAGTGTAGAGGGAGCTTCACTCTGTATCTAACCCCGTGCTGTACCTATCCTGGGAGTGTTTGATGGGGATAGTGTAGAGGTTGCTTTACTCTGTATCTAACCCCGTGCTGTACCTGTCCTAGGACTGTTAGATGGGGACAGTGTAGCGGGAGATTTACTCTGATTCTACCCCCGTGCTGTACCTGTCCTGGGAGTGTTTGTTGGGGACAGTGTAGAGGGAGCTTTACGCTGTATCTAACCCCGTGCTGTACCTGTCTTGGGAGTGTTTCATGGGGACAATGCAGAGGGAGCTTTACTCTGTATCTAACCCGTGCTGTGCCTGTCCTGGGACTGTTTGATGAGGACAATGTAGAGGGAGCTTTACTCTGTATCTGACCCCGTGCTGTACCTGCTCTGGAAGTGTTTCATGGGGACAGCGTGGAGGGATCTTTACTCTGGATCTAACCCTGTTCTGTACCTGTCCTGGGAGTGTTTGATGGGGACAGTGTAGAGGGAGCTTTACTCTGTATCTAACCCCGTGCTGTACCTGTCCTGGGAGTGTTTGATGGGGACAGTGTAGAGGGGGCATTACTCTCTATCTAACCCCGTGCTGTACCTGTCCTGGGAGTGTTTGATGGGTCTTTATGAAAAATCCCTGGCCACAAAAACAATGCTCTTTTTAAAGTTTCACTTCATATTTTGCATGTTGTTCACAGACAGATTTCTTCAATGAGCTGCTCTATAAATTTGGATTCAGTTTGATTTTTTCTCACTGTGAGATGTAAAGCTTATTCCTCAATCAATACAGGGTCATCGGCAACAACATATTTCTATTAGAAAAGGAGGTTCAATGGGATTTTTCACTGAAATCCACTGATGTCAGTTCATGAGATTAGAATTTATAATGAAACAATTTGGATTCAATGAAAACGGTCAGTGTGATAACCCCAACTGCTTTCTGCTCACTCGCCCCTCACTCTCCACTCTCACCTTGTTTTTAATTTGGGGAATTCTGCAGGCAGCTTGTGCACCGGAAGAGCCCAAAAACGGTGGCACTTTCAAAATTAAGTTCAGAGTCTCTGAAGATGGATTTCTTTCTATCTTTCTACTTGAATATGTACAAACTGACAGCAGGCATATTTATTGCACAGTAAGATTCCACAATCAGAAATGTGATCATAGTGGAAAATTCTCCCACGTCCCCTGTGGAAAGGATGAATTAACTCCCTCATTCCCACGTTTAAGTTTCAGACTTTTAACTCATGACCTTCAAACATTTTGCAGTCCGTGAGCTACTTTTTAATAAGTGTGGTCACTGTTGCTGTGTTTTTTGAAAATATTTTCATTCCGATGAGGACGGACATAACAACATACAAACAATCAGTCAGTCACAACACAAACAAAATACTATTCTCCTCATTTGACATTTATTCCTTGATTTCCATTAAACCTTTCCCCTCTTCCCTCCCCTTCCCCACTGGCAACAAACAGATATGTAAATAGAGACAAGAACAGCTTCCATCTCGTCCAGAAACCCCCATCTGAGCCACAAAAGGCTAACTTTAGTTTCTCAAGTTTAAGGAATTCCGCAATATCCCTCAACCATGTTGATATTTTTGGCGGATCTTCTGACTTCCCTTCCAATAAAATTAGTCTCCGGGCGATCAATGTGGCAAAGGCCACCACATCAGCCCCGTCCCCATCCATTAGTCCCGGTACTTCCGACACCCCAGAAATTGCCTCTTGTGGTCCCAGTAATATTTCCACCTCCACAACTTTTGTTTGTGTTTTAAATAGCGAGAGCCAGAACCCCACGAATTGTGGACGTGACCAGAAGATGTGGACATGGTTAACAGGTCCTCCTTTACACTCTCACATTTATCTTCTTCCTCTGTGAAGAATCTGCTCATTCGGTCCTGTGTCATATGGCCCCTGTGTACATCCTTGAATTGTATCAAGCCCATCCGAGCACATGAAGATGTCGCATTCACCCTGGTATAATCTCACTCCATCGTCCCCATTCCAACGCCACATCCAACTCTTCCTTCCACTTTTGTTTCATCTCTTCAATCGCTGCTTTCTTTCTGTCCATCAGCCACCTGTAAATGTTAGTAATTCTCCCATTACCAACTCAGCTGGGAGGAGCAATTTATCCAGCACCTTGTTCTCTGGTAGGCAAACGAACGTGGACAACTCCTTTTTCACCAAGTTTCATCATTGAAGATAATTAAACTTCACCTCCCTCTGCATTTTATGTTTCTCCCTCAATTCTTCAAATCTACTTTCCAACAACAAGTCTTTAACCTGTCTCAGCCCAGCTTTATGCCACTGTTTAAATATTGTATCCAGTCTTGCCGCCGGGGTGAATCGGGGGTTTCCATAAACAGGGGCTCGCACCGTCAAGTTTACCAAACCAAAATGGCGTCTCCGCTTGCTCCAGATGTTGAAGGAAGATGCCAGCACCGGGCTTTGTGTAAACCTCCCCGGGGGAAATGGGAGTGGAGCCGCAGCGGAAGTCTGCAAACTAGCCCCTTTACACGATGCTTCCACCACCTGTACCCATTCCGCTTCTTCCTCTCCCCACCATTGCCCAATCTTCTCCAAATTCACCGCCCAATAACAATACAAAAGATTGGGAAGCACCAACCCTCCCACCCACCCATTCTTTTTAAATGTGAGCTGGTATTTTTGAAGAGAAATCCAATTAATCTCCTTCCACTTACTGATGGAGAAGTGATCTGCCGCATTTTCTATCTGTTTAGAGCAGGGTGTCTGTGTGAGGGTAAGTGTGTTACTGTGTGTGTGGACTTTTCTCTGTCTATCTGCCAGTCGCCCTGGTCCAAGATTCTATTTCTCTCTCCACAGATGCTGCCTGACCTGCTCAGTATTTTCCGCATTGGTACAAGAGCGAGGAGGTAAGGCTGAAGTTATACAAGACACTAGTTAGACCTCAGCTGGAATATTGTGGACAGTTCTGGGTGCCACATGATCGGAAGAGTGTGAACACACTGGAGCGAGTGCAGAGGAGGTTCACAAGAATGGTTCAGGAATGAGAAACTTCAGTGATGAGGTTAGATTGGAGAGGTTGTGTCTGTTCTCCACGGAGAAAATTGGCCAAGAGGAGATTTGATGGAGGTGTTCAAATTCTTGGGGGTGCCGGACAGAGTAGACAGGGAGAAACGGATCCCACTATTAAGAAGCTCAAGAACGAGATGGCACAGAATTAAAGGGAATTGGAAAAGAAGCAATTGTGGGGCGAAATTCTCCGGCAACGGCGCGATGTCTGCCGACTGGCGCCCAAAACGGCGCAAATCAGACGGGCATCGCGCCGCCCCAAAGGTGCGGAATGTTCCGCATTTTTGGGGGCCGAGCCCCAACATTGAGGGGCTAGGTCGGCGCCAGAGGAATTTCCGCCCTGCCAGCTGGCAGAAAATGCCTTTGGTGCCCCGCCAGCAGGCGCGGAAATGACATCTCCGGGCGGCGCATGCGCGGGAGTGTCAGCGGCCGCTGACAGTTTCCCACGCATGTGCAGTGGAGGGAGTCTCCTCCGCCTCTGCCATGGTGGAGACCGTGGCGGAGGCAGAAGGGAAAGAGTGCCCCCACGGCACAGGCCCGCCCGCGGATCGGTGGGCCCCGATCGCGGGCCAGGCCACCGTGGGGGCACCCCCCGGGGCCAGATCGCCCCGCGCCCCCCCCGAGGACCCCGGAGCCCGCCCACGCCGCCTTGTCCCGCCGGTAAGGTAGGTGGTTCAATTTACGCTGGCGGGACAGGCATTTTAGCGGCGGGACTTCGGCCCATCCGGGCCGGAGAATCGAGCAGGGGGGCCCGCCAACCGGCGCGGCGCGATTCCCGCACTGCCGAATCTCCGGTGCCGGAGACTTCGGCAACCAGCAGGGGCGGGATTCACGCCAGTCCCTGGCGATTCTCCGACCCCCCGCCCCTGATGTGAGAAAATGGAAACAGTATAGTGTAGAGAGAGCCCTGCTCGCTATCTGACCCCGTGCTGTACCTGTCCTGGGAGTGTTTGATGGGGACAGTGTAGAGGGAGCTTTGCTCTGTATCTAACCCCGTGCTGTACCTGTCCTGGGAGTGTTTGATGGGGACAGTGTAGAGGGAGCTTTACTCTGTATCTAACCCCGTGATGTCCCTGTCCTGGGAGTGTTTGATGGGAACAGTGTAGAGAGAGCCCTGCTCGATATGTAACCCCGTTTTGTACCTGTGCTGGGAGTGTTTGATGGGGACAGTGCAGAGGAGCTTTACTCCGTATGTAACCCCGTGATGTACCTGTCCTGGGAGTGTTTGATGGGTCAGTGCAGAGGAGCTTTACTCCGTATGTAACCCCATGATGTACCTGTCCTGGGAGTGTTTGCCAGGGACTGTGTGGAGGAATCTGTGTCTAACCCCATGATGTACCTTTACTGGTCATGTTTGATGGAGATTCAAAATCTGCAATAAATGTCTTATATTAGTTTCTCCATCTGTCTGTTTCTGCTTCTCTCTCTGTCTGTGTGGGAATATTGTCAACAGAAAATCCACGATAAGCAGTCAGCCATTTTAAGTTACTTAATGGTGGCCATTTTAGGTGAGCACAGCACAGTCATTTCTGACATTTGTACACGTTGGTGTAACAAAATCCTGATGGAAAGTGTCTGATTTAAACAATGATTTGTTGAAAAATGTGGATGTAGAAAGGGAGCTGGCTGTCCTTGTACACCAGTCACTGAAAGTGGAGAGGGGGGTGCAGCAAGCAGTTAAGAAGGCCAATGATATGTTGGCCTTCATTGAAAGAGGGATTTGAGTTCAGAAGTGGAGATGTCTTCCTGCAGTTACACAAGGCCTTGGTGAGACCACACCAGGAGTATTGCGTACAGTTTCGGTATCCCTAACTAAGAAAGGATATAGTTGCCAGAGAGGGAGTGCATCGGAGGGACAATCGGCTGATAGGGAGGTTACCGGGCTGTCCTTCAAGGAGAGATTGGTTTGACTGTGGCACAGTGGTTAGCACTGCTGCCTCACAGTGCCAGTGACCCGGGTTAAATTCCGGCCTTGTGTGACTGATTATGTGGAGTTGGCAGTTTCTCCCCGTGTGTGCGTGGGTTTCCTCCGGGTGCTCCGGTTTCCTTCCACAGCCCAAAGATGTGCAGGCTAGGTGGAATGGTCCTGCTAAATTACCCCTTAGTGTCCAAGAAAGATTGTTTAGATTAGGTTAAGGAGTTATCGGGATAGGGCGGGTGACTGAGCTTACATAGGGTGCTGTGTCAGAGGGTTGGTGTAGATTCGATGGGCAGAATGGCCTCCTTCTGCATTGTAGGGATTCTGTGATTGTGCCTGTATTCACCAGAGCCGAGAAGGATGAGAGGAGATGTTGGCCGTGCGAAATTGCCCCTGAGTGGCCCAAAGGTTAGGTGGTGTTACTGGGGTTATTTGGATTTGGTGGAGGCGTGGGCTTGGGTAGGGTGCTCTCTCCGAGGGCCAGTGCAGACTCGATGGGCCAAATGGCCTACTCCTGCAATGTATATTCTATGATTCTCTGTATCACATTCCAACAGCGCTGTTCAGACTACACACAGGGATGGTGATTTCCATGTTGTACTGCCTCTGCCATGTCTTGGGAGTGATCATGGAGACAGTGTAGAGGAAACCTTACTCTGTATCTAACCCCGTGTTGTACCTGTTCTGGAAGTGTTTGATGGGGACAGTGTAGAGGGAGCTTTACTCTGTATCTAACCCCGTGTTTTACCTGTTCTGGGAGTGTTTGATGGGGACAGTGTAGAGGAAACCTTACTCTGTATCTAACCCCGTGTTTTACCTGTTCTGGGAGTGTTTGATGGGGACAGTGTAGAGGGAGCTTTACTCTCTATCTAACCCCGTGCTGTATGGACGGATAGCACAGGACACATTTCTGTATAAATAGATTCCAGTCTGTAACTCACTCCCGGGTATCTGTTATTCTATTTCTAAACTATCTTGAACCCCTCGATTAGATTCCAGTCTGTAACTCACTCCCGGGTATCTGTTATTCTATATATAAACCATCCTGTACCCCTTGATTAGATTCCAGTCTGTAACTCACTCCCGGGTATCTGTTATTCTATATATAAACTATCCTGAACCCCTCGATTAGATTCCAGTCTGTTACTCACTCCTGGGTATCTGTTATTCTATATATTAAACCACCCTGAACCCCTCAATTCGATTCCAGTCTGTAACTCACTCCTGGGTATCTGTTATTCTGTATATAATCTATCACGAAGCCCTCCATTAGATTGCAGTCTGTAATTCATTCCCAGATACCATTTATTCTGTGTATTAACCAACGGACTGAGATGAGGAGGAATTTCGTCACTCAGATGGTGGTGAATCCTGGGAATTCTCTATCCCAGAGGGGTGTGGAGACTCTGTCATTGAGCCGGTGTTAGACTGAGATTGATGGATCAGCAAGAGGCACGGGGATAGGGCAGGAACACGGTGTTGAAATGGAAGAATCTCCATGATCATATTGACTGGTGGAGCGAGCTCGAAGGGTTGAATGGCCCAGTCCTGCTCCTATTCCTTGTGGTCTGTTATTGCCAATTATTTCTCTGTTTATCTATTTACGATTATCCAGAAAAGTGGGATGGGAATGAATTCTGCATCGTTTGTGATTTGGATATTGGAGTAATCATCATTTGGGGTCAATTCTGTTATGTTGATAATTTGCTATCATTTTTCAAAATAAAACCCTTCCTTTGGAAACATTGCCTCATTCCCTCTACTTGCTGTAAATATCCTGGCAGTTTCTGTTGTGGAAATTGGAGAGGAACATTTATTCCGTTTGTAACCCATGCTGAACCTGACCTGGTAGTGTTTGATGGGGACAGTGTAGAGGGAGCTTTACTCTGTATCTAACCCCGTGCTGTACCTGTCCTGGGAGGGTTTGATGGGGACACTGTAGAGGGAGCTTTACTCTGTATCTAAACCTGTGCTGTACCTGTCCTGGGTGTGTTTGATGGTGACAGTGTAGAGGGAGCATTACTCTGTATCTAACCCCGTGCTGTACCTTTCCTGGGAGTGTTTGATGGGGACAGTGTAGAGGGAGCTTGACTCTGTATCTAACCACGTGCTGTACCTGTTCTGGGAGTGTTTGATGGGGACAGTGTAGAGGGAGCTTGACTCTGTATCTAACCCCGTGTTGTACCTGTCCTGGGAGTGTTTGATGGGGACAGTGTAGAGGGGGGTTTACTCTGTATCTAACCCCGTGCTGTATCTTTCCTGGGAGTGTTTGATGGGTCAGTGTAGAGGGAGCTTGACTCTGTATCTAACCCCGTGCTGTTCCTGTCCTGGGAGTGTTTGATGGGGACAGTGTAGAGGGAGCTTGACTCTGTATCTAACCCCGTGCTGTATCTGTCCTGGGAGTGTTTGATGGGGACAGTGTCGTGGGAGCTTTACTCTGTATCTAACTCCTTATTCATGGGTCACTAAACGCCAGCGTGCGGGTACATTAAGCAATCAGGAAGGCCAATGGTACGTTAACTTTCATCGCTCGGGGTTATTAGTATTGGGGTTAAGAAGACTTGCTGCAATTGTACAGAGCCTTGGTCACAACACACCTGGACCATTGTGTGGAGTTTTTTTCTCCATATCTAACGAAGGATATACTTGCTCTGGAAGGAGTGTAACGGAGATTCAACAGACGAATCCCTGGGATGCTGAAGTTGTCTGATGAGGAGAGACTGAGGAAAATGTACCTGTGTTCCCGAGAGTGCCGGAAAATGAGAGGTGATCTTGAAACATACAGAATTCATACGGGGCATCACAAGATAGATGTAGGTCAGATGTTCTCTCTGACTGGTGAGATTAGACCCAGGGGGAGGGGGCACAGTCTCAAACCATAAGACCATAAGACACTGAAGCAGAATTAGGCCACTCGGCCCATCGAGTCTGCTCCGCCATTCAATCATGACTGATATTTTTTCATTCCCATTCTCCTGCCTTCTCCCCATAACCCCTGATCCCCTTATTGATCAAGAACCTATCTATCTCTGTCTTAGAGAAACTCAGTGATTTGACCTCCACAGCCTTCTGCGGCAAAGAGTTCCACATATTCACCGCCCTCTGGCTGAAGAAATTCCTCCTCATCTCTGTTTTAAAGGATCGTCCCTTTAGTCTGAGATGGTGTCCTCTGCTTCTAATTGTTCCTACAAGTGGAAACATCCTCTCCACGTCCACTCTATCCAGGTCTCGCAGTATCCTGTAAGTTTCAATAAGATCCCCCCTCATCCTTCTGAACTCAGTACAGACCCAGTGTCCTCAACCATTCCTCATACGACAGGTTCTTCAATCCAGGGATCATTCTTGTGAACCTCCACTGGACCCTTTCCAAGGCCAGCACATCCTTCCTTAGATACTGGGCCCAAAACTGCTCACAATACTCCAAATGGGGTCTGAGCCTTATACAGCCTCAGAAGTACATCCCTGGTCTTGTATTCTCGCCCTCTTGACATGAATGCTCAGAATCAGGGGTAGACCATTGCAGACTGAGATGAGGAGGAATTTCTTCATTGAGAGGATGGAGAATCTTGGAATTCTCTGATCCAGAGGGTTGTGGAAGCTCAATCATTGAGCATGTTCCAGACACAAATCGACTGTGTATAATACAATAGGAATGTGTGTGTGAGTGTGCGTGCGTCTGTGCGTGCCAGGATCTGTTTGAATGGTGGAGCAGACTCGATGGGCCAAATCGCCTACACATGCTCATATTTTCCTTTGAGACTTAAATGCGTATACACACACAAGTTCACAGATACACACACACATGTGCGTGCACACACTGACTGGTACATACATGGCAACAGATACATACACACACACACACACACATGCGTGCATAGACACATGTGTGTACACACACATTGGCGCACACCCATACATATATATTAGCCATTTAAGACCATTTGATAGAATGCTACACATCCCAGTTTGCCAATGACACCAAACATTAGACAGCGTTGGAAGCAACATAGCTGGAAACATCAAATTGCAGGGAGATATTATCGTTTTGGCAGTACACTGAACTGGTGGACGTGTTTCAGTGTTGGGAAATGTTTCGATGATGTGCTTTAGAATTAAAAAGGATAGAACCGTATCTTTATAAACGATGAGAAGACAGAAACGGTGGAAGTTTAAACTGTACAGATATTTCACAGCTAGATTCACACAATACAGACAGCAATGTATGGTAGATTTTGGAAGTGCCACAAATGTTGCCAAGTGCAGTGCGAGGCGTACCTCAATGTTTCAGTCTTACTGAGAAACTGTCAGCCCACCCGACAACATTTCTGTACAATAGGATTGAAGCACAAGTTCAAATAGTTTTGTTTCAAAGTTTAAAATACCCAGTCATTTTTCTGTGCAGCTTTCGGAATCTGTCAGTGGAATTTAGGTTAGACAGACAAGTGTTAACAAGAGTATTGGGAACTGATTGGAAGTTTTGATGGAGATATTCCTGCATTATGGAAATATGTGAGATCTATTTAGGGTTGGGGAATGGATTGATCAAAGGATGTAGCTTTTTGTTATCTAGATCAGACTGACAGCCTTGAAGATTCACAACTTCCATGTGCTGAGAGAAAGGATTGATTAACCAAGGCCTATTATTCAAATACTTCAGACAAATGACAAAACAACAATAACAGAGAATATACAAACAGAGACAAGCAGACACCTTTAATCGGAGCTTAAACTTCATGTTTAAATGTGAAGGGCTGAAATAAACAAGAGTCCACCCTGGGATTCGGTGCAATTTGAGTTCTGCTTTTCCAAAAAATAAAAATAACTGTCTGCAATGAAAAATTCCGAGGACAGGACAGAGGGATTTTGACTCTGTATTTAAGCCCAGACAGCATTTGGGTTGTGAATGTTTGATGGACAGTGCAGATAAAGCTTTACTCTGAAACACTGGAATTTAGTTTAAGGGTGATTTAATCACATGCTTCAGAATAATAATTGATATTGTACATCTCGTGTGTGTCTCAGTGTCAGCTGTGAAACATGTACAGCACCATCTCATCCTGTTTCTGTGTGTCTCTCTGAAATTCACTGGTCCATTTCCTAAATTACCACTGACTAGATTTCAAAAGGGCTCCATTGCCTGTGAAGCAGTTTGTGATACCCAAAGGTTATGAAAAGTGCTTTAGAAAAGTCTGTCCGCAAGCTGTTGTGAGGATGTTCAGAGACGGTGTGTAACTTGGGTCACACACAGGCCAGATACACCTCTCCAAGTTAAAGGTGGAGAATGGATCTCGCTCCATTTGAAAGATGTATTGACCCAGCCTGTCTGAGTTTGTGTCTGTGTGTGAGTTTGTGTTTGTCTGTACACGTGTTTGTGTGTCTGGGGTGGGGTGGGAGGTTGTGTGTGTGACTCATTACGCGGCACGGTAGCACAGTGGGTAGCACTGTGGCTTCACAGCTCCAGGGTCCCGGGTTCGATTCCCAGCACGTTCTCTCTGTGTCTGCGTGGGTTTCCTCTGGGAGCTCCGGTTTCCTCCCACAAGTCTGAAAGACGTGCTTTTAGGTAATTTGGACATTCTGAATTCTCCCTCTGTGTACCCGAACAGGCGCCGGAATGTGGCGACTAGGGGCTTTTCACAGTAACTTCATTGCAGTGTTAATGTAAGCCTACTTGTGACAATAAAGATTATTATACATGGTAGTCCCACAGGCTCTTACCCTGGGTACATGGTAGTCAGCACTCCAAAAGGGTTAATTGTAGTGTCCACAGCAGTATGGTGTAATGTAGTATTAACTGGGACAAGAGCTTACAGTATAAACAGTGACGGGGTCAACTGCAGTGATCACTGGGAAAGGAGCTAATGTGTTCTCAATAGCGATATGGATGAGAACGGTTATATATTACAAGGTAATATTAACAATGACATTCTCAAATGCAGTAATATTTCTGACACAGTGTAGAGCAGGATTTACAGCTACTGATGCTGCTAGGAAATAAATTCATCCAGGGCTTTGTATCGGATTATTAAAATTGGTTATTGTTAAGGTGGTCTAGTCGCGAAGGAAGGCTCGATCAGCTGGATGGCCCACTTCTGTTCCTATGTACCTCTCCTGGGAGTATTTGATGGGGACAGATGTAGAGGGATCTTTACTGTGCATCTAACCCCGTGCTGTACCTGTCCTGGGAGTATTTGATGGGGACAGGTGTAGAGGGAGATTTACTCTGTATCTAACACCGTGCTGTACCTGTCCTGGGAGTTTTTGATGTGGACAGTGTAGAGGGAGCTTTACTCTGTATCTCACCCTGTGCTTTGCCTGTCTTGGGAGTGTTTGATGGGGACAGTCCAGAGGGAGCTTTACTCTGTATCACCCCGTGCTATACCCATCCTAGGAGTGTTTGATGGGGACAGTCCAGAGGGAGCTTTAATCTTTATCTAACCCTATGCTGTACCTGTCCTGGGAATGTTTAATGGGGACAGTGTAGAGGGAGCTTTATTCATTATCTAACCTCGTGCTGTACCTGTCCTGTAGTGTTTGATGGGGAAAGTGTAGAGGGAGCTTTACTCTGTATCCAACCCCATGCTGTACCTGTCCTGAGAGTGTTTGCTGGGGACAGTGTAGAGGGAGCTTTACTCTGTATCTAACCCTGTGCTGTACCTCTCCTGGGAGTTTTTGATGTGGACAGTGTAGAAGGAGCTTGACTCTGTATCTCACCCTGTGCTGTACCTGTCTTGGGAGTGTTTGATGGGGACAGTCTAGAAGGAGCTTTACTCTGCATCACCCCGTGCTGTACCCATCCTAGGAGTGTTTGATGGGGACAGTATTGAGGGTGCTTTACTCTGTACCTAACCTCGTGCTGTGCCTGTCCCTGTGAGTGTTTGATGGGGACAGTGCAGAGGGAGCTTTACTCTTTATGTAAACTCATGCTGTACCTGTCCTGGTGTGTTTAATGGGGACAGTGTAGGGGGAGCTTTACTCTGTATCTAACCCCGTGTTGTACCTGTCCTGGGAGTGTCCGATGGGGATGGTGTAGAGGGAGCTTTACTTTGTCTCTAACCCCATGCTGTACCTGTCCTGGGAGTGTTTGATGGTGACTGTGTATAGGGAGCTTTACTCTGATTCTAACCCCGTGCTGTACCTGACCTGGAAGTGTTTCATGGGGACAGTGCAGAGGGAGCTTTACTCTGTATCTAACCCGTGCTGTGCCTGTCCTGGGAATGTTTAATGGGGACAGTGTAGAGGGAGCTTTACTCTGTATCTGACCCGTGCTGTACCTGTCCTGGGAATGTTTAATGGGGACAGTGTAGAGGGAGCTTTACTCTGTATCTGACCCCGTGCTGTACCTGCTCTGGAAGTGTTTGATGGGGACAGCGTGGCGGGAGCTTTACTCTGGATCTAACCCTGTGCTGTACCTGTCCTGGGAGTGTTTGATGGGGACAGTGTTGAGGGAGCATTACTCTTTATCTAACCCCGTGCTGTACCTGTCCTGGGAGTGTTTGATGGGGACAGTGTAGAGGGAGATTTACTCTGTATCTAACCCGTGCTGTACCTGTCCTGGGAGTGTTTGATGGGGACATTGTAGAGGGAGCTTTACTCTGTATCTAACCCCGTGCTGTACCTGTCCTGGGAGTGTTTGATGGGGACAGTGTAGAGGGAGCTTTACTCTGTATCTAACCCCGTGCTGTACCTGTCCTGGGAGTGTTTGATGGAGACAGTGTTGAGGGAGCATTACTCTTTATCTAACCCCGTGCTGTACCTGTCCTGGGAGTGTTTGATGGGTCTTTATGAGAAATCCCTGGCCACAAAAAGAAAGCTCATTTTAAAGTTTCACTTCATATTTTGCATGTTGTTCACAGACAGATTTCTTCAATGAGCTGCTCTATAAATTTGGATTCAATTTGATTTTTTCTCACTGTGAGATGTAAAGCTTATTCCTCAATGAAAACAGGGTCATCGGCAACAACATCTTTTTATTAGACAAGGAGGTTAAATGGGATTTTTCACTGAAATCCACTGATGTCAGTTCATGAGATTCGAATTTATAATGAAACAATTTGGATTCAATGAAAACGGTCAGTTTGATAACCCCAACTGCTTTCTGTTAACTCGCCCCTCACTCTCCTCTCTCACCTTGTTTTTAATTTGGGGAATTCTGCAGGCAGCTTGTGCACAGGAAAAGCCCAAAAATGGTGGCACTTTCAAAATTAAGTTCAGAGTCTCTGAAGATGGATTTCTTTCTCTCTTTCTACTTGAACATGTACAAACTGACAGCAGACATATTGATTGCATAGTAAGATTCCACAATCAGAAATGTGATCATAGTGGAAAATTCTCCCACGTCCCCTGTGGAAAGGATGAATTAACTCCCTCATTCCCACGTTTAAGTTTAAGACTTTTAACTCATGGCCTTCAAACATTTTGCAGTCCGTGAGCTACTTTTTAATAAGTGTGGTCACTGTTGCTGTGTTTTTTGAAAATATTTTCATTCCCATGAGGACGGACATAACAACATACAAACAATCAGTCAGTCACAACACAAACAAAATACTATTCTCCTCATTTGACATTTATTCCTTTATTTCCATTAAACCTTTCCCCTCTTCCCTCCCCTTCCCCACTGGCAACAAACAGATATGTAAATAGAGACAAGAACAGCTTCCATCTCGTCCAGAAACCCCATCTGAGCCACAAAGGGCTAACTTTAGTTTCTCAAGTTTAAGGAATTCCGCAATATCCCTCAACCATGTTGATATTTTTGGCGGATCTTCTGACTTCCCTTCCAATAAAATTAGCCTCCGGGCGATCAATGTGGCAAAGGCCACCACATCGGCCCCGTCCCCATCTATTAGTCCCGGTACTTCCGACACCCCAGAAATTGCCTCATGTGGTCCCAGTAATATTTCCACCGCCACAACTTTTGTTTGTGTTTTAAATAGCGAGAGCCAGAAGCCCACGAATTGTGGACGTGACCAGAAGATGTGGACATGGTTAACAGGTCCTCCTTGACATTCTCACATTTATCTTCTTCCTCTGTGAAGAATCTGCTCATTCTGTCCTGTGTCATATGGCCCCTGTGTACATCCTTGAATTGTATCAAGCACATCCGAGCACATGAAGATGTCGCATTGACCCTGGTATAATCTCACTCCATCGTCCCCATTCCAACGCCACATCCAACTCTTCCTTCCACTTTTGTTTCATCTCTTCAATCGCTGCTTTCTTTCTGTCCATCAGCCACCTGTAAATGTTAGTAATTCTCCCATTACCAACTCAGCTGGGAGGAGCAATTTATCCAGCACCTTGTTCTCTGGTAGGCAAACGAACGAGGACAACTCCTTTTTCACCAAGTTTCATCATTGAAGATAATTAAACTTCACCTCCCTCTGCATTTTAAGTTTCTCCCTCAATTCTTCAAATCTACTTTCCAACAACAAGTCTGTAACCTGTTTCAGCCCAGCTTTATGCCACTGTTTAAATATTGTATCCAGTCTTGCCGCCGGGGTGAATCGGGGGTTTCCATAAACAGGGGCTCGCACCGTCAAGTTTACCAAACCAAAATGGCGTCTCCGCTTGCTCCAGATGTTGAAGGAAGATGCCAGCACCAGGCTTTGTGTAAACCTCCCCGGGGGAAATGGGAGCGGAGCCGCAGCGGATGTCTGCAAACTAGCCCCTTTACACGATGCTTCCACCACCTGTACCCATTCCGCTTCTTCCTCTCCCCACCATTGCCCAATCTTCTCCAAATTCACCGCCCAATAACAATACAAAAGATTGGGAAGCACCAACCCTCCCACCCACCCATTCTTTTTAAATGTGAGCTGGTATTTTTGAAGAGAAATCCAATTAATCTCCTTCCATTTACTGATGGAGAAGTGATCTGCCGCATTTTCTATCTGTTTAGAGCAGGGTGTCTGTGTGAGGGTAAGTGTATTACTGTGTGTGTGGACTTTTCTCTATCTGTCTATCTGCCAGTTGCCCTGGTCCAAGATTCTATTTCTCTCTCCACAGATGCTGCCTGACCTGCTCAGTATTTTCCGCATTGGTACAAGAGCGAGGAGGTAAGGCTGAAGTTATACAAGACACTAGTTAGACCTCAGCTGGAATATTGTGGACAGTTCTGGGTGCCACATGATAGGAAGAGTGTGAACACACTGGAGCGAGTGCAGAGGAGGTTCACAAGAATGGTTCAGGAATGAGAAACTTCAGTGATGAGGTTAGATTGGAGAGGTTGTGTCTGTTCTCCACGGAGAAAAATGGCCAAGAGGAGATTTGATAGAGGTGTTCAAATTCTTGGGGGTGCCGGACAGAGTAGACAGGGAGAAACGGATCCCACTATTAAGAAGCTCAAGAACGAGATGGCACAGAATTAAAGGGAATTGGAAAAGAAGCAATTGTGGGGCGAAATTCTCCGGCAACGGCGCGATGTCTGCCGACTGGCGCCCAAAACGACGCAAATCAGACTGGCATCGCGCCGCCCCAAAGGTGCGGAATGCTCCGCATCTTTGGGGGCCGAGCCCCAACATTGAGGGGCTAGGTCGGCGCCAGAGGAATTTCCGCCCCGCCAGCTGGCAGAAAATGCCTTTGGTGCCCCGCCAGCTGGCGCGGAAATGACATCTCCGGGCGGCGCATGCGCGGTAGCGTCAGCGGCCGCTGACAGTTTCCCACGCATGTGCAGTGGAGGGAGTCTCTTCCGCCTCCGCCATGGTGGAGACCGTGGCGGAGGCGGAAGGGAAAGAGTGCCCCCACGGCACAGGCCCGCCCGCGGATCGGTGGGCCCCGATCGCGGGCCAGGCCACCGTGGGGGCACCCCCCGGGGCCAGATTGCCCCGCGCCCCCCCCCCCTAGGACCCCGGAGCCCGCCCGTGCCGCCTTGTCCCGCCGGTAAGGTAGGTGGTTCAATTTACGCTGGCAGGATAGGCATTTTAGCGGCGGGACTTCGGCCCATCCGGGCTGGAGAATCGAGCAGGGGGGCCCGCCAACCGGCGCGGCGCGATTCCCGCCCTGTCGAATCTCCGGTGCCGGAGACTTCGGCAACCAGCAGGGGCCGGATCCACGCCAGCCCCCGGCCATTCTCCGACCCCCCGCCCCTGATGTGAGAAAATGGAAACAGTATAGTGTAGAGAGAGCCCTGCTCGCTATCTGACCTCGTGCTGTACCTGTCCTGGGTGTGTTTGAGAGGGACAGTGTAGAGGGAGCTTTACTCTGTATCTAACCCCGTGCTGTACCTGTCCTTGGAGTGTTTGATGGGGACAGTGTAGAGAGAGTGTTACTCTGTATCTCACCCATCTTCTCTGTCTCTGCAACTCTCTATCTCTCTCTGGGAATCTGTCTAAACAAATCCACGATCAGCAGTCAGCCATTTTAAGTTACTTAACGGTGGCCATTTTATGTGAGCACAACACTGAGACAATTCGGACAGTTGTCCAAGTTAGTGTCAAACAATAACTGAAGGAAAGAGTCGTATTTAAACAGTGATATGTTGGGCAATGTGGATGTACAAATGGAGCGTGTACACCAGTCGCTGAAAGTGGAGAGGGGGGGTGCAGCAAGCAGTTAAGAAGACCAATGATATGTTGGCCTTCATTGCAAGAGGGATTTGAGTTCAGAAGTGGAGAAGTCTTACTGCAGTTATACTGGGCCTTGGTGAGACCACACCTGGAGTACTGTGTACAGTTTTTGGTCTCCCTACCATGGAAGGATATAGTTGCCAGAGAGGGAGTGCAGCGGAGGGTCAATCGGCTGATAGGGAGGTTGCCGGACTGTCCTAGGAGGAGAGATTGCTTCAATAGGGCCTGAACGAGCCCTGTTTCTCCAACCTAACCCTGGAGATCAAATCCCACATTCCTGGTGATTTCGCCCCTCTCAAAGATGGAAAGATATTGAATAAGTTTAAAGCAGAAATTGACTGATTTCTAAATCCCATTGACATAAAGGGATATGGGGATAGTGTTGGGGAAAAGACATTGAAGTAAAGATATTTTGCAGCTGGATTCACAGAATACAGACAACAAAGTATCTTGAATTTTGGAAGAGCCACAAATATTGTCAAACATTTGGGAAATGATTGGAAACAGTTTGGACTGAGATCTCCTCAGTGACCTGTGTGCAGACCCCACCCCCGACTTACTGTGAGGAATGTCCCCCTCGGTGTGTTTCCTGTGTCTGCTAAGGAAGACACTTGTCCTGTCTATGGTTATGTTAATTCAGCAGTCACCAACAGATTCTGTCCTGTCGTTATTTCTGTCTTTGTTTGACATTTGTTTCTCTCTGAATTTCTGGCATGTTTGGAATGACTATTCGACTGTCACCCGAGGAAGGCTTTCCATAGAATGAGTAAAAACCAGCAAGAAATCACAGAATGTGAGTTAAACATAACTTCATTTCTGCCTCCATTTTGAGAGAAGATTGCTGGCCACAAAAACAAAGCTCATTGCAAAGTTTCACTTCATATTTTACATGTTGTTCACAGACAGATTTCTCCAATGAGCTGCTCTATAAATATGGATTCAATTTGATTTTTTCTCACTGTGAGATGTAAAGTTTATTCCTGAATCAATACAGGGTCATCGGCAACAACATCATTTTATTAGACAAGGGGGTTCAATGGGACTTTTCACTGGGATCCTCTGATGTCAATTCCTGAGATTAGAATTTATAATGAAACAATTTGGATTAAATGAAAACAGTCAGTTTGATAACCCCAATGTCCTGACTGCCTCACGTCCTGGCACCCTCACACCATCACACACTCATGTCTCCGAACCCTCACATCCTGACCCATTCACGTCCCCGAAACCTCAGATCCTGACCCGCTGTGTACCTCTTTCTTTGTGTGTCCCTCACTCTGTCTGTGTGCCCACCTCTCTCTGTCCCCCTCTGTATCCCTCTCTCCCTCTGTGTCACTGTCTCTCTCTGTGTCCTTCTATCTCACTCTATCCCTCTCTTTCACTGCGTACCTTTTTCTATCTGTGTCACTCTCTCTGTGACCCTCTCCCTCTGTGTCCCCCTCTCTCTGTCTCTCTCGCTGTGTCCCTCGCTCTCTCTGTCCCCCTCACTCTCGCTGTGTCCCTCGCGCTTGCAGTGTCCCTCGCGCTTGCAGTGTCCCTCACTCTCTGTGTCCCTCACTCTCTGTGTCCCTCGCTCTCTCTGTGTCCCTCGCTCTCTCTGTGTCCCTCGCGCTTGCAGTGTCCCTCGCGCTTGCAGTGTCCCTCGCGCTTGCAGTGTCCCTCGCGCTTGCAGTGTCCCTCGCGCTTGCAGTGTCCCTCACTCTCTGTGTCCCTCACTCTCTGTGTCCCTCGCTCTCTCTGTGTCCCTCGCTCTCTCTGTGTCCCTCGCTCTCTCTGTGTCCCTCGCTCTCTCTGTGTCCCTCGCTCTCTCTGTGTCCCTCGCTCTCTCTGTGTCCCTCGCTCTCTCTGTGTCCCTCGCTCTCTCTCTGTGTCCCTCGCTCTCTCTCTGTGTCCCTCGCTCTCTCTCTGTGTCCCTCGCTCTCTCTCTGTGTCCCTCGCTCTCTCTCTGTGTCCCTCGCTCTCTCTCTGTGTCCCTCGCTCTCTCTCTGTGTCCCTCGCTCTCTCTCTGTGTCCCTCGCTCTCTCTCTGTGTCCCTCGCTCTCTCTCTGTGTCCCTCGCTCTCTCTCTGTGTCCCTCGCTCTCTCTCTGTGTCCCTCGCTCTCTCTCTGTGTCCCTCGCTCTCTCTCTGTGTCCCTCGCTCTCTCTCTCTGTCCCTCGCTCTCTCTCTCTGTCCCTCGCTCTCTCTCTGTGTCCCTCGCTCTCTCTCTCTGTCCCTCGCTCTCTCTCTCTGTCCCTCGCTCTCTCTCTGTGTCCCTCGCTCTCTCTCTGTGTCCCTCGCTCTCTCTCTGTGTCCCTCGCTCTCTCGCTGTGTCCCTCGCTCTCTCGCTGTGTCCCTCGCTCTCTCGCTGTGTCCCTCGCTCTCTCGCTGTGTCCCTCGCTCTCTCGCTGTGTCCCTCGCTCTCTCGCTGTGTCCCTCGCTCTCTCGCTGTGTCCCTCGCTCTCTCGCTGTGTCCCTCGCTCTCTCGCTGTGTCCCTCGCTCTCTCGCTGTGTCCCTCGCTCTCTCGCTGTGTCCCTCGCTCTCTCGCTGTGTCCCTCGCTCTCTCGCTGTGTCCCTCGCTCTCTCGCTGTGTCCCTCGCTCTCTCGCTGTGTCCCTCGCTCTCTCGCTGTGTCCCTCGCTCTCTCGCTGTGTCCCTCGCTCTCTCGCTGTGTCCCTCGCTCTCTCCGTTAACCTCGTTCACACTCCGTTAGTGTGAATGAGTGAGTCAGTCTGTGTGTGAGTGTGAGTGAGTGAATTCAAACTGAATTCAAATGACCTCCTGCTAATTTAATTTCACCCTCCATACTTATGTCTCGGCCTAAAACACAGGCTTCCTTCCAGAATTATACCCGCTTCAAGTTCAGGGACTTTAATTCCGGGCAATCGAGATTACTTTACAATCAATGGATTCATTATAAAAGTGACCCCACTGTCGTTAATTTTGTGAATTCTGCCGGCAACCTGTGCACAGGGAGAGCCCAACAAATGATGACCACTTTCAAAATTGAGTTCAGAGTTTCTGATCTGAGATTTCTCTCTCTCTCTACCAGATTGCAGAGTGAGTATGTGTTAGCGTGTGGGAGTGAGTGTGTCAGAGTGACAGTGTGTAAGAGACTGTGAGAGTCAGTGAGTGTGAGAGTCAGTGAGTGTGAGAGTCAGTGAGTGTGAGAGTCAGTGAGTGTGAGAGTCAGTGAGTGTGAGAGTCAGTGAGTGTGAGAGTCAGTGAGTGTGAGAGTCAGTGAGTGTGAGAGTCAGTGAGTGTGAGAGTCAGTGAGTGTGAGAGCCAGTGAGTGTGAGAGCCAGTGAGTGTGAGAGCCAGTGAGTGTGAGAGCCAGTGAGTGTGAGAGCCAGTGAGTGTGAGAGCCAGTGAGTGTGAGAGCCAGTGAGTGTGAGAGCCAGTGAGTGTGAGAGCCAGTGAGTGTGAGAGCCAGTGAGTGTGAGAGCCAGTGAGTGTGAGAGCCAGTGAGTGTGAGAGCCAGTGAGTGTGAGAGCCAGTGAGTGTGAGAGCCAGTGAGTGTGTGAGCCAGTGAGTGTGTGAGCCAGTGAGTGTGTGAGCCAGTGAGTGTGTGAGCCAGTGAGTGTGTGAGCCAGTGAGTGTGTGAGCCAGTGAGTGTGTGAGCCAGTGAGTGTGTGAGCCAGTGAGTGTGTGAGCCAGTGAGTGTGTGAGCCAGTGAGTGTGTGAGCCAGTGAGTGTGTGAGCCAGTGAGCGTGAGAGAGTGAGCGTGAGAGAGTGAGCGTGAGAGAGTGAGCGTGAGAGAGTGAGCGTTAGAGAGTGAGCGTGAGAGAGTGAGCGTGAGAGAGTGAGCGTGAGAGAGTGAGCGTGAGAGAGTGAGCGTGAGAGAGTGAGCGTGAGAGAGTGAGCGTGAGAGAGCGAGCGTGAGAGAGCGAGCGTGAGAGAGCGAGTGTGAGAGTCAGCGAGAGTGAGTGTCAGCGAGTGTGAGTGTGAGAGTCAGCGAGTGTGAGTGTGAGAGTCAGCGAGTGTGAGAGTCAGCGAGTGTGAGAGTCAGCGAGTGTGAGTGTGTGATTGTGTAAGGTTGTTAGTAAGTGTGTAAGAGTGTGCATAAGAGTGCGTGTAAGTGAGTGTGTAAGAATGAGTTAAATCTAACCCCTCGATTAGATTGCACATTGTATCGCACTGCAGTGTATCTGTAAACGGTGAGTGTGTGTGCAAGAGTGTGTCTAAGAGTGAGTGAGTCAGCGTGTGAGTATGTCAATGAGAGTGACTGTGTAAGTGAGTTTGAGTGTGTGAGCGAGTTAGTGTGTAAGAATGAGTGAGTAGGTGAGTGAGTGTGCAAGTGTGTATAATGGTGGGTGTGAGTGAGGGTGAGTAAGTTCTAGATATAAACTATCCTGAACCCCTCGATTAGGTTCCAGACTGTAATTCACTCCCGGGTATCTGTTATTCTATATATAAACTATCCTGAACCCCTCGATCAGATTCTCACTCCTGGGTATCTGTTATTCTATATATAAACCATCCTGAACCCCTCGATTAGATTCCAGTCTGTAACTCACTCCCGGGTATCTGTTATTCTATATATAAACTATCCTGAACCCCTCAATTAGATTCCAGTCTGTAACTCACTCCTGGGTATCTGTTATTTTATATATAAACTATCCTGAACCCCTCGATTAGGTTCCAGACTGTAACTCACTCCCGGGTATCTGTTATTCTATATATAAACTATCCTGAACCCCTCGATCAGATTCTCACTCCTGGGTATCTGTTATTCTATATATAAACCATCCTGAACCCCTCGATTAGATACCAGTCTGTAACTCACTCCCGGGTATCTGTTATTCTATATATAAACCACCCTGTACCCCTCGATTAGATTCCAGTCTGTAACTCACTCCCGGGTATCTGTTATTCTATATATAAACCACCCCGAACCCCTCGATTAGATTCCAGTCTGTAACTCACTCCTGGGTATCTGTTATTCTATATATATTGAACGCCTCGATTAGATTCCAGTCTGTAACTCACTCCCGGGTATCTGTTACTCTATATATAAACCACCCCGGACCCCTCGATTAGATTCCAGTCTGTAACTCACTCCCGGGTATCTGTTATTCTATATATAAATCACCCCGAACCCCTCGATTAGATTCCAGTCTGTAACTCACTCCTGGGTATCTGTTATTCTGTATATAAACCATCCTGAACCCCTCGATTAGATTCCAGTCTATAACTCACTCCCGGGTATCTGTTATTCTGTATATAAACTATCCTGAACGCCTCGATGAGATTCCAGTCTGTAACTCACTCCCGGGTATCTGTTACTCTATATATAAACCACCCCGAACCCCTCGATTAGATTCCAATCTGTAACTCACTCCCGGGTATCTGTTATTCTATATATAAATCACCCCGAACCCCTCGATTAGATTCCAGTCTGTAACTCACTCCTGGGTATCTGTTATTCTGTATATAAACCATCCTGAACCCCTCGATTAGATTCCAGTCTATAACTCACTCCCGGGTATCTGTTATTCTGTATATAAACTATCCTGAACCCCTCGATTAGATTCCAGTCTGTAACTCACTCCTGGGTATCTGTTATTCTATATATAAACCATCCTGTACCCCTCGATTAAATTCTAGTCTGTAACTCACTCCTGGGTATCTGTTATTCTACATATAAACTATCCTGAACTCCTCGATTCGATTCCAGTCTGTAACTCACTCCTGGGTATCTGTTATTCCATATATAAGCCATTCTGAACCCCTCGATTAGATTCCAGTCTGTAACTCACTCCCGGGTATCTGTTATTCTATATATAAACTATCCTGAACCCCGCGATTAGATTCCAGTCTGTCACTCACTCCTGGGTATCTGTTATTCTATATATAAACCACCCTGAACCCCTCGATTAGATTCCAGTCTGTAACTCACTCCCGGGTATCTGTTATTCTATATATAAACTATCCTGAACCCCTCGATTAGATTCCAGTCTGTAACTCACTCCCGGGTATCTGTTATTCTATATATAAACTATCCTGAACCCCTCAATTAGATTCCAGTCTGTAACCCACTCCCGGGTATCTGTTATTCTATATATAAACTACCCTGAACCCCTCGAGTAGATTCCAGTCTGGAACTCACTCCCGGGTATCTGTTATTCTATATATAAACTATCCTGAACCCCTCGATTAGATTCCAGTCTGTAACACACTCCCGGGTATCTGTTATTCTAGATATAAACCATCCTGAACCCCTCGATTAGATTCCAGTCTGTAACTCACTCCCGGGTATCTGTTATTCTATATAAACCATCCTGAACCTCTCAATTAGATTCCAGTCTGTAACTCACTCCTGGGTATCTGTTATTCTATGTATAAACCACCCCGAACCCCTCGATTAGATTCCAGTCTGTCACTCACTCCAGGGTATCTGTTATTCTATATATAAACTATCCTGAACCCCTCGATTAGATTCCACTCTGTAGCTCACTCCCGGGTATCTGTTATTCTATATATAAATCACCCCGAACCCCTCGATTAGATTCCAGTCTGTAACTCACTCCCGGGTATCTGTTATTCAGTATATAATCTATCCCAAAGCCCTCCATTAGATTCCAGTCTGTAACTCACTCGTGGGTGTCTGTTATTCTGTATATAATCTATCCCAAAGCCCTCCATTAGATTGCAGTCTGTAATTCATTCCCAGATACCATTTATTCTGTGTGTTAACCAACGATATGCCGGACTGAGATGAGGAGGAATTTCGTCACTCAGATGGTGGTGAATCCTGGGAATTCTCTATCCCAGAGGGATGTGGAGACTCTGTCATTGAGCCGGTGTTAGACTGAGATTGATGGATCAGCAAGAGGCACGGGGATAGGGCAGGAACATGGTGTTGAAATGGAAGAATCTCCATGATCATATTGACTGGTGGAGCGAGCTCGAAGGGCTGAATGGCCCAGTCCTGCTCCTATTCCTTGTGGTCTGTTATTGCCAATTATTTCTCTGTTTATCTATTTACGATTATCCAGAAAAGTGGGATGGGGGTGAATTCTGCATCGTTTGTGATTTGGATATTGGAGTAATCATCATTTGGGGTCAATTCTGTTATGTTGATAATTTGCTATCTTTTTTCAAAATAAAACCCTTCCTTTGGAAACATTGCCTCATTCCCTCTACTTGCTGTAAATATCCTGGCAGCTTCTGTTGTGGAAATTGGGGAGGAACATTTATTCCGTTTGTAACCCCATGCTGAACCTGACCTGGTAGTGTTTGCTGGGGACAGTGTCGAGGGAGCTTTACTCTGTATCTAACCCTGTGCTGTACCTGTCCTGGGAGTGTTTGCTGGGGACAGTGTAGAGGGAGCTTTAGTCTGTATCTAAACCTGTGCTGTACCTGTCCTGGGAGTGTTTGATGGGGACAGTGTAGAGGGAGCTTTACTCTGTATCTGACCCCGTGCTGTACCTGTCCTGGGAATGTTTGATGGGGACAGTGTAGAGGGAGATTTACTCTGATTCTAACCCCGTGCTGTACCTGTCCTGGGAGTGTTTGGTGGGGACAGTGTAGAGAGGGCTTGACTCTGTATCTAACCCCGTGCTGTACCTGTCCTGGGCGTGTTTGATGGTGACAGTGTAGCGGGAGCATTACTCTGTATCTAACCCCGTGCTGTACCTGTCCTGGGAGTGTTTGATGGGGACAGTGTAGAGGGAGCTTTACTCTGTATCTAACCCCGTGCTGTATCTGTTTTGGGAGTGTTTGATGGGGACAGTGTAGAGAGAGCTTTGCTCTGTATATAACCCCGTGCTGTACCTGTCCTAGATGTGTTTGATGGGGACAGTGTAGAGGGGGCTTTTATCTGTATCTATCCCTGTGCTGCACCTGTCCTGGGAGTGTTTGATGGGGACAGTGTAGAGGGAACTTTACTCTGTATCTAACCCCGTGCTGTACCTGTCCTGGGAGTGTTTGATGGGGAAGTATAGAGGGAGCTTTACTCTGTATCTAACCCCGTGCTGTATCTGTCCTGGGAGTGTTTGATGGGGACAGTGTAGAGGGAGCTTTACTCTGTATCTAAACCTGTGCTGTACCTGTCCTGAGAGTGTTTGATGTGGACAGTGGAGAGGGAGCTTTACTCTGTATCTAACCCAGTGTTGTACCTGTCCTGGGAGTGTTTGATGGGGACAGTGTAGAGGGAGCTTTACTCTGTATCTAACCCCGTGCTGTACCTGTCCTGGGAGTGTTTGATGGGGACAGTGTAGAGGGAGCTTTACTCTGTATCTAAACCTGTGCTGTACCTGTCCTGAGAGTGTTTGATGGGGACAGTGTAGAGGGAGCTTTACTCTGTATCTAAACCTGTGCTGTACCTGTCCTGGGAGTGTTTGATGGGGACAGTGTAGAGGGAGCTTTTCTCTGTATCTAACCCCGTGCTGTCCTGGGAGTATTTGATGGGGACAGTGTCTAGGGAACTTTACTCTGTATCTAACCCTGTGCTGTACCTGTCTTGGGAGTATTTGATGGGGACAGTGTAGAGGGGGCTTTACTCTGTATCTAACCCTGTGCTGTATCTGTCCTGGGAGTGTTTGATGGGGACAGTGTAGAGGGAGCTTTACTCTGTATCTAATCCCGTGCTGTACCTGTCCTGGGAGTGTTTGGTGGGGACAGTGTAGAGGGAGCTTGACTCTGTATCTAACCACATGCTGTACCTGTCCTGGGAGTGTTTGATGGGGACAGTGTAGAGGGGGATTTACTCTGTATCTAACCCCGTGCTGTACCTGTCCTGGGAGGGTTTGATGGGTCAGTGTAGAGGGAGATTTACTCTGTATCTAACCACATGCTGTACCTGTCCTGGGAGTGTTTGATGGGTCAGTGTAGAGGGAGCTTTACTCTGTATCTAACTCCTTATTCATGGGTCACTAAACGCTAGTGTGCGGGTACATTAAGCAATCAGGAAGGCCAATGGTACGTTAACCCCAATACTAATAACCCCGAGCGATGAAAGTTAAGATGACTTGCTGTAATTGTACAGAGCCTTGGTCACAACACACCTGGACCATTATGTGGAGTTTTGTTCTCCATATCTAAGGAAGGATATACTTGCTGCAGAAGGAGTGTAACGGAGATTCACCAGACGAATCCCTGGGATGGTGAAGTTGTCTGATGATGAGAGATTGAGGAAAATGTACCTGTGTTCCCGAGAGTGCCGAAAAATGAGAGGTGATCTTGAAACATACACAGTTCATACGAGGCATCACAAGATAGATGTAGGTCAGCTGGTCTCATGGCTGGTGAGATTAGACCCAGGGGGAGGGGGCACAGTCTCAAACCATAAGACCATAAGACATTGAAGCAGAATTAGGCCACTCGGCCCATCGAGTCTGCTCCGCCATTCAATCATGGCTGATATTTTTCTAATTCCCATTCTCCTGCCTTCTCTCCATAACCCCTGATCCCCTTATTGATCAAGAACCGATCTATCTCTGTCTTAGAGATACTCAGTGATTTGGCCTCCACAGCCTTCTGCGGCAAAGAGCTCCACATATTCACCGCCCTCTGGCTGAAGAAATTCCTCCTCATCTCTGTTTTAAAGGATCGTCCCTTTAGTCTGAGATGGTGTCCTCTGCTTCTAATTGTTCCTACAAGTGGAAACATCCTCTCCACGTCCACTCTATCCAGGCCTCGCAGTATCCTGTAAGTTTCAATAAGACCCCCTCATCCTTCTAAACTCCAACGAATACAGACCCAGTGTCCTCAACCATTCCTCATACGACAAGTTCTTCATTCCAGGGAACATTCTTGTGAACCTCCTCTGGACCCTTTCCAAGGCAGCACATCCTTCCTTAGATACTGGGCCTAAAACTGCTCACAATACTCCAAATGGGGTCTGACCAGAGCCTTGTACAGCCTCAGAAGTACATCCCTGGTCTTGTATTCTCGCCCTCTTGACATGAATGCTCAGAATCAGGGGTAGACCATTGCAGACTGAGATGAGGAGGAATTTCTTCATTCAGAGGGTGGAGAATCTTGGAATTCTCTGATCCAGAGGGTTGTGGAAGCTCAATCATTGAGCATGTTCCAGACACAAATCGACTGTGTATAATACAATAGGAATGTGTGTGTGAGTGTGCGTGCGTCTGTGCGTGCCAGGATCTGTTTGAATCGTGGAGCAGACTCGATGGGCCAAATCGCCTACACATGCTCATATTTTCCTTTGAGACTTAAATGCGTATACACACACAAGTTCACAGATACACACACACACATGCGCGTGCACACACTGACTGATACATACACGGCAACAGATACATACACACACACACATGCGTGCACAGACACATGCGTGTACACACACATTGGCGCACACCCATACATATATATTAGCCATTTAAGACCATTTGATAGAATGCTACACATCCCAGTTTGCCAATGACACCAAACATTAGACAGCGTTGTAAGCAACATAGCTGGAAACATCAAATTGCAGGGAGATATTATCGTTTTGGCGGTAGACTGACTGGTGGACGTGTTTCAGTGTTGGGAAATGTTTCGATGATGTGCTTTAGAATTAAAAAGGATAGAACCGTGATCTTTATAAACGATGAGAAGACAGAAACGGTGGAAGTTTAAACTGTACAGATATTTCACAGCTAGATTCACACAATACAGACAGCAATGTACGGTAGATTTTGGAAGTGCCACAAATGTTGTCAAGTGCAGTGCGAGGCGTACCTCAATGTTTCAGTCTTACTGAGAAACGGTCAGCCCACAGGACAACATTTCTGTATAATAGGATTGAAGCACAAGTTCAAATAGTTTTGTTTCAAAGTTTAAAATAACCAGTCATTTTTCTGTGCAGCTTTCGGAATCTGTCAGTGGAATTTAGGTTATACAGGCAAGTGTTAACAAGAGTATTGGGAACTGATTAGAAGTTTGATGGAGATATTCCTGCATTATGGAAATGTGTGATAGCTATTTAGGGTTGGGGAATGGATTGATCAAAGGATGTAGCTTTTTGTTATCTAGATCAGACTGACAGCCTTGAAGATTCACAACTTCCATGTGCTGAGAGAAAGGATTGATTAACCAAGGCCTATTATTCAAATACTTCAGACAAGTGACAAAACAACAATAACAGAGAATATACAAACAGAGACAAGCAGACACCTGGAATCGGAGCTTAAACTTCATGTTTAAATGTGAAGGGCTGAAATAAACAAGAGTCCACCCTGGGATTCGGTGCAATTTGAGTTCTGCTTTTCCAAAAAATAAAAATAACTGTCTGGAATGAAAAATTCTTTGGACAGAACAGAGGGATTTTGACTCTGTATTTAAGCCCAGACAGCATTTGGGTTGTGAGTGTTTGATGGACAGTGCAGATAAAGCTTTACTCTGAAACACTGGAATTTAGTTTAAGGGTGATTTAATCACGTGCTTCAGAATAATAATTGATATTGTACATCTCGTGTGTGTCTCAGTGTCAGCTGTGAAACATGTACAGCACAATCTCATCCTGTCTCTGTGTGTCTCTCTGAAATTCGCTGGTCCTTTCCTAAATTACCACTGACTAGATTTCAAAAGGGCTCCATTGCCTGTGAAGCAGTTTGTGATACCCAAAGGTTATGAAAAGTGCTTTAGAAAAGTCTGTCCCAAGCTGTTGTGAGGATGTTCAGAGTCAGTGTGTGACTGGGGTCACACACAGGCCAGATACACCTCTCCAAGTTAAAGGTGGAGAATGGATCTCGCTCCATTTGAAAGATGTATTGACCCAGCCTGTCTGAGTTTGTGTCTGTGTGTGAGTTTGTGTTTGTCTGTACACGTGTGTCTGGGGTGGGGTGGGAGTTTGTGTGTGTGACTTTTTACGCGGCACGGTAGCACAGTGGGTAGCACTGTGGCTTTACAGCTCCAGGGTCCCGGGTTCGATTCCCGGCATGTTCTCCCTGTGTCTGCGTGGGTTTTCCTCCGGGAGCTCCGGTTTCCTCCCACAAGTCTGAAAGACGTGCTGTTAGGTAATTTGGACATTCTGAATGCTCCCTCTGTGTACCCAAACAGGTGCCGTAATGTGGCGACTAGGGGCTTTTCACAGTAACTTCATTGCAGTGTTAATGTAAGCCTACTTGTGACAATAAAGATTATTATACATGGTAGTCCCTCAGGCTCTTACCCTGGGTACATGGTAGTCAGCACTCCAAAAGGGTTAATTGTAGTGTCCACAGCAGTATGGTGTAATGTAGTATTAACTGGGACAAGAGCTTACAGTATAAACAGTGACGGGGTCAACTGCAGTGATCACTGGGAAAGGAGCTAATGTGTTCTCAATAGAGATATGGATGAGAACGGTTATATATTACAAGGTAATATACACAATGACATTCTCAAATGCAGTAATATTTCTGACACAGTGTAGAGCAGCATTTACAGCGACTGATGCTGCTGGGAAATAAATTCATCCAGGGCTTTGTATCAGATTATTAAAATTAGTTATTGTTAAGGTGGTCTAGTCGCGAAGGCAGGCTCGATCAGCTGGATGGCCCACTCCTGTTCCTATGTACCTCTCCTGGGAGTATTTGATGGGGACAGATGTAGAGGGAGCTTTACTCTGTATCTAACCCCGTGCTGTACCTGTCCTGGGAGTTTTTGATGTGGACAGTGTAGAGGGAGCTTTACTCTGTATCACCCCGTGCTATACCCATCCTAGGAGTGTTTGATGGGGACAGTCCAGAGGGAGCTTTACTCTTTATCTAACCCTATGCTGTACCTGTCCTGGGAATGTTTAATGGGGACAGTGTAGAGGGAGCTTCATTCATTATCTAACCTCGTGCTGTACCTGTCCTGTAGTGTTTGATGAGGACAGTGTAGAGGGAGCTTTACTCTGTATCTAACCCTGTGCTGTACCTCTCCTGGGAGTTTTTGATGTGGACAGTGTAGAAGGAGCTTGACTCTGTATCTCACCCTGTGCTGGACCTGTCTTGGGAGTGTTTGATGGGGACAGTCTAGAAGGAGCTTTACTCTGTATCACCCCGTGCTGTACCCATCCTAGGAGTGTTTGATGGGGACAGTGTAGAGGGAGCTTTACTCTTTATCTGACCCTATGTTGTACCTGACCTGGGACTGTTTGATGGGGACAGTGTCGAGGGAGCTTTAATCTGTATCTAAAACCGTGCTGTACCAGTCCTTGGGAGTGTTTGATGGGGACAGTGTAGAGGGTGCTTTACTCTGTATCTAACCTCGTGCTGTGCCTGTCCCTGTGAGTGTTTGATGGGGACAGTGCAGAGGGAGCTTTACTCTTTATGTAACCTCATGCTGTACCTGTCCTGGTGTGTTTAATGGGGACAGTGGAGAGAGAGCTTTACTCTGTATCTAACCCCGTGTTGTACCTGTCCTGGGAGTGTTTGATGGGGACAGTGTAGCAGGAGCATTACTCTGTATCTAACCCCATGCTGTACCTGTCCTGGGAGTGTTTGATGGGGACAGTGTAGGGGGAGCTTTACTTTGTATCTAACCCCATGCTGTACCTGTCCTGGGAGTGTTTGATGGTGACAGTGTCGAGGGAGAATTACTCTGATTCTAACCCCGTGCTGTACCTGACCTGGGAGTGTTTGATGGTGACTGTGTATAGGGAGCTTTACTCTGATTCTAACCTCGTGCTGTACCTGTCCTGGGAGTGTTTGATGGTGACTGTGTATAGGGAGCATAACTCTTTATCTGACCCCATGCTGTACCTGTCCTGGGAGTGTTTGATGATTCCTTCAGAGAAGATTCCTGGCCACAAAAACAAAGCTCATTTTAAAAGTTTCACTTCATATTTTACATGTTGTTCACAGACAGATTTCTTCAATGAGCTGCTCTATAAATTTGGATTCAGTTTGATTTTTTCTCACTGTGAGATGTAAAGCTTATTCCTCAATCAATACAGGGTCATCGGCAACAACATCTTTTTATTAGGCAAGGAGGTTCAATGGGATTTTTCGCTGAAATCCACTGATGTCAGTTCATGAGATTAGAATTTATAATGAAACAATTTGGATTCAATGAAAACGGTCAGTTTGATAACCCCAACTGCTTTCTGTTCACTCGCCCCTCACTCTCCACTCTCACCTTGTTTTTAATTTAGGGAATTCTGCAGGCAGCTTGTGCACAGAAAGAGCCCAAAAATGGTGGCACTTTCCAAATTAAGTTCAGAGTCTCTGAAGTTGGATTTCTTTCTCTCTTTCTACTTGAACATGTACAAACTGACAGCAGGCATATTGATTGCACAGTAAGATTCCACAATCAGAAATGTGATCATAGTGGAAAATTCCCCCACGTCCCCTGTGGAAAGGATGAATTAACTCCCTCATTCCCACGTTTAACTTTAAGACTTTTAACTCATGACCTTCAAACATTTTGCAGTCCGTGAGCTATTTTTTAATAAGTGTGGTCACTGTTGCTGTGTTTTTTGAAAATATTTTGATTCCGATGAGGACGGACATAACAACATACAAACAATCAGTCAGTCACAACACAAACAAAATACTATTCTCCTCATTTGACATTTATTCCTTGATTTCCATTAAACCTTTCCCCTCTTCCCTCCCCTTCCCCACTGGCAACAAACAGATATGTAAATAGAGACAAGAACAGCTGCCATCTCGTCCAGAAACCCCCATCTGAGCCACAAAGGGCTAACTTTAGTTTCTCAAGTTTAAGGAATTCCGCAATATCCCTCAACCATGTTGATATTTTTGGCGGATCTTCTGACTTCCCTTCCAATAAAATTAGCCTCCGGGCGATCAATGTGGCAAAGCCCACCACATCAGCCCCGTCCCCATCCATTAGTCCCGGTACTTCCGACACCCCAGAAATTGCCTCATGTGGTCCCAGTAATATTTCCACCTCCACAACTTTTGTTTGTGTTTTAAGTAGCGAGAGCTAGAAGCCCACGAATTGTGGACGTGACCAGAAGATGTGGACATGGTTAACTGGTCCTCCTTTACACTCTCACATTTATCTTCTTCCTCTGTGAAGAATCTGCTCATTCGGTCCTGTGTCATATGGCCCCTGTGTACATCCTTGAATTGTATCAAGCCCATCAGAGCACATGAAGATGTCGCATTGACCCTGTGTATAATCTCACTCCATCGTCCCCAATTCAACGCCACATCCAACTCTTCCTTCCACTTTTGTTTCATCTCTTCAATCGCTGCTTTCTTTCTGTCCATCAGCCACCTGTAAATGTTAGTAATTCTCCCATCACCAACTTAGCTGGGAGGAGCAATTTATCCAGCACCTTGTTCTCTGGTAGGCAAACGAACGTGGACAACTCCTTTTTCACCAAGTTTCATCATTGAAGATAATTAAACTTCACCTCCCTCTGCATTTTATGTTTCTCCCTCAATTCTTCAAATCTACTTTCCAACAACAAGTCTGGAACCTGTTTCAGCCCAGCTTTATGCCACTGTTTAAATATTGTATCCAGTCTTGCCGCCGGGGTGAATCGGGGGTTTCCATAAATAGGGGCTCGCACCGTCAAGTTTACCAAACCAAAATGGCGTCTCCGCTTGCTCCAGATGTTGAAGGAAGATGCCAGCACCGGGCTTTGTGTAAACCTCCCCTGGGGAAATGGGAGTGGAGCCGCAGCGGAAGTCTGCAAACTAGCCCCTTTACACGATGCTTCCACCACCTGTACCCATTCCGCTTCTTCCTCTCCCCACCATTGCCCAATCTTCTCCAAATTCACCGCCCAATAACAATACAAAAGATTGGGAAGCACCAACCCTCCCACCCACCCATTCTTTTTAAATATGGGCTGGTACTTTTGAAGAGCAATCCAATTAATCTCCTTCCATTTACTGATGGAGAAGTGATCTGCCGCATTTTCTATCTGATTTAGAGCAGGGTGTCTGTGTGAGGGTAAGTGTGTTACTGTGTGTGTGGACTTTTCTCTATCTGTCTATCTGCCAGTCGCCCTGGTCCAAGGTTCTATTTCTCTCTCCACAGATGCTGCCTGACCTGCTCAGTATTTTCCGCATTGGTACAAGAGCGAGGAGGTAAGGCTGAAGTTATACAAGACACTAGTTAGACCTCAGCTGGAATATTGTGGACAGTTCTGGGTGCCACATGATAGGAAGAGTGTGAACACACTGGAGCGAATGCAGAGGAGGTTCACAAGAATGGTTCAGGAATGAGAAACTTCAGTGATGAGGTTAGATTGGAGAGGTTGGGTCTGTTCTCCACACAGAGAAATGGCCAAGAGGAGATTTGATAGAGGTGTTCAAATTCTTGGGGGTGCTGGACAGAGTAGGCAGGGAGAAACGGATCCCACTATTAAGAAGCTCAAGAACGAGATGGCACAGAATTAAAGGGAATTGGAAAAGAAGCAATTGTGGGGCGAAATTCTCCGGCAACGGCGCGATGTCTGCCGACTGGCGCCCAAAACGGCGCAAATCAGACGGGCATCGCGCCGCCCCAAAGGTGCGGAATGCTCCGCATCTTTGGGGGCCGAGCCCCAACATTGAGGGGCTAGGTCGGCGCCAGAGGAATTTCCGCCCCGCCAGCTGGCAGAAAATGCCTTTGGTGCCCCGCCAGCTGGCGCGGAAATGACATCTCCGGGCGGCACATGCGCGGGAGCGTCAGTGGCCGCTGACAGTTTCCCACGCTTGTGCAGTGGAGGGAGTCTCTTCCGCCTCCGCCATGGTGGAGGCCGTGGCGGAGGCAGAAGGGAAAGAGTGCCCCCACGGCACAGGCCCGCCCGCGGATCGGTGGGCCCCGATCGCGGGCCAGGCCACCGTGGGGGCACCCCCCGGGGCCAGATCGCCCCGCGCCCCCCCCTAGGACCCCGGAGCCCGCCCGTGCCGCCTTGTCCCGCCGGTAAGGTAGGTGGTTCAATTTACGCCGGCGGGACAGGCATTTTAGCGGCGGGACTTCGGCCCATCCGGGCTGGAGAATCGAGCAGGGGGGCCCGCCAACCGGCGCGGCGCGATTCCCGCCCTGCCGAATCTCCGGTGCCGGAGACTTCGGCAACCAGCAGGGGCGGGATTCACGCCAGCCCCCGGCGATTCTCCGACCCCCTGCCCCTGATGTGAGAAAATGGAAACAGTATAGTGTAGAGAGAGCCCTGCTCGCTATCTGACCCCGTGCTGTACCTGTCCTGGGAGTGTTTGATGGGGACAGTGTAGAGAGAGCCCTGCTCGCTATCTGACCCCGTGTTGTACCTGTCCTGGGAGTGTTTGATGGGGACAGTGTAGAGGGAGCTTTACTTTGTCAGACAAGAATTGAAGTGCATAAGTTGGGAACATAGGCTGGCAGGGAAGGACACAAGTGAAATGTGGAACTTGTTCAAGGAACAGTTGCTACGTGTCCTTGATATGTATGTCCCTGTCAGGCAGGGAAGAGATGGTCGAGTGAGGGAACCATGGTTGACAAGAGAGGTTGAAAGTCTTGTTAAGAGGAAAAAGGTGACTTATGTAAGGCTGAGGAAACAAGGTTCAGACAGGGCATTGGAGGGATACAAGATAGCCAGGAGGGAACTGAAGAAAGGGATTAGGAGAGCTAAGAGAGGGCATGAACAATCTTTGGCGGGTAGGATCAAGGAAAACCCCAAGGCCTTTTACACATATGTGAGAAATATGAGAATGACTAGAGCGAGGGTAGGTCCGATCAAGGACAGTAGCGGGAGATTGTGTATTGAGTCTGAAGAGATAGGAGAGGTCTTGAACGAGTACTTTTCTTCTGTATTTACAAATGAGAGGGGCGATATTGTTGGAGAGGACAGTGTGAAACAGATTGGTAAGCTCGAGGAAATACTTGTTAGGAAGGAAGATGTGTTGGGCATTTTGAAAAACTTGAGGGTAGACAAGTCCCCCGGGCCTGACGGGATATATCCAAGGATTCTATGGGAAGCAAGAGATGAAATTGCAGAGCCGTTGGCAATGATCTTTTCGTCCTCACTGTCAACAGGGGTGGTACCAGGGGATTGGAGAGTGGCGAATGTCGTGCCCCTGTTCAAAAAAGGGACTAGGGATAACCCTGGGAATAACAGGCTAGTTAGTCTTACTTCGGTGGTAGGCAAAGTAATGGAAAGGGTACTGAAGGATAGGATTTCTAAGCATCTGGAAAGACACTGCTTGATTAGGGATAGTCAGCACGGATTTGTGAGGGGTAGGTCTTGCCTTACAAATCTTATTGAATTCTTTGAGGAGGTGACCAAGCATTGTGGATGAAGGTAAAGCAGTGGATGTAGTGTACATGGATTTTAGTAAGGCATTTGATAAAGTTCCCCATGGTAGGCTTATGCAGAAAGTAAGGAGGCATGGGATAGTGGGAAATTTGGCCAGTTGGATAACGAACTGGCTAACCGATAGAAGTCAGAGAGTGGTGGTGGATGGCAAATATTCAGCCTGGATCCCAGTTACCAGTGGCGTACCGCAGGGATCAGTTCTGGGTCCTCTGCTGTTTGTGATTTTCATTAATGACTTGGATGAGGGAGTTGAAGGGTGGGTCAGTAAATTTGCAGACGATACGAAGATTGGTGGAGTTGTGGATAGTAAGGAGGGCTGTTGTCGGCTGCAAAGAGACATAGATAGGATGCAGAGCTGGGCTGAGAAGTGGCAGATGGAGTTTAACCCTGAAAAGTGTGAGGTTGTCCATTTTGGAAGGACAAATATGAATGCGGAATACAGGGTTAACGGTAGAGTTCTTGGCAATGTGGAGGAGCAGAGAGATCTTGGGGTCTATGTTCATACATCTTTGAAAGTTGCCACTCAAGTGGATAGAGCTGTGAAGAAGGCCTATGGTGTGCTCGCGTTCATTAACAGAGGGATTGAATTTAAGAGCCGTGAGGTGATGATGCAGCTGTACAAAACTTTGGTAAGGCCACATTTGGAGTACTGTGTACAGTTCTGGTCGCCTCATTTTAGGAAGGATGTGGAAGCTTTGGAAAAGGTGCAAAGAAGATTTACCATCCAGGATGTTGCCTGGAATGGAGAGTAGGTCTTACGAGGAAAGGTTGAGGGTGCTAGGCCTTTTCTCATTAGAACGGAGAAGGATGAGGGGCGACTTGATAGAGGTTTATAAGATGATCAGGGGAATAGATAGAGTAGACAGTCAGAGACTTTTTCCCCGGGTGGAACAAACCATTACAAGGGGACATAAATTTAAGGTGAAAGGTGGAAGGTATAGGAGGGATATCAGAGGTAGGTTCTTTACCCAGAGAGTAGTGGGGGCATGGAATGCACTGCCTGTGGGAGTAGTTGAGTCGGAAACATTAGGGACCTTCAAGCAGCTATTGGATAGGTACATGGATTACGGTTAAATGATATAGTGTAGATTTATTTGTTCTCAAGGGCAGCACGGTAGCATTGTGGATAGCACAATTGCTTCACAGCTCCAGGGTCCCAGGTTCGATTCCGGCTTGGGTCACTGTCTGTGCGGAGTCTGCACGTCCTCCCCGTGTCTGCGTGGGTTTCCTCCGGGTGCTCCGGTTTCCTCCCACAATCCAAAGATGTGCGGGTTAGGTGAATTGGCCAATGATAAATTGCCCTTAATGTCCAAATTGCCCTTGGTGTTGGGTGGAGGTGTTGAATTTGGGTGGGGTGCTCTTTCCGGGGGCCGGTGCAGACTCGGGGGGGGGGGGGGCCGAATGGCCTCCTTCTGCACTGTAAATTCAATGATAATCTATGATTAATCTAGGACAAAGGTTCGGCACAACATCGTGGGCCAAAGGGCCTGTTCTATGCTGTATTTTCTATGTTCTATGTTCTATGTTCTAACCCCCGTGCTGTACCTATCCTGGGAGTGTTTGATGGGGACAGTGTAGAGGGAGCTTTACTCTGTATCTACCCCCATGGTGTACCTGTCCTCGGAGTGTTTGATGGGGTCAGTGTAGAGGGAGCTTTACTCTGTACCTAACCCCCGTGCTGTACCTGTCCTGGGAGTGTTTGATGGGGACAGTGTAGAGGGAGCTTTATTCTGTATCTAACCCCGTGCTGCACCTGTCCTGGGTGTGTTTGATGGGAACAGTGTAGAGAGAGCCCTGCTCGATATGTAACACCGTTTTGTACCTGTGCTGGGAGTGTTTGATGAGGACAGTGCAGAGGAGCTTTACTCCGTATGTAACCCCGTGCTGTACCTGTGCTGGGAGTGTTTGATGGGGACAGTGCAGAGGAGCTTTACTCCGTATGTAACCCCGTGATGTACCTGTCCTGGGAGTGTTTGCCAGGGACAGTGTAGAGGAATCTGTATCTAACCCCATGATGTACCTTTGCTGGTAGTGTTTGACAGGGTTTCAAAATCTCAAATAAATGTCATCTATTAGTTTCTCCATCTGTCTGTTTCTGCTTCTCTCACTGTCTGTGTGGGAATATTGTCAACAGAAAATCCACGATCAGCAGTCAGCCATTTTAAGTTACTTAATGGTGGCCATTTTAGGTGAGCACAGCACAGTCATTTCTGACATTTGTACACGTTGGTATAACAAAATCCTGATGGAAAGTGTCTGATTTAAACAGTGATTTGTTGGTGAATGTGGATGTAGAAAGGGAGCTGGCTGTCCTTGTACACCAGTCACTGAAAGTGGAGAGGGGAGTGCAGCAAGCAGTTAAGAAGGCCAATGATATGTTGGCCTTCATTGAAAGAGGGATTTGAGTTCAGACGTGGAGATGTCTTCCTGCAGTTACACAAGGCCTTGGTGAGACCACACCTGGAGTATTGTGTCCAGTTTCGTCTCACTAACTAAGAAAGGATATAGTTGCCAGAGAGGGAGTGCAGCGGAGGGTCAATTGGCTGATAGGGAGTTTCCCGGACTGTCCTACAAGGAGAGATTGGTTTGACTGTGGCACAGTGGTTAGCACTGCTGCCTCACAGTGCCAGTGACCGGGGTTAAATTCCGGCCTTGTGTGACTGATTATGTGGAGTTTGCAGTTTCTCCCCGTGTGTGCGTGGGTTTCTTCCGGGTGCTCCGGTTTCCTTCCACAGTCCAAAGATGTGCAGGCGAGGTGGAATGGTCCTGCTAAATTACCCCTTAGTGTCCAAGAAAGATTGTTTAGATTAGGTTAAGGAGTTATCGGGATAGGACGGGTGACTGAGCTTACATAGAGTGCTGTGTCAGAGGGTTGGTGTAGATTCGATGGGCAGAATGGCCTCCTTCTGCATTGTAGGGATTCTGTGATTGTGCCTGTATTCACCAGAGCCGAGAAGGATGAGAGGGGATGTTGGCCGTGCGAAATTGCCCCTGAGTGGCCCAAAGGTTAGGTGGTGTTACTGGTGTTATTTGGATTTGGTGGAGGCGTGGGCTTGGGTAGGGTGCTCTCTCTGAGGGCCAGTGCAGACTCGATGGGCCAAATGGCCTACTCCTGCAATGTATATTCTATGGTTCTGCGAGCTCTGATTGAAATGTATCACATTCCAACAGCGCTGTTCAGACGATTCACAGGGATGGTGATTTCCACGTTGTACTGCCTCTGCCATGTCTTGGGAGTGATCATGGAAACAGTGTAGAGGAAACCTTACTCTGTATCTAACCCCGTGCTGTACCTGTCCTGGGAGTGTTTGATGGGGACAGTGTAGAGGGAGCTTTACTCTGTACCTAACCCCGTGCTGTCCTGGGAGTGATGATGGGGAGAGTGTGGAGGGAGCTTTACGCTGTATCGAACCCCGTGCTGTACCTGTCCTGGGAGTGTTTGATGGGGCAGTGTGGAGGGAGCTTTACTCTGTATCTAACCCCTTGCTGTACCTGTCCTGAGAGTGTTTGATGGGTACAGTGTAGAGGAAACCTTACTCTGTATCTAACCCCGTGCTGTACCTGTCCAGGCAGTGTTTGATGGGGACAGTGTAGAGGGAGCTTTACTCTGTACCTAACCCCGTGCTGTCCTGGGAGTGTTTGATGGGGAGAGTGTGGAGGGAGCTTTACGCTGTATCGAACCCTGTGCTGTACCCATCCTGGGAGTGTTTGATGGGGACAGTGTGGAGGGAGCTTTACTCTGTATCTAACCCCGTGCTGTACCTGTCCTGGGAGTGTTTGATGGGGACAGTGTAGAGCGAGCTTTACTCTGTATCTAACCCCGTGCTGTACCTGTCCAGGCAGTGTTTGATGGGTACAGTGCAGAGGGAGCTTTAGTGCGAATATATCATCGTACTGTATCTGCCCTGGGAGTGTTTGATGTGGACAGCGTAGAGGCAGCTTTACTCTGTTTAGATCAGTGCCCTGTACCTGTCCTGGGAGTGTTTGATGGGGAGAATGTAGAGGGAGCCTTACTCTGTGTCTAACCACGTGCTGTACCTGTCCTGGGAGGGTTTGATGGGGAGAATGTAGAGGGAGCCTTACTCTGTATATTCCATGGTACTGTAGCTGCCCTGGGAGGGTTTGTTGGGGACAGTTTAGAGGGATGTGTAATCTGTATCTAACCCCATGATGTACTTTGGCTAACAGTGTTTGATGGAGATTCTGAATCTTGAATTAATGTATTCTGTTAATCTCCCCATCTTCTCTGTCTCTGCAACTCTCTATCTCTCTCTCTGGGAATCTGTCTAAACAAATCCACGATCAGCAGTCAGCCATTTTAAGTTACTTAACGGTGGCCATTTTATGTTAGCACAACACTGAGACAATTCGGACAGTTGTTCAAGTTAGTGTCAAACAATAACTGAAGGAAAGAGTCGTATTTCAACAGTGATATGTTGGGCAATGTGGATGTACAAATGGAGCTTGTACACCAGTCGCTGAAAGTGGAGAGGGGGGTGCAGCAAGCAGTTAAGAAGACCAATGATATGTTGGCCTTCATTGCAAGAGGGATTTGAGTTCAGAAGTGGAGATGTCTTTCTGCAGTTACACAAGGCCTTGGTGAGACCACACCTGGAGTATTGCGTACAGTTTCGGTCTCCCTAACTAAGAAAGGATATAGTTGCCAGAGAGGGAGTGCAGCGGAGGGTCAGTTGGCTGATAGGGAGGTTGCCGGACTGTCCTAGGAGGAGAGATTGCTTCAATAGGGCCTGAACGAGCCCTGTTTCTCCAACCTAACCCTGGAGATCAAATCCCACATTCCTGGTGATTTCTCCCCTCTCAAAGATGGGAAGATATTGACTAAGTTTAAAGCAGAAATTGACTGATTTCTAAATCCCATTGACATAAAGGGATATGGGGATAGTGTTGGGGAAAAGACATTGAAGTAAAGATATTTTACAGCTGGATTCACAGAATACAGACAACAAAGTATCTTGAATTTTGGAAGAGCCACAAATATTGTCAAACATTTGGGAAATGATTGGAAACAGTTTGGACTGAGATCTCCTCAGGGACCTGTGTGCAGACCCCACCCCCGACTTACTGTGAGGAATGTCCCCCTCGGTGTGTTTCCTGTGTCTGCTAAGGAAGACACTTGTCCTGTCTATGGTTATGTTAATTCAGCAGTCAACAACAGATTCTGTCCTGTCGTTATTTCTATCTTTGTTTGACATTTGTTTCCCTCTGAATTTCTGGCATGTTTGGAATGACTATTCGACTGTCACCCGAGGAAGGCTTTCCATAGAATGAGTAAAAACCAGCAAGAAATCACAGAATGTGAGTTAAACACAACTTCATTTCTGCCTCCATTTTGAGAGAAGATTGCTGGCCACAAAAACAAAGCTCATTGCAAAGTTTCACTTCATATTTTACATGTTGTTCACAGACAGATTTCTTCAATGAGCTGCTCTATAAATATGGATTCAATTTGATTTTTTCTCACTGTGAGATGTAAAGTTTATTCCTGAATCAATACAGGGTCATCGGCAACAACATCATTTTATTAGACAAGGGGGTTCAATGGGATTTTTCACTGAAATCCTCTGATGTCAATTCCTGAGGTTAGAATTTATAATGAAACAATTTTGATTCAATGAAAACGGTCAGTTTAATAACCCCAATGTCCTGACTGCCTCACGTCCTGGCACCCTCACACCATCACACCCTCATGTCTCCTAACCCTCACATCCTGACCCACTCACGCCCCCGAAACTCAGATCCTGACCCGCTGTGTACCTCTTTCTGTGTGTGTGTCCCTCACTCTGTCTGTGTGCCCACCGCTCTCTGTCCCTCTCTGTATCCCTCTCTCCCTCTGTGTCCCTCTCGCTCGCTGTCTGTGTCCTTCTATCTCACTCTATCCCTCTCTTTCACCGCGTACCTTTCTATCAGTGTCACTCTCTCTGTGTCCCTCTTCCTCTATGTGTCCCCCTCACTGTGTCTATCTCGCTGTGTTCCTCTCTCTTTCTCTGTGTCCCTCTCTCTCTCTCGCTGTGTCCCTCTCTCTCTCTCGCTGTGTCCCTCTCTCTCTCGCTGTGTCCCTCACTCTCTCGCTGTGTCCCTCACTCTCTCGCTGTGTCCCTCACTCTCTCGCTGTGTCCCTCACTCTCTCGCTGTGTCCCTCACTCTCTCGCTGTGTCCCTCACTCTCTCGCTGTGTCCCTCACTCTCTCGCTGTGTCCCTCACTCTCTCGCTGTGTCCCTCACTCTCTCGCTGTGTCCCTCTCTCTCTCGCTGTGTCCCTCTCTCTCGCTGCGTACGCGTCCATCTCGCTGTGTCCCCCTCTCTCTCGCTGTGTCCCCCTCTCTCTCGCTGTGTGCCCCTCTCTCTCGCTGTGTCCCCCTCTCTCTCGCTGTGTCCCCCTCTCTCTCGCTGTGTCCCCCTCTCTCTCGCTGTGTCCCCCTCTCTCTCGCTGTGTCCCCCTCTCTCTCGCTGTGTCCCCCTCTCTCTCGCTGTGTCCCCCTCTCTCTCGCTGTGTCCCCCTCTCTCTCGCTGTGTCCCCCTCTCTCTCGCTGTGTCCCCCTCTCTCTCGCTGTGTCCCCCTCTCTCTCGCTGTGTCCCCCTCTCTCTCGCTGTGTCCCCCTCTCTCTCGCTGTGTCCCCCTCTCTCTCGCTGTGTCCCCCTCTCTCTCGCTGTGTCCCCCTCTCTCTCGCTGTGTCCCCCTCTCTCTCGCTGTGTCCCCCTCTCTCTCGCTGTGTCCCCCTCTCTCTCGCTGTGTCCCCCTCTCTCTCGCTGTGTCCCCCTCTCTCTCGCTGTGTCCCCCTCTCTCTCGCTGTGTCCCCCTCTCTCTCGCTGTGTCCCCCTCTCTCTCTCTCTCTGTGTCCCCCGCTCTCTCTCTCTCTGTGTCCCCCGCTCTCTCTCTCTCTGTGTCCCCCGCTCTCTCTCTGTGTCCCCCGCTCTCTCTCTGTGTCCCCCGCTCTCTCTCTGTGTCCCCCGCTCTCTCTCTGTGTCCCCCGCTCTCTCTGTGTCCCCCGCTCTCTCTCTGTGTCCCCCGCTCTCTCTCTGTGTCCCCCGCTCTCTCTCTGTGTCCCCCGCTCTCTCTCTGTGTCCCCCGCTCTCTCTCTGTGTCCCCCGCTCTCTCTCTGTGTCCCCCGCTCTCTCTCTGTGTCCCCCGCTCTCTCTCTGTGTCCCCCGCTCTCTCTCTGTGTCCCCCGCTCTCTCTCTGTGTCCCCCGCTCTCTCTCTGTGTCCCCCGCTCTCTCTCTGTGTCCCCCGCTCTCTCTCTGTGTCCCCCGCTCTCTCTCTGTGTCCCCCGCTCTCTCTCTGTGTCCCCCGCTCTCTCTCTGTGTCCCCCGCTCTCTCTCTGTGTCCCCCGCTCTCTCTCTGTGTCCCCCGCTCTCTGTCCGTCCCTCGCTCCCTGTGCGTCCCCCAGTGTCTGAGTGAGTGTGTATAACAGTGAATGAGTGTGTCATTGAGTGAGTGTGTGTAAGATTGAGAATTGGTGAGAACTACTGTGTGTGAGTGTGAGAGAGTGTGTACGAGTGAGTGTGTGTAAGTGTGTGTGAATAGTGTGTTTGTATCAGAGTGACTGAGTGTGTAAGAGTGAGTTTGTGAGTGAATGGGAATGAGCGTGTGAGCGTGTCGGTGAGTGTGAGTGATTGGTGTGTGAGTGAGTGATTAGTATGTGAGTGTGAGAGATTGGAAGTGTGGGTGAGTGTAAGAGTGAGCAAGTTAATGTGTGAAAGTCAGTGAGTATGTGTGTGTAAAAGTGTGTGCGTATGTAAGAATGAGTGAGTAATTGTGAGTGTCAGTGAGGGTGTGAGTGAGTGTGTAAGAGTGAGTGTGAGTATGTAAGATCATTTGTGTGTGAGTCAGTGAGTGTGTAAGAATGAGTGTTTGTGTAAGTGTGAGTGTAAGAGGAGTGTGTAAGCGTGAGTGAGTGACTGAGTAATTGTGTGTGAGTGTGAATGACTGCCCGTGTCTGAGATAGAGCGATTGAGTGTGTAAGAGTGAGTGAGTGTGTGTGAATGTGTAAGAGTGAGTGAGTGTGTGTGAATGTGTAAGAGTGAGTGAGCGTGTGAGTGTGAATGGGGATGTGAGTGTCTGAGTACGAGTGAGTGAGAGAGTGTGGAAGAGTGAGTGAGTGTGAGTGAGTAATTGTGTGTAAGTTAGTGTGAATGAGTGAGTCAGTCTGTGTGTGAGTGTGAGTGAGTGAATTCAAACTGAATTCAAATGACCTGTGAATTTAATTTCACCCTCATACTTATGTCTCGGCCTAAAACACAGGCTTCCTTCCAGAATTATACCCGCTTCAAGTTAAGGGACTTTAATTCCGGGCAATCGAGATTACTTTACAGTCAATGGGTCCATTTTAAAAGTGACCCCACTATCGTTAATTTTGTGAATTCTGCCGGCAACCTGTGCACAGGGAGAGCCCAACAAATGATGACCACTTTCAAAATTGAGTTCAGAGTTTCTGATCTGAGATTTCTCTCTCTCTCTACCAGATTGCAGAGTGAGTATGTGTTAGCGTGTGGGAATGAGTGTGTCAGAGTGACAGTGTGTCAGAGTGACAGTGTGTCAGAGTGACAGTGTGTCAGAGTGACAGTGTGTCAGAGTGACAGTGTGTCAGAGTGACAGTGTGTCAGAGTGAGAGTCAGTGAGTGTGAGAGTCAGTGAGTGTGAGAGTCAGTGAGTGTGAGAGTCAGTGAGTGTGAGAGTCAGTGAGTGTGAGAGTCAGTGAGTGTGAGAGTCAGTGAGTGTGAGAGTCAGTGAGTGTGAGAGTCAGTGAGTGTGAGAGTCAGTGAGTGTGAGTCTGACTGTGTGTGAATCAGTATGTCATAATGAGTCTGTGTGTAAGAGTGAGTTAGTGAGTGAGTGAGCGTGTGTTAGTGAGTGATTGTGTAAGGTTGTTAGTGAGTGTGCAAGAGTATGTGCATAAGAGTGCGTGTAAGTGAGTGTGTAAGAATGAGTTAAATCTAACCCCTCGATTAGATTGCACATTGTATCGCACTGCAGTGTATCTGTAAACGGTGAGTGTGTGCAAGGGTGAGTGTGTCTAAGAGTGAGCGAGTCAGCGTGTGAGTATGTCAATGAGAGTGACTGTGTAAGTGAGTTTGAGTGTGTGAGCGAGTTAGTGTGTAAGAATGAGTGAGTAGGTGAGTGAGTGTGCAAGTGTGTATAATGGTGGGTGTGAGTGAGGGTGAGTAAGTGTGTAAGAGTGATTGTTTAAGAGTGGGCGAGGGTGTGAGGGAGTGAGAGTGCGAGTGTAGGAGTGTGTGTGAGTGAATGTGTAAGAGTAAGTGTGCAAGTGAGTGAGCGTGTAAGAGGGCGAGTGTGTGTGTGTGATTGAATGAATGTGTAAGAGCGAGTGCCGGCGTGTGAGTGAGTGTGCGAGTGAGTGTTTAAGTGTGAGAGAGTGAGTGTGTGTAAGACTGAGTGAGTGATGTGAGTGTGAGAGTGAGTGTGTAATAATGAGTGAGTGTGTAGGAATAAGTGAGTTTCCGTGTATAAATGAGTGTGTATGAGTGAGTAACTGTGTAATAGTGAGCGAGTGTGAGTCGGGGTGTGTAAGAGTCAGTTAGCTAGTAAGTGAGTGAGAGTGTGTTAGTGAGTGATTTAGTGTGTGGTTGAGTATGTGAGTGGGTAAGAGAGTGAGTGTGTAAGAGTGAGTCGATGTGCATGAATGAGTGTGTGCGAGTGAGTGTGTGATTGAGTGAGCATGAGGTGGTGAGTGTTCGAGTTAGTGCATGAGTGTGAGTGAATGCGAGTTAGTGAGTGTGCGTAAGGATGTGTGTGACAGAGACAGTGTGTAATTCAGTCAGTGTAAGAGTGAGATTTAGTGAGTACGAGTGTGCTAGTGAGTATGCGTGTCCAAAAGTGAGTGTAGGTGAGTGTAAGAGTGAGAGTGAGTGTGTGAAAATGTGTGCATAAGAGGGAGTATAAGAGTGACTGAGTGTGGAAGTGTGACTGTGTGTAAGAGTGAGTGTGAATGATAGTTAGTATGTGTTAGTGAGAGAGTGTGAGTGTGTGAGTAAGAGTGAGTTTGAATCAGTGAGTGAGCCTGAGTGAGTGTGTAAGAGTGAGCGAGTTAGTGTGTGAGTGGGTATGTGAGTGTGAGTAACTGAATGTATAAGTGAGTGAGTGAATATCTGAGAGTGTGTGTGTTAGCGTGTGAGAGTGAGTGTGTCAGAGTGAGTGAATGAGTTTGTGAGTGACAGTGTGTGTGAGTGAGTGTGAAGGTGAGTAAGAGTATGTAAGAGTGAGTGTGTGTGAGTGAATGTGTAAGAATGAGCGAGTATGTGAGTGGGTGAGTGTTTAAGTGTGAGTGAGTGTGGAAGAGTGTGTGAGTGAGTGCGGAAGACTGAGCGAGTGTGTAGGAATGAGTGAGTTTCCATGTACAGGTGAGTGTGTAAGAGTGAATGAGGGTGTGTAAGAGTGAGTGTGTGTGAGTGATTGTGTAAGAGTGAGTGAGTGCGTAAGAGTATATTTGTAAGAGTGTGAGTGAGTGTGTAGGAGTGAGTTAACTCTAACCCCTCGATTAGATTCCACTCTGTAACTCACTCCCAGGTATCTGTTATTCTATATATAAACCATCCTGAACCCCTCGATTAGATTCCAGTCTGTAACTCACTCCCGGGTATCTGTTACTCTATATATAAACTATCCTGAACCCCTCGATTAGATTCCAGTCTGTAACTCACTCCCGGGTATCTGTTATTCTATATATAAACTATCCAGAACCCCTCGATTAGGTTCCAGCCTGTAACTCACCCCTGGGTATCTGTTATTCTACATATAAACTATCCTGAACCCCTCGATTAGATTCCAGTCTGTAACTTACTCCTGGGTATCTGTTATTCTATATATAAATCACCCCGAACCCCGCGATTAGATTCCAGTCTGTAACTCACTCCCGGGTATCTGTTGTTCTATATATAAACTATTGTGAAACCCTCGATTAGATTCCAGTCTGTAACTCACTCCTGGGTATCGGTTATTCTGTATATCATCTATCCCGAAGCCCCCCATTAGATTGCAGTCTGTAACTCACTCCCGGGTATCGGTTATTCTGTATATAATCTATCCCGAAGCCCCCCATTAGATTGCAGTCTGTAATTCATTCCCAGATACCATTTATTCTGTGTATTAACCAGCGATATGCCAGACTGAGATGAGGAGGAATTTTGTCACTCAGATGGTGGTGAATCCTGGGAATTCTCTATCCCAGAGGGATGTGGAGTCTCTGTCATTGAGCCGGTTCTAGACTGAGTTTGATGGATCAGCAAGAGGCACGGGGATAGGGCAGGAACATGGTGTTGAAATGGAAGAATCTCCATGATCATATTGACTGGTAGAGCGAGCTCGAAGGGCTGAATGGCCCAGTCCTGCTCCTATTCCTTGTGGTCTGTTATTGCCAATTATTTCTCTGTTTATCTATTTAAGATTATCCGGAAAAGTGGGATGGGAATGAATTCTGCATCGTTTGTGATTTGGATATTGGAGTAATCATCATTTGGGGTCAATTCTGTTATGTTGATAATTTGCTATCTTTTTTCAAAATACAACCCTTCCTTTGGAAACATTGCCTCATTCCCTCTACTTGCTGTAAATATCCTGGCAGCTTCTGTTGTGGAAATTGGAGAGGAACATTTATTCCATTTGTAACCCCATGCTGAACCTGACCTGGTAGTGTTTGATGGGGACAGTGTAGAGGGAGCTTTACTCTGTATCTAACCCCGTGCTGTACCTGTCCTGGGAGTGTTTGATGGGGACAGTGTAGAGGGAGCTTTACTCTGTATCTAACCCCGTGCTGTACCTGTCCTGGGAGTGTTTGATGGGGACAGTGTAGAGGGAGCTTTACTCTGTATCTAACCCCGTGCTGTACCTGTCCTGGGAGTGTTTGATGGGGACAGTGTAGAGGGAGCTTTACTCTGTATCTAACCCCGTGCTGTATCTGTTTTGGGAGTGTTTGATGGGGACCAACTTAGCTGGGAGCAGCAATTTATCCAGCACCCTGTTCTCTGGTAGGCAAACGAACGAGGACAACTCCTTTTTCACCAAGTTCCATCATTGAAGATAATTAAACTTCACCTCCCTCTGCATTTTATGTTTCTCCCTCAATTCTTCAAATCTACTTTCCAACAACAAGTCTTTAACCTGTCTCAGCCCAGCTTTATGCCACTGTTTAAATAGTGTATCCAGTCTTGCCGCCGGGGTGAATCGGGGGTTTCCATAAATAGGGGCTCGCACCGTCAAGTTTACCAAACCAAAATGGCGTCTCCGCTTGCTCCAGATGTTGAAGGAAGATGCCAGCACCGGGCTTTGTGTAAACCTCCCCGGGGGAAATGGGAGTGGAGCCGCAGCGGAAGTCTGCAAACTAGCCCCTTTACACGATGCTTCCACCACCTGTACCCATTCCGCTTCTTCCTCTCCCCACCATTGCCCAATCTTCTCCAAATTCACCGCCCAATAACAATACAAAAGATTGGGAAGCACCAACCCTCCCACCCACCCATTCTTTTTAAATGTGAGCTGGTATTTTTGAAGAGAAATCCAATTAATCTCCTTCCATTTACTGATGGAGAAGTGATCTGCCGCATTTTCTATCTGTTTAGAGCAGGGTGTCTGTGTGAGGGTAAGTGTGTTACTGTGTGTGTGGACTTTTCTCTCTCTGTCTATCTGCCAGTCGCCCTGGTCCAAGATTCTATTTCTCTCTCCACAGATGCTGCCTGCCCTGCTCAGTATTTTCCGCATTGGTACAAGAGCGAGGAGGTAAGGCTGAAGTTATACAAGACACTAGTTAGACCTCAGCTGGAATATTGTGGACAGTTCTGGGTGCCACATGATAGGAAGGGTGTGAACACACTGGAGCGAGTGCAGAGGAGGTTCACAAGAATGGTTCAGGAATGAGAAACTTCAGTGATGAGGTTAGATTGGAGAGGTTGGGTCTGTTCTCCACGCAGAGAAATGGCCAAGAGGAGATTTGATAGAGGTGTTCAAATTCTTGGGGGTGCCGGACAGAGTAGACAGGGAGAAATGGATCCCACTATTAAGAAGCTCAAGAACGAGATGGCACAGAATTAAAGGGAATTGGAAAAGAAGCAAATGTGGGGCGAAATTCTCCGGAAACGGCGCAATGTCTGCCGACTGGCGCCCAAAACGGCGCAAATCAGACTGGCATCGCGCCGCCCCAAAGGTGCAGAATGCTCCGCATCTTTGGGGGCCGAGCCCCAACATTGAGGGGCTAGGTCGGCGCCAGAGGAATTTCCGCCCCGCCAGCTGGCAGAAAATGCCTTTGGTGCCCCGCCAGCTGGCGCGGAAATGACATCTCCGGGCGGCGCATGCGTGTTTTAAAGGATCGTCCTTTTAGTCTGAGATGGTGTCCTCTGCTTCTAATTGTTCCTACAAGTGGAAACATCCTCTCCACGTCCACTCTATCCAGGCCTCACAGTATCCTGTAAGTTTCAATAAGATCCCCCACATCCTTCTAAACTCAGTACAGACCCAGTGTCCTGAACCATTCCTCATATGACAGGTTCTTCAATCCAGGGATCATTCTTGTGAACCTCCACTGGACCCTTTCCAAGGCAGCACATCCTTCCTTAGATACTGGGCCCAAAACTGCTCACAATACTCCAAATGGGGTCTGAGCCTTATACAACCTCAGAAGTACATCCCTGGTCTTGTATTCTCACCGTCTTGACATGAATGCTCAGAATCAGGGGTAGACCATTGCAGACTGAGATGAGGAGGAATTTCTTCATTGAGAGGATGGAGAATCTTGGAATTCTCTGATCCAGAGGGTTGTGGAAGCTCAATCATTGAGCATGTTCCAGACACAAATCGACTGTGTATAATACAATAGGAATGTGTGTGTGAGTGTGCGAGCGTCTGTGCGTGCCAGGATCTGTTTGAATGGTGGAGCAGACTCGATGGGCCAAATCGCCTACACATGCTCATATTTTCCTTTGAGACTTAAATGCGTATACACACACAAGTTCACAGATACACACACACACATGTGCGTGCACACACTGACTGGTACATACACGGCAACAGATACATACACACACACACACACACACGTGCGTGTACACACACATTGGCGCACACACATACATATATAGTAGCCATTTAAGACCATTTGATAGAATGCTACACATCCCAGTTTGCCAATGACACCAAACATTAGACAGCGTTGTAAGCAACATAGCTGGAAACATCAAATTGCAGGGAGATATTATCGTTTTGGCGGTACACTGAACTGGTGGACGTGTTTCAGTGTTGGGAAATGTTTCGATGATGTGCTTTAGACTTAAAAAGGATAGAACCGTGATCTTTATAAACGATGAGAAGACATAAACAGTGGAAGTTTAAACTGTACAGATATTTCACAGCGAGATTCACACAATACAGACAGCAATGTATGGTAGATTTTGGAAGTGCCACAAATGTTGCCAAGTGCAGTGCGAGGCGTACCTCAATGTTTCAGTCTTACTGAGAAACTGTCAGCCCACCGGACAACATTTCTGTATAATAGGATTGAAGCACAAGTTCAAATAGTTTTGTTTCAAAGTTTAAAATAACCAGTCATTTTTCTGTGCAGCTTTCGGAATCTGTCAGTGGAATTTAGGTTTTACAGGCAAGTGTTAACAAGAGTATTGGGAAATAATTAGAAGTTTTGATGGAGATATTCCTGCATTATGGAAATATGTGAGATCTATTTAGGGTTGGGGAATGGATTGATCAAAGGATGTAGTTTTTTGTTATCTATATCAGACTGACAGCCTTGAAGATTCACAACTTCCATGTGCTGAGAGAAAGGATTGATTAACCAAGGCCTATTATTCAAATACTTCAGACAAGTGACAAAACAACAATAACAGAGAATACACAAACAGAGACAAGCAGACACCTGTAATCGGAGCTTAAACTTCATGTTTAAATGTGAAGGGCTGAAATAAACAAGAGTCCCCCCTTGGATTCGGTGCAATTTGAGTTCTGCTTTTCCATAAAATAAAAATAACTGTCTGCAATGAAAAATTCTTTGGACCGGACAGAGGGATTTTGACTCTGTATTTAAGCCAGACAGTATTTGGGTTGTGAGTGTTTGATGGACAGTGCAGATAAAGCTTTACTCTGAAACACTGGAATTTAGTTTAAGAGTGATTTAATCACATGCTTCAGAATAATAATTGATATTGTACATCTCGTGTGTGTCTCAGTGTCAGCTGTGAAACATGTACAGCACAATCTCATCCTGTTTCTGTGTGTCTCTCTGAAATTCGCTGGTCCATTTCCTAAATTACCACTGACTAGATTTCAAAAGGGTTCCATTGCCTGTGAAGCAGTTTGTGATACCCAAAGGTTATGAAAAGTGCTTTAGAAAAGTCTGTCCGCAAGCTGTTGTGAGGATGTTCAGAGTCAGTGTGTGACTTGGGTCACACACAGGCCAGATACACCTCTCCAAGTTAAAGGTGGAGAATGGATCTCGCTCCATTTGAGAGCTGTATTGACGCAGCCTGTCTGAGTTTGTGTCTGTGTGTGAGTTTGTGTTTGTCTGTACACGTGTGTGTGTGTGTGTGTCTGGGGTGGGGTGGGAGGTTGTGTGTGTGACTCATTACGCGGCACGGTAGCACAGAGGGTAGCACTGTGGCTTCACAGCTCCAGGGTCCCGGGTTCGATTCCCGGCCTGTTCTCCCTGTGTCTGCGTGGTTTTCCTCCGGGAGCTCCGGTTTCCTCCCACAAGTCTGAAAGTCGTGCTGTTGGGTAATTTGAACATTCTGAATTCTCCCTCTGTGTACCCGAACAGGCGACGGAATGTGGCGACTAGGGGATTTTCACAGTAACTTCATTGCAGCATTAATGTAAGTCTACTTGTGACAATAAAGATTATTATACATGGTAGTCCCACAGGCTCTTACCCTGGGTACATGGTAGTCAGCACTCCAAAAGGGTTAATTGTAGTGTCCACAGCAGTATCGTGTAATGTAGTATTAACTGGGACAAGAGCTTCCAGTATAAACAGTGACGGGGTCAACTGCAGTGATCACTGGGAAAGGAGCTAATGTGTTCTCAATAGCGATATGGATGAGAACGGTTATATATTACAAGGTAATATTCACAATGACATTCTCAAATGCAGTAATATTTCTGACAGTGTAGAGCAGCATTTACAGCTACTGGGATGCTGCTGGGAAATAAATTCATCCAGGGCTTTGTATCGGATTATTAAAATAGGTTATTGATTCAGGTGGTCTAGTCGCTAAGGCAGGCTCGATCAGCTGAATGGCCCATTCCTGTTCCTATGTACCTCTCCTGGGAGTATTTGGTGAGGACAGATGTAGAGGGAGCTACATCTGGACAATTTTGGACGCTAAGAGCAATTTAGCTTGGCCAATCCACCTAACTTGCACATCTTTGGACTGTGGGAGGAAACCGGAGCACCCGGAGGAAACCCACGCGCACACGGGGAGGATGTGCAGACTCCGCACAGACAGTGGCCCAAGACGGAATCGAACCTGGGACCCTGGAGCTGTGAAGCAATTGTGCTATCCACAATGCTACCGTGCTGCCCCAGAGCTTTTCTCTGTATGTCACCCTGTGCTGTACCTGTCTTGGGAGTGTTTGATGGGGACAGCCTAGAGGGAGCTTTACTCTGTATCTAACCCCGTGCTGTACCTGTCCTGGGTGTGTTTGATGGGGACAGTGTAGAGGGAGCTTTACTCTGTATCTCACCCCGTGCTGCACCTGTCCTGGGAGTGTTTGATGGGGACAGTGTAGAGGGAGCTTTACTCTGTATCTAACCCCGTGCTGTACCTGTCCTGGGAGTGTTTGATGGGGACAGTGTAGAGGGAGCTTTACTCTGTATCTAACCCCGTGCTGTACCTGTCATGGGAGTGTTTGATGGGGACAGTGTAGAGGGAGCTTTACTCTGTATCTAACCCCGTGCTGCACCTGTCCTGGGTGTGTTTGATGGGGACAGTGTAGAGGGAGCTTTACTCTGTATCTAACCCCGTGCTGTACCTGTCATGGGAGTGTTTGATGGGGACAGTGTAGAGGGAGCTTTACTCTGTATCTCACCCCGTGCTGTACCTGTCCTAGGAGTGTTGATGGGGGCAAAACAAAGAACAAAGAACAAAGAAATGTACAGCACAGGAACAGGCCCTTCGGCCCTCCAAGCCCGCGCCGACCATACTGCCCGACTAAATTACAATCTTCTACACTTCCTGGGTCCGTATCCTTCTATTCCCATCCTATTCATATATTTGTCAAGATGCCCCTTAAATGTCCCTCTCGTCCCTGCTTCCACTACCTCCTCCGGTAGTGAGTTCCAGGCACCCACTACCCTCTGCGTAAAAAACTTGCCTCGTACATCTACTCTAAACCTTGCCACTCTCACCTTAAACCTATGCCCCCTAGTAATTGACCCCTCTACCCTGGGGAAAAGCCTCTGACTATCCACTCTGTCTATGCCCCTCATAATTTTGTATACCTCTATCAGGTCGCCCCTCAACCTCCTTCGTTCCAGTGAGAACAAACCGAGTTTATTCAATCGCTCCTCATAGCTTATGCCCTCCAGACCAGGCAACATTCTGGTAAATCTCTTCTGCACCCTCTCGAAAGCCTCCACATCCTTCTGGTAGTGTGGCGACCAGAATTGAACACTATACTCCAAGTGTGGCCTAACTAAGGTTCTATACAGCTGCAACATGACTTGCCAATTCTTATACTCAATGCCCTGGCCAATGAAGGCAAGCATGCCGTATGCCTTCTTGACTACCTTCTCCACCTGTGTTGCCCCTTTCAATGACCTGTGGACCTGTACTCCTAGATCTCTTTGACTTTCAATACTCTTGAGGGTTCTACCATTCACTGTATATTCCCGACCTGCATTAGCCCTTCCAAAATGCATTACTCTGTATCTAACCCCGTGCTGTACCTGTCATGGCAGTGCAGAGGGAGCTTTACTCTTTATCTAATCTTATGCTGTCCCTGTCCTGTTAATGTTTAATGGGGACAGTGTAGAGGGAGCTTCACTCTGTATCTAACCCCGTGCTGTACCTATCCTGGGAGTGTTTGATGGGGATAGTGTAGAGGTTGCTTTACTCTGTATCTAACCCCGTGCTGTACCTGTCCTAGGACTGTTAGATGGGGACAGTGTAGCGGGAGATTTACTCTGATTCTACCCCCGTGCTGTACCTGTCCTGGGAGTGTTTGTTGGGGACAGTGTAGAGGGAGCTTTACGCTGTATCTAACCCCGTGCTGTACCTGTCTTGGGAGTGTTTCATGGGGACAATGCAGAGGGAGCTTTACTCTGTATCTAACCCGTGCTGTGCCTGTCCTGGGACTGTTTGATGAGGACAATGTAGAGGGAGCTTTACTCTGTATCTGACCCCGTGCTGTACCTGCTCTGGAAGTGTTTCATGGGGACAGCGTGGAGGGATCTTTACTCTGGATCTAACCCTGTTCTGTACCTGTCCTGGGAGTGTTTGATGGGGACAGTGTAGAGGGAGCTTTACTCTGTATCTAACCCCGTGCTGTACCTGTCCTGGGAGTGTTTGATGGGGACAGTGTAGAGGGGGCATTACTCTCTATCTAACCCCGTGCTGTACCTGTCCTGGGAGTGTTTGATGGGTCTTTATGAAAAATCCCTGGCCACAAAAACAATGCTCTTTTTAAAGTTTCACTTCATATTTTGCATGTTGTTCACAGACAGATTTCTTCAATGAGCTGCTCTATAAATTTGGATTCAGTTTGATTTTTTCTCACTGTGAGATGTAAAGCTTATTCCTCAATCAATACAGGGTCATCGGCAACAACATATTTCTATTAGAAAAGGAGGTTCAATGGGATTTTTCACTGAAATCCACTGATGTCAGTTCATGAGATTAGAATTTATAATGAAACAATTTGGATTCAATGAAAACGGTCAGTGTGATAACCCCAACTGCTTTCTGCTCACTCGCCCCTCACTCTCCACTCTCACCTTGTTTTTAATTTGGGGAATTCTGCAGGCAGCTTGTGCACCGGAAGAGCCCAAAAACGGTGGCACTTTCAAAATTAAGTTCAGAGTCTCTGAAGATGGATTTCTTTCTATCTTTCTACTTGAATATGTACAAACTGACAGCAGGCATATTTATTGCACAGTAAGATTCCACAATCAGAAATGTGATCATAGTGGAAAATTCTCCCACGTCCCCTGTGGAAAGGATGAATTAACTCCCTCATTCCCACGTTTAAGTTTCAGACTTTTAACTCATGACCTTCAAACATTTTGCAGTCCGTGAGCTACTTTTTAATAAGTGTGGTCACTGTTGCTGTGTTTTTTGAAAATATTTTCATTCCGATGAGGACGGACATAACAACATACAAACAATCAGTCAGTCACAACACAAACAAAATACTATTCTCCTCATTTGACATTTATTCCTTGATTTCCATTAAACCTTTCCCCTCTTCCCTCCCCTTCCCCACTGGCAACAAACAGATATGTAAATAGAGACAAGAACAGCTTCCATCTCGTCCAGAAACCCCCATCTGAGCCACAAAAGGCTAACTTTAGTTTCTCAAGTTTAAGGAATTCCGCAATATCCCTCAACCATGTTGATATTTTTGGCGGATCTTCTGACTTCCCTTCCAATAAAATTAGTCTCCGGGCGATCAATGTGGCAAAGGCCACCACATCAGCCCCGTCCCCATCCATTAGTCCCGGTACTTCCGACACCCCAGAAATTGCCTCTTGTGGTCCCAGTAATATTTCCACCTCCACAACTTTTGTTTGTGTTTTAAATAGCGAGAGCCAGAACCCCACGAATTGTGGACGTGACCAGAAGATGTGGACATGGTTAACAGGTCCTCCTTTACACTCTCACATTTATCTTCTTCCTCTGTGAAGAATCTGCTCATTCGGTCCTGTGTCATATGGCCCCTGTGTACATCCTTGAATTGTATCAAGCCCATCCGAGCACATGAAGATGTCGCATTCACCCTGGTATAATCTCACTCCATCGTCCCCATTCCAACGCCACATCCAACTCTTCCTTCCACTTTTGTTTCATCTCTTCAATCGCTGCTTTCTTTCTGTCCATCAGCCACCTGTAAATGTTAGTAATTCTCCCATTACCAACTCAGCTGGGAGGAGCAATTTATCCAGCACCTTGTTCTCTGGTAGGCAAACGAACGTGGACAACTCCTTTTTCACCAAGTTTCATCATTGAAGATAATTAAACTTCACCTCCCTCTGCATTTTATGTTTCTCCCTCAATTCTTCAAATCTACTTTCCAACAACAAGTCTTTAACCTGTCTCAGCCCAGCTTTATGCCACTGTTTAAATATTGTATCCAGTCTTGCCGCCGGGGTGAATCGGGGGTTTCCATAAACAGGGGCTCGCACCGTCAAGTTTACCAAACCAAAATGGCGTCTCCGCTTGCTCCAGATGTTGAAGGAAGATGCCAGCACCGGGCTTTGTGTAAACCTCCCCGGGGGAAATGGGAGTGGAGCCGCAGCGGAAGTCTGCAAACTAGCCCCTTTACACGATGCTTCCACCACCTGTACCCATTCCGCTTCTTCCTCTCCCCACCATTGCCCAATCTTCTCCAAATTCACCGCCCAATAACAATACAAAAGATTGGGAAGCACCAACCCTCCCACCCACCCATTCTTTTTAAATGTGAGCTGGTATTTTTGAAGAGAAATCCAATTAATCTCCTTCCACTTACTGATGGAGAAGTGATCTGCCGCATTTTCTATCTGTTTAGAGCAGGGTGTCTGTGTGAGGGTAAGTGTGTTACTGTGTGTGTGGACTTTTCTCTGTCTATCTGCCAGTCGCCCTGGTCCAAGATTCTATTTCTCTCTCCACAGATGCTGCCTGACCTGCTCAGTATTTTCCGCATTGGTACAAGAGCGAGGAGGTAAGGCTGAAGTTATACAAGACACTAGTTAGACCTCAGCTGGAATATTGTGGACAGTTCTGGGTGCCACATGATCGGAAGAGTGTGAACACACTGGAGCGAGTGCAGAGGAGGTTCACAAGAATGGTTCAGGAATGAGAAACTTCAGTGATGAGGTTAGATTGGAGAGGTTGTGTCTGTTCTCCACGGAGAAAATTGGCCAAGAGGAGATTTGATGGAGGTGTTCAAATTCTTGGGGGTGCCGGACAGAGTAGACAGGGAGAAACGGATCCCACTATTAAGAAGCTCAAGAACGAGATGGCACAGAATTAAAGGGAATTGGAAAAGAAGCAATTGTGGGGCGAAATTCTCCGGCAACGGCGCGATGTCTGCCGACTGGCGCCCAAAACGGCGCAAATCAGACGGGCATCGCGCCGCCCCAAAGGTGCGGAATGTTCCGCATTTTTGGGGGCCGAGCCCCAACATTGAGGGGCTAGGTCGGCGCCAGAGGAATTTCCGCCCTGCCAGCTGGCAGAAAATGCCTTTGGTGCCCCGCCAGCAGGCGCGGAAATGACATCTCCGGGCGGCGCATGCGCGGGAGTGTCAGCGGCCGCTGACAGTTTCCCACGCATGTGCAGTGGAGGGAGTCTCCTCCGCCTCTGCCATGGTGGAGACCGTGGCGGAGGCAGAAGGGAAAGAGTGCCCCCACGGCACAGGCCCGCCCGCGGATCGGTGGGCCCCGATCGCGGGCCAGGCCACCGTGGGGGCACCCCCCGGGGCCAGATCGCCCCGCGCCCCCCCCGAGGACCCCGGAGCCCGCCCACGCCGCCTTGTCCCGCCGGTAAGGTAGGTGGTTCAATTTACGCTGGCGGGACAGGCATTTTAGCGGCGGGACTTCGGCCCATCCGGGCCGGAGAATCGAGCAGGGGGGCCCGCCAACCGGCGCGGCGCGATTCCCGCCCTGCCGAATCTCCGGTGCCGGAGACTTCGGCAACCAGCAGGGGCGGGATTCACGCCAGTCCCTGGCGATTCTCCGACCCCCCGCCCCTGATGTGAGAAAATGGAAACAGTATAGTGTAGAGAGAGCCCTGCTCGCTATCTGACCCCGTGCTGTACCTGTCCTGGGAGTGTTTGATGGGGACAGTGTAGAGGGAGCTTTGCTCTGTATCTAACCCCGTGCTGTACCTGTCCTGGGAGTGTTTGATGGGGACAGTGTAGAGGGAGCTTTACTCTGTATCTAACCCCGTGATGTCCCTGTCCTGGGAGTGTTTGATGGGAACAGTGTAGAGAGAGCCCTGCTCGATATGTAACCCCGTTTTGTACCTGTGCTGGGAGTGTTTGATGGGGACAGTGCAGAGGAGCTTTACTCCGTATGTAACCCCGTGATGTACCTGTCCTGGGAGTGTTTGATGGGTCAGTGCAGAGGAGCTTTACTCCGTATGTAACCCCATGATGTACCTGTCCTGGGAGTGTTTGCCAGGGACTGTGTGGAGGAATCTGTGTCTAACCCCATGATGTACCTTTACTGGTCATGTTTGATGGAGATTCAAAATCTGCAATAAATGTCTTATATTAGTTTCTCCATCTGTCTGTTTCTGCTTCTCTCTCTGTCTGTGTGGGAATATTGTCAACAGAAAATCCACGATAAGCAGTCAGCCATTTTAAGTTACTTAATGGTGGCCATTTTAGGTGAGCACAGCACAGTCATTTCTGACATTTGTACACGTTGGTGTAACAAAATCCTGATGGAAAGTGTCTGATTTAAACAATGATTTGTTGAAAAATGTGGATGTAGAAAGGGAGCTGGCTGTCCTTGTACACCAGTCACTGAAAGTGGAGAGGGGGGTGCAGCAAGCAGTTAAGAAGGCCAATGATATGTTGGCCTTCATTGAAAGAGGGATTTGAGTTCAGAAGTGGAGATGTCTTCCTGCAGTTACACAAGGCCTTGGTGAGACCACACCAGGAGTATTGCGTACAGTTTCGGTATCCCTAACTAAGAAAGGATATAGTTGCCAGAGAGGGAGTGCATCGGAGGGACAATCGGCTGATAGGGAGGTTACCGGGCTGTCCTTCAAGGAGAGATTGGTTTGACTGTGGCACAGTGGTTAGCACTGCTGCCTCACAGTGCCAGTGACCCGGGTTAAATTCCGGCCTTGTGTGACTGATTATGTGGAGTTGGCAGTTTCTCCCCGTGTGTGCGTGGGTTTCCTCCGGGTGCTCCGGTTTCCTTCCACAGCCCAAAGATGTGCAGGCTAGGTGGAATGGTCCTGCTAAATTACCCCTTAGTGTCCAAGAAAGATTGTTTAGATTAGGTTAAGGAGTTGTTGGGATAGGGCGGGTGACTGAGCTTACATAGGGTGCTGTGTCAGAAGGTTGGTGTAGATTCGATGGGCAGAATGGCCTCCTTCTGCATTGTAGGGATTCTGTGATTGTGCCTGTATTCACCAGAGCCGAGAAGGATGAGAGGAGATGTTGGCCGTGCGAAATTGCCCCTGAGTGGCCCAAAGGTTAGGTGGTGTTACTGGGGTTATTTGGATTTGGTGGAGGCGTGGGCTTGGGTAGGGTGCTCTCTCCGAGGGCCAGTGCAGACTCGATGGGCCAAATGGCCTACTCCTGCAATGTATATTCTATGATTCTCTGTATCACATTCCAACAGCGCTGTTCAGACTACACACAGGGATGGTGATTTCCATGTTGTACTGCCTCTGCCATGTCTTGGGAGTGATCATGGAGACAGTGTAGAGGAAACCTTACTCTGTATCTAACCCCGTGTTGTACCTGTTCTGGAAGTGTTTGATGGGGACAGTGTAGAGGGAGCTTTACTCTGTATCTAACCCCGTGTTTTACCTGTTCTGGGAGTGTTTGATGGGGACAGTGTAGAGGAAACCTTACTCTGTATCTAACCCCGTGTTTTACCTGTTCTGGGAGTGTTTGATGGGGACAGTGTAGAGGGAGCTTTACTCTCTATCTAACCCCGTGCTGTATGGACGGATAGCACAGGACACATTTCTGTATAAATAGATTCCAGTCTGTAACTCACTCCCGGGTATCTGTTATTCTATTTCTAAACTATCTTGAACCCCTCGATTAGATTCCAGTCTGTAACTCACTCCCGGGTATCTGTTATTCTATATATAAACCATCCTGTACCCCTTGATTAGATTCCAGTCTGTAACTCACTCCCGGGTATCTGTTATTCTATATATAAACTATCCTGAACCCCTCGATTAGATTCCAGTCTGTTACTCACTCCTGGGTATCTGTTATTCTATATATTAAACCACCCTGAACCCCTCAATTCGATTCCAGTCTGTAACTCACTCCTGGGTATCTGTTATTCTGTATATAATCTATCACGAAGCCCTCCATTAGATTGCAGTCTGTAATTCATTCCCAGATACCATTTATTCTGTGTATTAACCAACGGACTGAGATGAGGAGGAATTTCGTCACTCAGATGGTGGTGAATCCTGGGAATTCTCTATCCCAGAGGGGTGTGGAGACTCTGTCATTGAGCCGGTGTTAGACTGAGATTGATGGATCAGCAAGAGGCACGGGGATAGGGCAGGAACACGGTGTTGAAATGGAAGAATCTCCATGATCATATTGACTGGTGGAGCGAGCTCGAAGGGTTGAATGGCCCAGTCCTGCTCCTATTCCTTGTGGTCTGTTATTGCCAATTATTTCTCTGTTTATCTATTTACGATTATCCAGAAAAGTGGGATGGGAATGAATTCTGCATCGTTTGTGATTTGGATATTGGAGTAATCATCATTTGGGGTCAATTCTGTTATGTTGATAATTTGCTATCATTTTTCAAAATAAAACCCTTCCTTTGGAAACATTGCCTCATTCCCTCTACTTGCTGTAAATATCCTGGCAGTTTCTGTTGTGGAAATTGGAGAGGAACATTTATTCCGTTTGTAACCCATGCTGAACCTGACCTGGTAGTGTTTGATGGGGACAGTGTAGAGGGAGCTTTACTCTGTATCTAACCCCGTGCTGTACCTGTCCTGGGAGGGTTTGATGGGGACACTGTAGAGGGAGCTTTACTCTGTATCTAAACCTGTGCTGTACCTGTCCTGGGTGTGTTTGATGGTGACAGTGTAGAGGGAGCATTACTCTGTATCTAACCCCGTGCTGTACCTTTCCTGGGAGTGTTTGATGGGGACAGTGTAGAGGGAGCTTGACTCTGTATCTAACCACGTGCTGTACCTGTTCTGGGAGTGTTTGATGGGGACAGTGTAGAGGGAGCTTGACTCTGTATCTAACCCCGTGTTGTACCTGTCCTGGGAGTGTTTGATGGGGACAGTGTAGAGGGGGGTTTACTCTGTATCTAACCCCGTGCTGTATCTTTCCTGGGAGTGTTTGATGGGTCAGTGTAGAGGGAGCTTGACTCTGTATCTAACCCCGTGCTGTTCCTGTCCTGGGAGTGTTTGATGGGGACAGTGTAGAGGGAGCTTGACTCTGTATCTAACCCCGTGCTGTATCTGTCCTGGGAGTGTTTGATGGGGACAGTGTCGTGGGAGCTTTACTCTGTATCTAACTCCTTATTCATGGGTCACTAAACGCCAGCGTGCGGGTACATTAAGCAATCAGGAAGGCCAATGGTACGTTAACTTTCATCGCTCGGGGTTATTAGTATTGGGGTTAAGAAGACTTGCTGCAATTGTACAGAGCCTTGGTCACAACACACCTGGACCATTGTGTGGAGTTTTTTTCTCCATATCTAACGAAGGATATACTTGCTCTGGAAGGAGTGTAACGGAGATTCAACAGACGAATCCCTGGGATGCTGAAGTTGTCTGATGAGGAGAGACTGAGGAAAATGTACCTGTGTTCCCGAGAGTGCCGGAAAATGAGAGGTGATCTTGAAACATACAGAATTCATACGGGGCATCACAAGATAGATGTAGGTCAGATGTTCTCTCTGACTGGTGAGATTAGACCCAGGGGGAGGGGGCACAGTCTCAAACCATAAGACCATAAGACACTGAAGCAGAATTAGGCCACTCGGCCCATCGAGTCTGCTCCGCCATTCAATCATGACTGATATTTTTCTAATTCCCATTCTCCTGCCTTCTCCCCATAACCCCTGATCCCCTTATTGATCAAGAACCTATCTATCTCTGTCTTAGAGAAACTCAGTGATTTGACCTCCACAGCCTTCTGCGGCAAAGAGTTCCACATATTCACCGCCCTCTGGCTGAAGAAATTCCTCCTCATCTCTGTTTTAAAGGATCGTCCCTTTAGTCTGAGATGGTGTCCTCTGCTTCTAATTGTTCCTACAAGTGGAAACATCCTCTCCACGTCCACTCTATCCAGGTCTCGCAGTATCCTGTAAGTTTCAATAAGATCCCCCCTCATCCTTCTGAACTCAGTACAGACCCAGTGTCCTCAACCATTCCTCATACGACAGGTTCTTCAATCCAGGGATCATTCTTGTGAACCTCCACTGGACCCTTTCCAAGGCCAGCACATCCTTCCTTAGATACTGGGCCCAAAACTGCTCACAATACTCCAAATGGGGTCTGAGCCTTATACAGCCTCAGAAGTACATCCCTGGTCTTGTATTCTCGCCCTCTTGACATGAATGCTCAGAATCAGGGGTAGACCATTGCAGACTGAGATGAGGAGGAATTTCTTCATTGAGAGGATGGAGAATCTTGGAATTCTCTGATCCAGAGGGTTGTGGAAGCTCAATCATTGAGCATGTTCCAGACACAAATCGACTGTGTATAATACAATAGGAATGTGTGTGTGAGTGTGCGTGCGTCTGTGCGTGCCAGGATCTGTTTGAATGGTGGAGCAGACTCGATGGGCCAAATCGCCTACACATGCTCATATTTTCCTTTGAGACTTAAATGCGTATACACACACAAGTTCACAGATACACACACACATGTGCGTGCACACACTGACTGGTACATACATGGCAACAGATACATACACACACACACACACACATGCGTGCATAGACACATGTGTGTACACACACATTGGCGCACACCCATACATATATATTAGCCATTTAAGACCATTTGATAGAATGCTACACATCCCAGTTTGCCAATGACACCAAACATTAGACAGCGTTGGAAGCAACATAGCTGGAAACATCAAATTGCAGGGAGATATTATCGTTTTGGCAGTACACTGAACTGGTGGACGTGTTTCAGTGTTGGGAAATGTTTCGATGATGTGCTTTAGAATTAAAAAGGATAGAACCGTATCTTTATAAACGATGAGAAGACAGAAACGGTGGAAGTTTAAACTGTACAGATATTTCACAGCTAGATTCACACAATACAGACAGCAATGTATGGTAGATTTTGGAAGTGCCACAAATGTTGCCAAGTGCAGTGCGAGGCGTACCTCAATGTTTCAGTCTTACTGAGAAACTGTCAGCCCACCCGACAACATTTCTGTACAATAGGATTGAAGCACAAGTTCAAATAGTTTTGTTTCAAAGTTTAAAATACCCAGTCATTTTTCTGTGCAGCTTTCGGAATCTGTCAGTGGAATTTAGGTTAGACAGACAAGTGTTAACAAGAGTATTGGGAACTGATTGGAAGTTTTGATGGAGATATTCCTGCATTATGGAAATATGTGAGATCTATTTAGGGTTGGGGAATGGATTGATCAAAGGATGTAGCTTTTTGTTATCTAGATCAGACTGACAGCCTTGAAGATTCACAACTTCCATGTGCTGGGAGAAAGGATTGATTAACCAAGGCCTATTATTCAAATACTTCAGACAAATGACAAAACAACAATAACAGAGAATATACAAACAGAGACAAGCAGACACCTTTAATCGGAGCTTAAACTTCATGTTTAAATGTGAAGGGCTGAAATAAACAAGAGTCCACCCTGGGATTCGGTGCAATTTGAGTTCTGCTTTTCCAAAAAATAAAAATAACTGTCTGCAATGAAAAATTCCGAGGACAGGACAGAGGGATTTTGACTCTGTATTTAAGCCCAGACAGCATTTGGGTTGTGAATGTTTGATGGACAGTGCTTTACTCTGAAACACTGGAATTTAGTTTAAGGGTGATTTAATCACATGCTTCAGAATAATAATTGATATTGTACATCTCGTGTGTGTCTCAGTGTCAGCTGTGAAACATGTACAGCACCATCTCATCCTGTTTCTGTGTGTCTCTCTGAAATTCACTGGTCCATTTCCTAAATTACCACTGACTAGATTTCAAAAGGGCTCCATTGCCTGTGAAGCAGTTTGTGATACCCAAAGGTTATGAAAAGTGCTTTAGAAAAGTCTGTCCGCAAGCTGTTGTGAGGATGTTCAGAGACGGTGTGTAACTTGGGTCACACACAGGCCAGATACACCTCTCCAAGTTAAAGGTGGAGAATGGATCTCGCTCCATTTGAAAGATGTATTGACCCAGCCTGTCTGAGTTTGTGTCTGTGTGTGAGTTTGTGTTTGTCTGTACACGTGTTTGTGTGTCTGGGGTGGGGTGGGAGGTTGTGTGTGTGACTCATTACGCGGCACGGTAGCACAGTGGGTAGCACTGTGGCTTCACAGCTCCAGGGTCCCGGGTTCGATTCCCAGCACGTTCTCTCTGTGTCTGCGTGGGTTTCCTCTGGGAGCTCCGGTTTCCTCCCACAAGTCTGAAAGACGTGCTTTTAGGTAATTTGGACATTCTGAATTCTCCCTCTGTGTACCCGAACAGGCGCCGGAATGTGGCGACTAGGGGCTTTTCACAGTAACTTCATTGCAGTGTTAATGTAAGCCTACTTGTGACAATAAAGATTATTATACATGGTAGTCCCACAGGCTCTTACCCTGGGTACATGGTAGTCAGCACTCCAAAAGGGTTAATTGTAGTGTCCACAGCAGTATGGTGTAATGTAGTATTAACTGGGACAAGAGCTTACAGTATAAACAGTGACGGGGTCAACTGCAGTGATCACTGGGAAAGGAGCTAATGTGTTCTCAATAGCGATATGGATGAGAACGGTTATATATTACAAGGTAATATTAACAATGACATTCTCAAATGCAGTAATATTTCTGACACAGTGTAGAGCAGGATTTACAGCTACTGATGCTGCTAGGAAATAAATTCATCCAGGGCTTTGTATCGGATTATTAAAATTGGTTATTGTTAAGGTGGTCTAGTCGCGAAGGAAGGCTCGATCAGCTGGATGGCCCACTTCTGTTCCTATGTACCTCTCCTGGGAGTATTTGATGGGGACAGATGTAGAGGGATCTTTACTGTGCATCTAACCCCGTGCTGTACCTGTCCTGGGAGTATTTGATGGGGACAGGTGTAGAGGGAGATTTACTCTGTATCTAACACCGTGCTGTACCTGTCCTGGGAGTTTTTGATGTGGACAGTGTAGAGGGAGCTTTACTCTGTATCTCACCCTGTGCTTTGCCTGTCTTGGGAGTGTTTGATGGGGACAGTCCAGAGGGAGCTTTACTCTGTATCACCCCGTGCTATACCCATCCTAGGAGTGTTTGATGGGGACAGTCCAGAGGGAGCTTTAATCTTTATCTAACCCTATGCTGTACCTGTCCTGGGAATGTTTAATGGGGACAGTGTAGAGGGAGCTTTATTCATTATCTAACCTCGTGCTGTACCTGTCCTGTAGTGTTTGATGGGGAAAGTGTAGAGGGAGCTTTACTCTGTATCCAACCCCATGCTGTACCTGTCCTGAGAGTGTTTGCTGGGGACAGTGTAGAGGGAGCTTTACTCTGTATCTAACCCTGTGCTGTACCTCTCCTGGGAGTTTTTGATGTGGACAGTGTAGAAGGAGCTTGACTCTGTATCTCACCCTGTGCTGTACCTGTCTTGGGAGTGTTTGATGGGGACAGTCTAGAAGGAGCTTTACTCTGCATCACCCCGTGCTGTACCCATCCTAGGAGTGTTTGATGGGGACAGTATTGAGGGTGCTTTACTCTGTACCTAACCTCGTGCTGTGCCTGTCCCTGTGAGTGTTTGATGGGGACAGTGCAGAGGGAGCTTTACTCTTTATGTAAACTCATGCTGTACCTGTCCTGGTGTGTTTAATGGGGACAGTGTAGGGGGAGCTTTACTCTGTATCTAACCCCGTGTTGTACCTGTCCTGGGAGTGTCCGATGGGGATGGTGTAGAGGGAGCTTTACTTTGTCTCTAACCCCATGCTGTACCTGTCCTGGGAGTGTTTGATGGGGACAGTGTAGAGGGAGCTTTACTCTGTAACTAACCCCGTGCTGTACCTGTCCTGGGAGTGTTTGATGGGGACAGTGTGGAGGGAGCTTTACTCTGTACCTAACCCCGTGCTGTACCTGTCCTGGGAGTGTTTGATGGGGACAGTGTAGAGCGAGGTTTACTCTGTAACTAACCCCGTGCTGTACCTGTCCTGGGAGTGTTTGATGGGGACAGTGTAGAGGGAGCTTTACTCTTTATCTAACCCCGTGCTGTACCTGTCCTGGGAGTGTTTGATGGGGACAGTGTAGAGGGAGCTTTACTCTGTATCTAACCCCGTGCTGTATCTGTCCTGGGAGTGTTTGATCGGGACAGTGTAGTGGGAACTGTTCTCTATATCTAACCCCGTGCTGTACCTGTCCTGGGAGTGTTTGATGGGGACAATGTGGAGGGAGCTTTACTCTGTATCTAACCCCGTGCTGTACCTGTCCTGGGAGTGTTTGATGGGGACAGTGTAGAGGGAGCTTTACTCTGTATCTAACCCCGTACTGTACCTGTCCTGGGATTGTTTGATGGGGGACAATATAGAGGGAGCTTTACTCTGTATCTAACCCCGTGATGTACCTGTCCTGGGAGTGTTTGCCAGGGACAGTGTAGAGGAATCTGTATCTAACCCCATGATGTACCTTTGCTGGTAGTGTTTGACAGGGTTTCAAAATCTCAAATAAATGTCATCTATTAGTTTCTCCATCTGTCTGTTCCTGCTTCTCTCTCTGTCTGTGTGGGAATATTGTCAACAGAAAATCCACGATCAGCAGTCAGCCATTTTAAGTTACTTAATGGTGGCCATTTTAGGTGAGCACAGCACAGTCATTTCTGACATTTGTACACGTTGGTGTAACAAAATCCTGATGGAGAGTGTCTGATTTAAACAATGATTTGTTGAAAAATGTGGATGTAGAAAGGGAGCTGGCTGTCCTTGTACACCAGTCACTGAAAGTGGAGAGGGGGGTGCAGCAAGCAGTTAAGAAGGCCAATGATATGTTGGCCTTCATTGAAAGAGGGATTTGAGTTCAGAAGTGGAGATGTCTTTCTGCAGTTACACAAGGCCTTGGTGAGACCACACCTGGAGTATTGCGTACAGTTTCGGTCTCCCTAACTAAGAAAGGATATAGTTGCCAGAGAGGGAGTGCAGCGGAGGGTCATTCGGCTGATAGGGAGGTTACCGGGCTGTCCTTCAAGGAGAGATTGGTTTGACTGTGGCACAGTGGTTAGCACTGCTGCCTCACAGTGCCAGTGACCCGGGTTAAATTCCGGCCTTGTGTGACTGATTATGTGGAGTTGGCAGTTTCTCCCCGTGTGTGCGTGGGTTTCCTCCGGGTGCTCCGGTTTCCTTCCACAGTCCAAAGATGTTGCAGGCTAGGTGGAATGGTCCTGCTAAATTACCCCTTAGTGTCCAAGAAAGATTGTTTAGATTAGGTTAAGGAGTTATTGGGATAGGGCGGGTGACTGAGCTTACATAGAGTGCTGTGTCAGAGGGTTGGTGTAGATTCGATGGGCAGAATGGCCTCCTTCTGCATTGTAGGGATTCTGTGATTGTGCCGGTATTCACTAGAGCCGAGAAGGATGAGAGGAGATGTTGGCCGTGCTAAATTGCCCCTTAGTGGCCCAAAGGGTAGGTGGTGTTACTGGGGTTATTTGGAGAGGGTGGAGGCGTGGGCTTGTGTAGGGTGCTCTATCCGAGGGCCAGTGCAGACTCGATGGGCCAAATGGACTACTCCTGCAATGTATATTCTATGATTCTCTGTATCACATTCCAACAGCGCTGTTCAGACTACACACAGGGATGGTGATTTCCACGTTGTACTGCCTCTGCCATGTCTTGGGAGTGATCATGGAGACAGTGTAGAGGAAACCTTAATGGAGAATGTGGAAGGAGCTTTACTCTGTATCTAACCCCGTGCTGTTCCTGTCCTGGGAGTGTTTGATGGGGAAAGTGTAGAGGGAGCTTTACTCTGTATCTAACCCCATGCTGTACCTGTCCTGGGAGTGTTTAATGGGGACAGTGTAGAGGGAGCTTTACTCTGTATCGAACCCCGTGCTGTACCTGTCCTGGGAGTGTTTGATGGGGACAGTGTTGAGGGAGCTTTACTCTGTATCTAACGCCGTGCTGTACCTGTCCTGGGAGTGTTTGATGGGGACAGTGTAGAGGGAGCTTTCCTCTGTATCTCACCCCATGCTGTACCTGTCCTGGGAGTGTTTGATGGGGACAGTGTAGTGGGAGCATTACTCTGTATCTACCCCCGTGCTGTACCTGTCCTGGGAGTGTTTGATGGGGACAGTGTAGAGGGAGCTTTACTCTGTATCTAACCCCGTGCTGTACCTGTCCTGTGAGTGTTTGGTGGGGACAGTGTAGAGGGAGCTTTACTCTGTATCTAATCCCGTACTGTCCCTGTCCTGGGAGTGTTTGATGGGGACAGTGTTGAGGGAGCTTTACTCTGTATCTAACCTCGTGCTGTACCTGTCCTGGGTCTGTTTGATGGGGACAGTGTTGAGGGAGCTTTACTCTGTATCTAACCCCGTGCTGTACCTGTCCTGGGAGTTTTTGATGGGGACAGTGTTGAGGGAGCTTTACTCTGTATCTAACCCTGTGCAGTACCTGTCCTGGGAGTGTTTGATGGGGACAGTGTTGAGGGAGCTTTACTCTGTATCTAACCCCGTGCTGTACCTGTCCTGGGTGTGTTTGATGGGGACAGTGTTGAGGGAGCTTTACTCTGTATCTAACCCCGTGCTGTACCTGTCCTGGGAGTGTTTGATGGGGACAGTGTTGAGTGAGCTTTACTCTGTATCTAACCCCGTGCTGTACCTGTCCTGGGAGTGTTTGATGGGGACAGTGTAGAGGGAGCTTTACTCTGTATCTAACCCTGTGCTGTACCTATCCTGGGAGTGTTTGATGGGGACAGTGTAGAGGGAGCATTACTCTGTATCTACCCCCGTGCTGTATCTGTCCTGGGAGTGTTTGATGGGGGACAGTGTAGAGGGAGCTTTACTCTGTATCTAACACCGTGCTGTACCTGTCCTGGGAGTGTTTGATGGGGACAGTGTAGAGGGAGCTTTACTCTGTATCTAACCCCGTGCTGTACCTGTCCTGGGAGTGTTTGATGGGGACAGTGTAGAGGGAGCTTTACTCTGTAACTAACCCCGTGCTGTACCTCTCCTGGGAGTGTTTGATGGGGACAGTGTAGAGGGAGCTTTACTCAGTAACTAACTCCGTGCTGTACCTGTCCTGGGAGTGTTTGATGGGGACAGTGTCGAGGGAACTTTACTCTGTATCTAACCCCGTGCTGTACCTGTCCTGGGTGTGTTTGATGGGGACAGTGTAGAGGCAGCTTTACTCTGTATCTAACCCTGTGTTGTACCTGTCCTGCGAGTGTTTGATGGGGACAGTGTAGAGCGAGCTTTACTCTGTATCTAACCCCGTGCTGTACCTGTCCTGGGAGTGTTTGATGGGGACAGTGTTGAGGGAGCTTTACTCTGTATCTAACCCCGTGCTGCACCTGTCCTAGGAGTGTTTGATGGGGACAGTGTAGAGGGAGCTTTACCCTGTATCTAACCCTGTGCTGTATCTGTCCTGGGAGTGTTTGATGGGGACAGTGTAGAGGGAGCTTTACTCTGTATCTAACCCTGTGCTGTACCTGTCCTGGGTGTGTTTGATGGGGACAGTGTAGAGGGAGCTTTACTCTGTATCTAACCCTGTGCTGTATCTGTCCTGGGAGTGTTTGCTGGGGACAGTGTACAGAGAGCTTTACTCTATATCTAACCCCGTGCTGTACCTGTCCTGGGAATGTTTGACGGGGACAGTGTAGAGGGAGCTTTACTCTGTATCTAAACCTGTGCTGTACCTGTCCTGGGTGTGTTTGATGGGGACAGTGTAGAAGGAGCTTTACTCTGTATCTAACCTCGTGCTGTACCTGTCCTGGGAGTGTTTGATGGGGACAGTGTCGAGGGAGCTTTACTCTGTATCAAACCCCGTGCTGTACCTGTCCTGGGTGTGTTTGATGGGGACAGTTTAGAGGCAGCTTTACTCTGTATCTAACGCTGTGCTGTACCTGTCCTGGGAGTGTTTGATGGGGACAGTGTAGAGGGAGCTTTACTCTGTATCTAACCCCGTGCTGTACCTGTCCTGGGAGTGTTTGATGGGGAGAATGTGGAGGGAGCTTTACTCTGTATCTAACCCCGTGCTGTACCTGTCCTGGGAGTGTTTGATGGGGACAGTGTAGAGGGAGCTTTACTCTGTATCTAACCCCGTGCTGTACCTGTCCTGGGAGTGTTTGATGGGGACAGTGTTGAGGGAGCTTTACTCTGTATCTAACCCCGTGCTGTACCTGTCCTGTGAGTGTTTGGTGGGGACAGTGTAGAGGGAGCTTTACTCTGTATCTAATCCCGTACTGTACCTGTCCTGGGAGTGTTTGATGGGGACAGTGTTGAGGGAGCTTTACTCTGTATCTAACCCCGTGCTGTACCTGTCCTGGGTGTGTTTGATGGGGACAGTGTTGAGGGAGCTTTACTCTGTATCTAACCCCGTGCTGTACCTGTCCTGGGAGTGTTTGATGGGGACAGTGTTGAGGGAGCTTTACTCTGTATCTAACCCCGTGCTGTACCTGTCCTGGGAGTGTTTGATGGGGACAGTGTAGAGGGAGCTTTACTCTATATCTAACCCCGTGCTGTACCTGTCCTGGGAGTGTTTGATGGGGACAGTGTTGAGGGAGCTTTACTCTGTATCTAACCCCGTGCTGTACCTGTCCTGGGTGTGTTTGATGGGGACAGTGTTGAGGGAGCTTTACTCTGTATCTAACCCCGTGCTGTACCTGTCCTGGGAGTGTTTGATGGGGACAGTGTAGAGGGAGCTTTACTCTGTAACTAACCCCGTGCTGTACCTGTCCTGGGAGTGTTTGATGGGGACAGTGTAGAGGGAGCTTTACTCTGTATCTTACCCCGTGCTGTACCTGTCCTGGGAGTGTTTGATGGGGACAGTGTAGAGGGAGCTTTACTCTGTAACTAACCCCGTGCTGTACCTGTCCTGGGAGTGTTTGATGGGGACAGTGTGGAGGGAGCTTTACTCTGTACCTAACCCCGTGCTGTACCTGTCCTGGGAGTGTTTGATGGGGACAGTGTAGAGGGAGCTTTACTCTGTAACTAACCCCGTGCTGTACCTGTCCTGGGAGTGTTTGATGGGGACAGTGTAGAGGGAGCTTTACTCTTTATCTAACCCCGTGCTGTACCTGTCCTGGGAGTGTTTGATGGGGACAGTGTAGAGGGAGCTTTACTCTGTATCTAACCCCGTGCTGTATCTGTCCTGGGAGTGTTTGATGGGGACAGTCTAGTGGGAGCTGTTCTCTATATCTAACCCCGTGCTGTACCTGTCCTGGGAGTGTTTGATTGGGATAATGTGGAGGGAGCTTTACTCTGTATCTAACCCCGTGCTATACCTGTCCTGGGAGTGTATGATGGGGACAGTGTAGAGGGAGCTTTACTCTGTATCTAACCCCGTACTGTACCTGTCCTGGGATTGTTTGATGGGGGACAATATAGAGGGAGCTTTACTCTGTATCTAACCCCGTGATCTCCCTGTCCTGGGAGTGTTTGCCAGGGACAGTGTAGAGGAATCTGTATCTAACCCCATCATGTACCTTTGCTGGTAGTGTTTGACAGGGTTTCAAAATCTCAAATAAATGTCATCTATTAGTTTCTCCATCTGTCTGTTTCTGCTTCTCTCTCTATCTGTTAGTGTGGGAATATTGTCAACAGAAAATCCACGATCAGCAGTCAGCCATTTTAAGTTACTTAATGGTGGCCATTTTAGGTGAGCACAGCACAGTCATTTCTGACATTTGTACACGTTGGTGTAACAAAATCCTGATGGAAAGTGTCTGATTTAAACAGTGATTTGTTGGTGAATGTGGATGTAGAAAGGGAGCTGGCTGTCCTTGTACACCAGTCACTGAAAGTGGAGAGGGGGGTGCAGCAAGCAGTTAACAAGGCCAATGATATGTTGGCCTTCATTGAAAGAGGGATTTGAGTTCAGAAGTGGAGATGTCTTCCTGCAGTTACACAAGGCCTTGGTGAGACCACACCTGGAGTATTGTGTACAGTTTCGTCTCTCTAACTAAGAAAGGATATAGTTGCCAGAGAGGGAGTGCAGCGGAGGGTCAATTGGCTGATAGGGAGTTTCCCGGACTGTCCTACAAGGAGAGATTGGTTTGACTGTGGCACAGTGGTTAGCACTGCTGCCTCACAGTGCCAGTGACCCGGGTTAAATTCCGGCCTTGTGTGACTGATTATGTGGCGTTTTCAGTTTCTTCCCGTGTGTGCGTGGGTTTCTTCCGGGTGCTCCGGTTTCCTTCCACAGTCCAAAGATGTGCAGGCCAGGTGGAATGGTCCTGCTAAATTACCCCTTAGTGTCCAAGAAAGATTGTTTAGATTAGGTTAAGGAGTTGTTGGGATAGGGCGGGTGACTGAGCTTACATAGAGTGCTGTGTCAGAGGGTTGGTGTAGATTCGATGGGCAGAATGGCCTCCTTCTGCATTGTAGGGATTCTGTGATTGTGCCGGTATTCACCAGAGCCGAGAAGGATGAGAGGAGATGTTGGCCGTGCGAAATTGCCCCTGAGTGGCCCAAAGGTTAGGTGGTGTTACTGGGGTTATTTGGATTTGGTGGAGGCATGGGCTTGGGTAGGGTGCTCTCTCCGAGGGCCAGTGCAGACTCGATGGGCCAAATGGCCTACTCCTGCAATGTATATTCTATGGTTCTGCAAGCTCTGATTGAAATGTATCACATTCCAACAGCGCTGTTCAGACGATTCACAGGGATGGTGATTTCCACGTTGTACTGCCTCTGCCATGTCTTGGGAGTGATCATGGAAACAGTGTCGAGGAAACCTTACTCTGTATCTAACCCCGTGCTGTACCTGTCCTGGGAGTGTTTGATGGGGACAGTGTAGAGGAAACCTTACTCTGTATCTAACCCCGTGCTGTACCTGTCCAGGCAGTGTTTGATGGGGACAGTGTAGAGGGAGCTTTACTCTGTATCTAACCCCGTGCTGTACCTGTCCTGGGAGTGTTTGATGGGGACAGTGTAGAGGAAACCTTACTCTGTATCTAACCCCGTGCTGTACCTGTCCAGGCAGTGTTTGATGGGGACAGTGTAGAGGGAGCTTTACTCTGTATCTAACCCCGTGCTGTCCTGGGAGTGTTTGATGGGGACAGTGTGGAGGGAGCTTTACTCTGTATCGAACCCCGTGCTGTACCTGTCCTGGGAGTGTTTGATGGGGACAGTGTAGAGCGAGCTTTACTCTGTATCTAACCCCGTGCTGTACCTGTCCAGGCAGTGTTTGATGGGGACAGTGTAGAGGGAGCTTTAGTCCGAATATATCATCGTACTGTATCTGCCCTGGGAGTGTTTGATGTGGACAGCATAGAGGCAGCTTTACTCTGTTTAGATCAGTGCCCTGTACCTTTCCTGGGAGTGTTTGATGGGGAGAATGCAAAGGGAGCCTTACTCTGTATCTAACCACGTGCTGTACCTGTCCTGGGGAGTGTTTGATGGGGACAGTGTAGAGGAAGCTTTACTCTGTATATACCATGGTACTGTAGCTGCCCTGGGAGGGTTTGTTGGGGAAAGTTTATAGGGATGTGTAATCTGTATCTAACCCCATGATGTACTTTGGCTAACAGTGTTTGATGGAGATTCTGAATCTTGAATTAATGTATTCTGTTAGTCTCCCCATCTTCTCTGTCTCTGCAACTCTCTATCTCTCTCTCTCTGGGAATCTGTCTAAACAAATCCACGATCAGCAGTCAGCCATTTTAAGTTACTTAACGGTGGCCACTTTATGTGAGCACAACACTGAGACAATTCGGACAGTTGTCCAAGTTAGTGTCAAACAATAACTGAAGGAAAGAGTCGCATTTAAACAGTGATATGTTGGGCAATGTGGATGTACAAATGGAGCTTGTACACCAGTCGCTGAAAGTGGAGAGGGGGGTGCAGCAAGCAGTTAAGAAGACCAATGATATGTTGGCCTTCATTGCAAGAGGGATTTGAGTTCAGAAGTGGAGAAGTCTTACTGCAGTTATACTGGGCCTTGGTGAGACCACACCTGGAGTACTGTGTACAGTTTTTGGTCTCCCTACCATGGAAGGATATAGTTGCCAGAGAGGGAGTGCAGCGGAGGGACAATCGGCTGATAGGGAGGTTGCCGGACTGTCCTAGGAGGAGAGATTGCTTCAATAGGGCCCGAACGAGCCCTCTTTCTCCAACCTAACCCTGGAGATCAAATCCCACATTCCTGGTGATTTCTCCCCTCTCAAAGATGGAAAGATATTGACTAAGTTTAAAGCAGAAATTGACTGATTTCTAAATCCCATTGACATAAAGGGATATGGGGATAGTGTTGGGGAAAAGACATTGAAGTAAAGATATTTTACAGCTGGATTCACAGAATACAGACAACAAAGTATCTTGAATTTTGGAAGAGCCACAAATATTGTCAAACATTTGGGAAATGATTGGAAACAGTTTGGACTGAGATCTCCTCAGTGACCTGTGTGCAGACCCCACCCCCGACTTACTGTGAGGAATGTCCCCCTCGGTGTGTTTCCTGTGTCTGCTAAGGAAGACACTTGTCCTGTCTATGGTTATGTTAATTCAGCAGTCAACAACAGATTCTGTCCTGTCGTTATTTCTGTCTTTGTTTGACATTTGTTTCCCTCTGAATTTCTGGCATGTTTGGAATGACTATTCGTCTGTCACCCGAGGAAGGCTTTCCATAGAATGAGTAAAAACCAGCAAGAAATCACAGAATGTGAGTTAAACACAACTTCATTTCTGCCTCCATTTTGAGAGAAGATTGCTGGCCACAAAAACAAAGCTCATTGCAAAGTTTCACTTCATATTTTACATGTTGTTCACAGACAGATTTCTTCAATGAGCTGCTCTATAAATATGGATTCAATTTGATTTTTTCTCACTGTGAGATGTAAAGTTTATTCCTGAATCAATACAGGGTCATCGGCAACAACATCATTTTATTAGACAAGGGGGTTCAATGGGATTTTTCACTGAAATCCTCTGATGTCAATTCCTGAGGTTAGAATTTATAATGAAACAATTTTGATTCAATGAAAACGGTCAGTTTAATAACCCCAATGTCCTGACTGCCTCACGTCCTGGCACCCTCACACCATCACACCCTCATGTCTCCTAACCCTCACATCCTGACCCACTCGCGTCCCCGAACCCTCGGATCCTGACCCGCTGTGTACCTCTTTCTGTGTGTGTGTCCCTCACTCTGTCTGTGTGCCCACCGCTCTCTGTCCCTCTCTGTATCCCTCTCTCTCTCTGTGTCCCTCTCTCTCGCTGTCTGTGTCCTTCTATCTCACTCTATCCCTCTCTTTCACCGCATACCTCTTTCTATCAGTGTCACTCTCTCTGTGTCCCTCTCCCTCTATGTGTCCCCGTCACTGTGTCTATCTCGCTGTGTTCCTCTCTCTTTCTCTGTGTCCCTCTCTCTCTCTCGCTGTGTCCTTCACTCTCTCGCTGTGTCCCTCACTCTCTCGCTGTGTCCCTCACTCTCTCGCTGTGTCCCTCACTCACTCGCTGTGTCCCTCACTCACTCGCTGTGTCCCTCACTCATTCGCTGTGTCCCTCACTCACTCGCTGTGTCCCTCTCTCACTCGCTGTGTCCCTCTCTCTCTCGCTGTGTCCCTCTCTCTCTCGCTGTGTCCCTCTCTCTCTCGCTGCGTACCCTCTCCCTCGCTGTGTCCCTCACTCTCTCGCTGCGTACCTCTCTCTCGCTGTGTCCCTCTCTCGCTGTGTCCCTCTCTCTCTCGGTGTCCCTCGCTCTCTCGGTGTCCCTCGCTCTCTCTCTGTGTCCCTCGCTCTCTCTGTGTCCCTCGCTCTCTCTCTGTGTCCCTCGCTCTCTCTCTGTGTCCCTCGCTCTCTCTCTGTGTCCCTCGCTCTCTCTCTGTGTCCCTCGCTCTCTCTCTGTGTCCCTCGCTCTCTCTCTGTGTCCCTCGCTCTCTCTCTGTGTCCCTCGCTCTCTCTCTGTGTCCCTCGCTCTCTCTCTGTGTCCCTCGCTCTCTCTCTGTGTCCCTCGCTCTCTCTCTGTGTCCCTCGCTCTCTCTCTGTGTCCCTCGCTCTCTCTCTGTGTCCCTCGCTCTCTCTCTGTGTCCCTCGCTCTCTCTCTGTGTCCCTCGCTCTCTCTCTGTGTCCCTCGCTCTCTCTCTGTGTCCCTCGCTCTCTCTCTGTGTCCCTCGCTCTCTCTCTGTGTCCCTCGCTCTCTCTCTGTGTCCCTCGCTCTCTCTCTGTGTCCCTCGCTCTCTCTCTGTGTCCCTCGCTCTCTCTCTGTGTCCCTCGCTCCCTCTCTGTGTCCCTCGCTCTCTCTCTGTGTCCCTCGCTCTCTCTCTGTGTCCCTCTCTCTCTCTCTGTGTCCCTCGCTCTCTCTCTGTGTCCCTCGCTCTCTCTCTGTGTCCCTCGCTCTCTCTCTGTGTCCCTCGCTCTCTCTCTGTGTCCCTCGCTCTCTCTCTGTGTCCCTCGCTCTCTCTCTGTGTCCCTCGCTCTCTCTCTGTGTCCCTCGCTCTCTCTCTGTGTCCCTCGCTCTCTCTCTGTGTCCCTCGCTCTCTCTCTGTGTCCCTCGCTCTCTCTCTGTGTCCCTCGCTCTCTCTCTGTGTCCCTCGCTCTCTCTCTGTGTCCCTCGCTCTCTCTGTGTCCCTCGCTCTCTCTCTGTGTCCCTCGCTCTCTCTCTGTGTCCCTCGCTCTCTCTCTGTGTCCCTCGCTCTCTCTCTGTGTCCCTCGCTCTCTCTCTGTGTCCCTCGCTCTCTCTCTGTGTCCCTCGCTCTCTCTCTGTGTCCCTCGCTCTCTCTCTGTGTCCCTCGCTCTCTCTCTGTGTCCCTCGCTCTCTCTCTGTGTCCCTCGCTCTCTCTCTGTGTCCCTCGCTCTCTCTCTGTGTCCCCCGCTCTCTCTCTGTGTCCCCCGCTCTCTCTCTGTGTCCCCCGCTCTCTCTCTGTGTCCCCCGCTCTCTCTCTGTGTCCCCCGCTCTCTCTCTGTGTCCCCCGCTCTCTCTCTGTGTCCCCCGCTCTCTCTCTGTGTCCCCCGCTCTCTCTCTGTGTCCCCCGCTCTCTCTCTGTGTCCCCCGCTCTCTCTCTGTGTCCCCCGCTCTCTCTCTGTGTCCCCCGCTCTCTCTCTGTGTCCCCCGCTCTCTCTCTGTGTCCCCCGCTCTCTCTCTGTGTCCCCCGCTCTCTCTCTGTGTCCCCCGCTCTCTCTCTGTGTCCCCCGCTCTCTCTCTGTGTCCCCCGCTCTCTCTCTGTGTCCCCCGCTCTCTCTCTGTGTCCCCCGCTCTCTCTCTGTGTCCCCCGCTCTCTGTCCGTCCCTCGCTCCCTGTGCGTCCCCCAGTGTCTGAGTGAGTGTGTATAACAGTGAATGAGTGTGTCATTGAGTGAGTGTGTGTAAGATTGAGAATTGGTGAGAACTACTGTGTGTGAGTGTGAGAGAGTGTGTACGAGTGAGTGTGTGTAAGTGTGTGTGAACAGTGTGTTTGTATCAGAGTGACTGAGTGTGTAAGAGTGAGTTTGTGAGTGAATGGGAATGAGCGTGTGAGCGTGTCGGTGAGTGTGAGTGATTGGTGTGTGAGTGAGTGATTAGTATGTGAGTGTGAGAGATTGGAAGTGTGGGTGAGTGTGTAAGAGTGAGCAAGTTAATGTGTGAAAGTGAGTGAGTATGTGTGTGTAAAAGTGTGTGCGTATGTAAGAATGAGTGAGTAATTGTGAGTGTGAGTGAGGGTGTGAGTGAGTGTGTAAGAGTGAGTGTGAGTATGTAAGATCATGTGTGTGTGAGTCAGTGAGTGTGTAAGAATGAGTGTTTGTGTAAGTGTGCGTATAAGAGGAGTGTGTAAGCGTGAGTGAGTGACTGAGTAATTGTGTGTAAGTGAGTGTGAATGACTGCCCGTGTCTGAGAGAGAGCGATTGAGTGTGTAAGAGTGAGTGAGTGTGTGTGAATGTGTATGAGTGAGTGTGTTTGAATGTGTAAGAGTGAGCGTGTGAGTGTGAGTGAGGATGTGAGTGTCTGAGTACGAGAGAGTGTGGAAGAGTGAGTGAGAGTGAGTAATTGTGTGTAAGTTAGTGTAAGTTAGTGTGAATGAGTGAGTCAGTCTGTGTGTGAGTGAGTGAATTCAAACTGAATTCAAATGACCTGTGAATTTAATTTCACCCTCAGTACTTATGTCTCGGCCTAAAACACAGGCTTCCTTCCAGAATTATACCCGCTTCAAGTTAAGGGACTTTAATTCCGGGCAATCGAGATTACTTTACAATCAATGGGTCCATTTTAAAAGTGACCCCACTATCGTTAATTTTGTGAATTCTGCCGGCAACCTGTGCACAGGGAGAGCCCAACAAATGATGACCACTTTCAAAATTGAGTTCAGAGTTTCTGATCTGAGATTTCTCTCTCTCTCTCTACCAGATTGCAGAGTGAGTATGTGTTAGCGTGTGGGAGTGAGTGTGTCAGAGTGACAGTGTGTCAGAGTGACAGTGTGTCAGAGTGACAGTGTGTCAGAGTGACAGTGTGTCAGAGTGACAGTGTGTCAGAGTGACAGTGTGTCAGAGTGACAGTGTGTCAGAGTGACAGTGTGTCAGAGTGACAGTGAGTGTCAGAGTGACAGTGAGTGTGAGAGTCAGTGAGTGTGAGAGTCAGTGAGTGTGAGAGTCAGTGAGTGTGAGAGTCAGTGAGTGTGAGAGTCAGTGAGTGTGAGAGTCAGTGAGTGTGAGAGTCAGTGAGTGTGAGAGTCAGTGAGTGTGAGTCTGACTGTGTGTGAATCAGTATGTCATAATGAGTCTGTGTGTAAGAGTGAGTTAGTGAGTGAGTGAGCGTGTGTTAGTGAGTGATTGTGTAAGGTTGTTAGTGAGTGTGCAAGAGTATGTGCATAAGAGTGCGTGTAAGTGAGTGTGTAAGCATGAGTTAAATCTAACCCCTCGATTAGATTGCACATTGTATCGCACTGCAGTGTATCTGTAAACGGTGAGTGTGTGCAAGGGTGAGTGTGTCTAAGAGTGAGCGAGTCAGCGTGTGAGTATGTCAATGAGAGTGACTGTGTAAGTGAGTTTGAGTGTGTGAGCGAGTTAGTGTGTAAGAATGAGTGAGTAGGTGAGTGAGTGTGCAAGTGTGTATAATGGTGGGTGTGAGTGAGGGTGAGTAAGTGTGTAAGAGTGATTGTTTAAGAGTGGGTGAGGGTGTGAGGGAGTGAGAGTGCGAGTGTAGGAGTGTGTGTGAGTGAATGTGTAAGAGTAAGTGTGCAAGTGAGTGAGCGTGTAAGAGGGCGAGTGTGTGTGTGTGATTGAATGAATGTGTAAGAGTGAGTGCCGGCGTGTGAGTGAGTGTGCGAGTGAGTGTTTAAGTGTGAGAGAGTGAGTGATGTGAGTGTGAGAGTGAGTGTGTAATAATGAGTGAGTGTGTAGGAATAAGTGAGTTTCCGTGTATAAATGAGTGTGTATGAGTGAGTAACTGTGTAATAGTGAGTGAGTGTGAGTCGGGGTGTGTAAGAGTCAGTTAGCTAGTAAGTGAGTGAGAGTGTGTTAGTGAGTGATTTAGTGTGTGGTTGAGTATGTGAGTGGGTAAGAGAGTGAGTGTGTAAGAGTGAGTCGATGTGCATGAATGAGTGTGTGCGAGTGAGTGTGTGATTGAGTGAGCATGAGGTGGTGAGTGTTCGAGTTAGTGCATGAGTGTGAGTGAATGCGAGTTAGTGAGTGTGCGTAAGGATGTGTGTGACAGAGACAGTGTGTAATTCAGTCAGTGTAAGAGTGAGATTTAGTGAGTACGAGTGTGCTAGTGAGTATGCGTGTCCAAAAGTGAGTGTAGGTGAGTGTAAGAGTGAGAGTGAGTGTGTGAAAATGTGTGCATAAGAGGGAGTATAAGAGTGACTGAGTGTGGAAGTGTGACTGTGTGTAAGAGTGAGTGTGAATGATAGTTAGTATGTGTTAGTGAGAGAGTGTGAGTGTGTGAGTAAGAGTGAGTTTGAATCAGTGAGTGAGCCTGAGTGAGTGTGTAAGAGTGAGCGAGTTAGTGTGTGAGTGGGTATGTGAGTGTGAGTAACAATGTATAAGTGAGTGAGTGAATATCTGAGAGTGTGTGTGTTAGCGTGTGAGAGTGAGTGTGTCAGAGTGAGTGAATGAGTTTGTGAGTGACAGTGTGTGTGAGTGAGTGTGAAGGTGAGTAAGAGTATGTAAGAGTGAGTGTGTGTGAGTGAATGTGTAAGAATGAGCGAGTATGTGAGTGGGTGAGTGTTTAAGTGTGAGTGAGTGTGGAAGAGTGTGTGAGTGAGTGCGGAAGACTGAGCGAGTGTGTAGGAATGAGTGAGTTTCCATGTACAGGTGAGTGTGTAAGAGTGAATGAGGGTGTGTAAGAGTGAGTGTGTGTGAGTGATTGTGTAAGAGTGAGTGAGTGCGTAAGAGTATATTTGTAAGAGTGTGAGTGAGTGTGTAGGAGTGAGTTAACTCTAACCCCTCGATTAGATTCCACTCTGTAACTCACTCCCGGGTATCTGTTATTCTATATAAAAACTATCCTGAACCCCTCGATTAGATTCCAGTCTGTAACTCACTCCCGGGTATCTGTTACTCTATATATAAACTATCCTGAACCCCTCGATTAAATTCCAGTCTGTAACTCACTCCCGGGTATCTGTTATTCTATATATAAACTATCCAGAACCCCTCGATTAGGTTCCAGTCTGTAACTCACCCCTGGGTATCTGTTATTCTACATATAAACTATCCTGAACCCCTCGATTAGATTCCAGTCTGTAACTTACTCCTGGGTATCTGTTATTCTACATATAAACCACCCCGAACCCCGCGATTAGATTCCAGTCTGTAACTCACTCCCGGGTATCTGTTGTTCTATATATAAACTATTGTGAAACCCTCGATTAGATTCCAGTCTGTAACTCACTCCTGGGTATCGGTTATTCTGTATATCATCTATCCCGAAGCCCCCCATTAGATTGCAGTCTGTAACTCACTCCCGGGTATCGGTTATTCTGTATATAATCTATCCCGAAGCCCCCCATTAGATTGCAGTCTGTAACTCACTCCTGGGTATCTGTTATTCTGTATGTAATCTATTCTGAAGCCCTCCATTAGATTGCAGTCTGTAATTCATTCCCAGATACCATTTATTCTGTGTATTAACCAGCGATATGCCAGACTGAGATGAGGAGGAATTTTGTCACTCAGATGGTGGTGAATCCTGGGAATTCTCTATCCCAGAGGGATGTGGAGTCTCTGTCATTGAGCCGGTTCTAGACTGAGTTTGATGGATCAGCAAGAGGCACGGGGATAGGGCAGGAACATGGTGTTGAAATGGAAGAATCTCCATGATCATATTGACTGGTAGAGCGAGCTCGAAGGGCTGAATGGCCCAGTCCTGCTCCTATTCCTTGTGGTCTGTTATTGCCAATTATTTCTCTGTTTATCTATTTAAGATTATCCGGAAAAGTGGGATGGGAATGAATTCTGCATCGTTTGTGATTTGGATATTGGAGTAATCATCATTTGGGGTCAATTCTGTTCTGGTGATAATTTGCGATCTTTTTTCAAAATACAACCCTTCCTTTGGAAACATTGCCTCATTCCCTCTACTTGCTGTAAATATCCTGGCAGCTTCTGTTGTGGAAATTGGAGAGGAACATTTATTCCATTTGTAACCCCATGCTGAACCTGACCTGGTAGTGTTTGATGGGGACAGTGTAGAGGGAGCTTTACTCTGTATCTAACCCCGTGCTGTACCTGTCCTGGGAGTGTTTGATGGGGACAGTGTAGAGGGAGCTTTACTCTGTATCTAACCCCGTGCTGTACCTGTCCTGGGAGTGTTTGATGGGGACAGTGTAGAGGGAGCTTTACTCTGTATCTAACCCCGTGCTGTACCTGTCCTGGGAGTGTTTGATGGGGACAGTGTAGAGGGAGCTTTACTCTGTATCTAACCCCGTGCTGTATCTGTTTTGGGAGAGTTTGATGGGGACCAACTTAGCTGGGAGGAGCAATTTATCCAGCACCCTGTTCTCTGGTAGGCAAACGAACGAGGACAACTCCTTTTTCACCAAGTTCCATCATTGAAGATAATTAAACTTCACCTCCCTCTGCATTTTATGTTTCTCCCTCAATTCTTCAAATCTACTTTCCAACAACAAGTCTTTAACCTGTCTCAGCCCAGCTTTATGCCACTGTTTAAATATTGTATCCAGTCTTGCCGCCGGGGTGAATCGGGGGTTTCCATAAATAGGGGCTCGCACCGTCAAGTTTACCAAACCAAAATGGCGTCTCCGCTTGCTCCAGATGTTGAAGGAAGATGCCAGCACCGGGCTTTGTGTAAACCTCCCCGGGGGAAATGGGAGTGGAGCCGCAGCGGAAGTCTGCAAACTAGCCCCTTTACACGATGCTTCCACCACCTGTACCCATTCCGCTTCTTCCTCTCCCCACCATTGCCCAATCTTCTCCAAATTCACCGCCCAATAACAATACAAAAGATTGGGAAGCACCAACCCTCCCACCCACCCATTCTTTTTAAATGTGAGCTGGTATTTTTGAAGAGAAATCCAATTAATCTCCTTCCATTTACTGATGGAGAAGTGATCTGCCGCATTTTCTATCTGTTTAGAGCAGGGTGCCTGTGTGAGGGTAAGTGTGTTACTGTGTGTGTGGACTTTTCTCTATCTGTCTATCTGCCGGTCGCCCTGGTCCAAGATTCTATTTCTCTCTCCACAGATGCTGCCTGACCTGCTCGGTATTTTTCGCATTGGTACAAGAGCGAGGAGGTAAGGCTGAAGTTATACAAGACACTAGTTAGACCTCAGCTGGAATATTGTGGACAGTTCTGGGTGCCACATGATAGGAAGGGTGTGAACACACTGGAGCGAGTGCAGAGGAGGTTCACAAGAATGGTTCAGGAATGAGAAATTTCAGTGATGAGGTTAGATTGGAGAGGTTGGGTCTGTTCTCCACGCAGAGAAATGGCCAATAGGAGATTTGATAGAGGTGTTCAAATTCTTGGGGGTGCCGGACAGAGTAGACAGGGAGAAACGGATCCCACTATTAAGAAGCTCAAGAACGCGATGGCACAGAATTAAAGGGAATTGGAAAAGAAGCAAATGTGGGGCGAAATTCTCCGGAAATGGCACGATGTCTGCCGACTGGCGCCCAAAACGGCGCAAATCAGACGGGCATCGCGCCGCCCAAAAGGTGCGGAATGCTCCGCATCTTTGGGGGCCGAGCCCCAACATTGAGGGGCTAGGTCGGCGCCGGAGGAATTTCCGCCCCGCCAGCTGGCAGAAAATGCCTTTGGTGCCCCGCCAGCTGGCGCGGAAATGACATCTCCGGGCGGCGCATGCGCGGGAGCGTCAGCGGCCGCTGACAGTTTCCCACGCATGCGCAGTGGAGGGAGTCTCCTCCACCTCCGCCATGGTGGAGACCGTGGCGGAGGCGGAAGGGAAAGAGTGCCCCCACGGCACTGGCCCGCCCGCAGATCGGTGGGCCCCGATCGCGGGCCAGGCCACCGTGGGGGCAGCCCCCGGGGCCAGATCGCCCCGCGCCCCCCCCAGGACCCCGGAGCCCGCCCGCGCTGCCTTGTCCCGCCGGTAAGGTAGGTGGTTCAATTTACGCTGGCGGGACAGGCATTTTAGCGGCGGGACTTCGGCCCATCCGGGCCGGAGAATCGAGCAGGGGGGCCCGCCAACCGGCGCGGCGCGATTCCCGCCCTGCCAAATCTCCGGTGCCGGAGACTTCGGCAACCAGCAGGGGCGGGATCCACGCCAGCCCCCGGCGATTCTCCGACCCTCCGCCCCAGATGTGAGAAAATGGAAACAGTATAGTGTAGAGAGAGCCCTGCTCGATATCTGACCCCGTGCTGTACCTGTCCTGGGAGTGTTTGATGGGGACAGTGTAGAGAGAGCCCTGCTCGATATCTAACCCCGTGCTGTACCTGTCCTGGGAGTGTTTGATGGGGTCAGTGTAGAGGGAGCTTTACTCTGTATCTAACCCTGTGCTGTACCTGTCCTGGGAGTGTTTGATGGGGTCAGTGTAGAGAGAGCCCTGCTCGATATCTGACCCCGTGCTGTACCTGTCCTGGGAGTGTTTGATGGGGACAGTGTAGAGGGAGCTTTACTCTGTATCTAACCCCGTGCTGTACCTGTCCTGGGAGTGTTTGATGGGGACAGTGTAGAGGGAGCTTTACTCTGTATCTAACCCCCGTGCTGCACCTGTCCTGGGAGTGTTTGATGGGGACAGTGTAGAGGGAGCTTTACTCTGTATCTAACCTGTGCTGTACCTGTCCTGGGAGTGTTTGATGGGGACAGTGCAGAGTGAGCTTTACGCTATATCTAACCCTGTGCTGTACCTGTCCTGGGAGTGTTTGATGGGGACAGTGTAGAGGGAGCTTTACTCTGTATCTAACCCCGTGCTGTACCTGTCCTGGGAGTGTTTGATGGGGTCAGTGTAGAGGGAGCTTTACTCTGTATCTAACCCCCGTGCTGTACCTGTCCTGGGAGTGTTTGATGGGGACAGTGTAGAGGGAGCTTTATTCTGTATCTAACCCCGTGCTGCACCTGTCCTGGGAGTGTTTGCCAGGGACAGTGTAGAGGAATCTGTGACTAACCCCATGATGTACCTTTACTGGTCATGTTTGATGGAGTTTCAAAATCTCCAATAAATGACTTCTATTAGTTTCTCCATCTGTCTGTTTCTGCTTCTCTCTCTGTCTGTCTGGGAATATTGTCAAAACAAAATCCACGATCAGCAGTCAGCCATTTTAAGTTACTTAATGGTGGCCATTCTAGGTGAGCACAGCACAGTCATTTCTGACATTTGTACACGTTGGTATAACAAAATCCTGATGGAAAGTGGCTGATTTAAACAGTGATTTGTTGGTGAATGTGGATGTAGAAAGGGAGCTATTGAGATGTAGAAAGACAAGCTGTCCTTGTACACCAGTCACTGAAAGTGGAGAGGGGGCTGCAGCAAGCAGTTAAGAAGGCCAATGATATGTTGGCCTTCATTGAAAGAGGGATTTGAGTTCAGAAGTGGAGATGTCTTTCTGCAGTTACACAAGGCCTTGGTGAGACCACACCTGGAGTATTGCGTACAGTTTCGGTCTCCCTAACTAAGAAAGGATATAGTTGCCAGAGAGGGAGTGCAGCGGAGGGTCATTCGGCTGATAGGGAGGTTACCGGGCTGTCCTTCAAGGAGAGATTGGTTTGACTGTGGCACAGTGGTTAGCACTGCTGCCTCACAGTGCCAGTGACCCGGGTTAAATTCCGGCCTTGTGTGACTGATTATGTGGAGTTGGCAGTTTCTCCCCGTGTGTGCGTGGGTTTCCTCCGGGTGCTCCGGTTTCCTTCCACAGTCCAAAGATGTGCAGGCTAGGTGGAATGGTCCTGCTAAATTACCCCTGAGTGTCCAAGAAAGATTGTTTAGATTAGGTTAAGGAGTTATTAGGATAGGGCGGGTGACTGCGCTTCCATAGAGTGCTGTGTCAGAGGGTTGGTGTAGATTCGATGGGCAGAATGGCCTCCTTCTGCATTGTAGGGATTCTGTGATTGTGCCGGTCTTCACCAGAGCCGAGAAGGATGAGAGGAGATGTTGGCCGTGCGAAATTGCCCCTGTGTGGCCCAAAGGTTAGGTGCTGTTACTGGGGTTATTTGGATTTGGTGGAGGCGTGGGCTTGGGTAGGGTGCTCTCTCCGAGGGCCAGTGCAGACTCGATGGGCCAAATGGCCTACTCCTGCAATGTATATTCTATGGTTCTGCGAGCTCTGATTGAAATGTATCACATTCCAAAAGCGCTGTTCAGACGATTCACAGGGATGGTGATTTCCACGTTGTACTGCCTCTGCCATGTCTTGGGAGTGATCATGGAGACAGTGTAGAGGAAACCTTACTCTGTATCTAACCCCGTGTTGTATCTGTCCTGGGATTGCTGGATGGGGACAGTGTAGAGGAGACCTTACTCTGTATCTAACCCCGTGCTGTACCTGTCCTGGGAGTGTTTGATGGGGACAGTGTAGAGGGAGCTTTACTCTGTATCTAACCCCGTGCTGTACCTGTCCTGGGAGTGTTTGATGGGGACAGTGTAGAGGAAACCTTTCTCTGTATCTAACCCCGTGCTGTACCTGTCCAGGCAGTGTTTGATGGGGACAGTGTAGAGGGAGCTTTACTCTGTATCTAACCCCGTGCTGTCCTGGGAGTGTTTGATGGGGACAGTGTGGAGGGAGCTTTACTCTTTATCGAACCCCATGCTGTACCTGTCCTGGGAGTGTTTGATGGGGACAGTGTAGAGGAAACCTTACTCTGTATCTAACCCCGTGCTGTACCTGTCCAGGCAGTGTTTGATGGGGACAGTGTGGAGGGAGCTATACTCTGTATCTAACCCCGTGCTGTACCTGTCCTGGGAGTGTTTGATGGGGACAGTGTAGAGCGAGCTTTACTCTGTATCTAACCCCGTGCTGTACCTGTCCAGGCAGTGTTTGATGGGGACAGTGTAGAGGGAGTGTTACTCTGTATCTCACCCAGTGCGATATCTGACTTGGGAGCGTTTGATGGGTACAGTGCAGAGGGAGCTTTAGTCCGAATATATCATCGTACTGTATCTGCCCTGGGAGTGTTTGATGTGGACAGCGTAGAGGCAGCTTTACTCTGTTTAGATCAGTGCCCTGTACCTGTCCTGGGAGTGTTTGATGAGGAGAATGTAGAGGGAGCCTTACTCTGTATCTAACCCCGTGCTGTACCTGTCCTGGGGAGTGTTTGCTGGGGACAGTGTAGAGGAAGCTTTACTCTGTATATACCATGGTACTGTAGCTGTCCCGGGAGGGTTTGTTGGGGACAGTTTAGAGGGATGTGTAATCTGTATCTAACCCCATGATGTACTTTGGCTAACAGTGTTTGATGGAGATTCTGAATCTTGAATTAATGTATTCTGTTAGTCTCCCCATCTTCTCTGTCTCTGCAACTCTCTATCTCTCTCTGGGAATCTGTCTAAACAAATCCACGATCAGCAGTCAGCCATTTTAAGTTACTTAACGGTGGCCATTTTATGTGAGCACAACACTGAGACAATTCGGACAGTTGTCCAAGTTAGTGTCAAACAATAACTGAAGGAAAGAGTCGCATTTAAACAGTGATATGTTGGGCAATGTGGATGTACAAATGGAGCTTGTACACCAGTCGCTGAAAGTGGAGAGGGGGGGTGCAGCAAGCAGTTAAGAAGACCAATGATATGTTGGCCTTCATTGCAAGAGGGGTTTGAGTTCAGAAGTGGAGAAGTCTTACTGCAGTTATACTGGGCCTTGGTGAGACCACACCTGGAGTACTGTGTACAGTTTTTGGTCTCCCTATCATGGAAGGATATAGTTGCCAGAGAGGGAGTGCAGCGGAGGGACAATCGGCTGATAGGGAGGTTGCCGGACTGTCCTAGGAGGAGAGATTGCTTCAATAGGGCCTGAATGAGCCCTGTTTCTCCAACCTAACCCTGGAGATCAAATCCCACATTCCTGGTGATTTCTCCCCTCTCAAAGATGGAAAGATATTGACTAAGTTTAAAGCAGAAATTGACTGATTTCTAAATCCCATTGACATAAAGGGATATGGGGATAGTGTTGGGGAAAAGACATTGAAGTAAAGATATTTTACAGCTGGATTCACAGAATACAGACAACAAAGTATCTTGAATTTTGGAAGAGCCACAAATATAGTCAAACATTTGGGAAATGATTGGAAACAGTTTGGACTGAGATCTCCTCAGTGACCTGTGTGCAGACCCCACCCCCGACTTACTGTGAGGAATGTCCCCCTCGGTGTGTTTCCTGTGTCTGCTAAGGAAGACACTTGTCCTGTCTCTGGTTATGTTAATTCAGCAGTCAGCAACAGATTCTGTCCTGTCGTTATTTCTGTCTTTGTTTGACATTTGTTTCCCTCTGAATTTCTGGCATGTTTGGAATGACCATTCGTCTGTCACCCGAGGAAGGCTTTCCATAGAATGAGTAAAAACCAGCAAGAAATCACAGAATGTGAGTTAAACACAACTTCATTTCTGCCTCCATTTTGAGAGAAGATTGCTGGCCACAAAAACAAAGCTCATTGCAAAGTTTCACTTCATATTTTACATGTTGTTCACAGACAGATTTCTCCAATGAGCTGCTCTATAAATATGGATTCAATTTGATTTTTTCTCACTGTGAGATGTAAAGTTTATTCCTGAATCAATACAGGGTCATCGGCAACAACATCATTTTATTAGACAAGGCGGTTCAATGGGATTTTTCACTGGGATCCTCTGATGTCAATTCCTGAGATTAGAATTTATAATGAAACAATTTGGATTAAATGAAAATGGTCAGTTTGATAACCCCAATGTCCTGACTGCCTCACGTCCTGGCACCCTCACACCATCACACCCTCATGTCTCCTAACCCTCACATCCTGACCCACTCGCGTCCCCGAACCCTCGGATCCTGACCCGCTGTGTACCTCTTTCTGTGTGTGTGTCCCTCACTCTGTCTGTGTGCCCACCGCTCTCTGTCCCTCTCTGTATCCCTCTCTCCCTCTGTGTCCCTCTCGCTCGCTGTCTGTGTCCTTCTATCTCACTCTATCCCTCTCTTTCACCGCGTACCTTTCTATCAGTGTCACTCTCTCTGTGTCCCTCTCCCTCTATGTGTCCCCGTCACTGTGTCTATCTCGCTGTGTTCCTCTCTCTTTCTCTGTGTCCCTCTCTCTCTCTCTCGCTGTGTCCCTCTCTCTCTCTCGCTGTGTCCCTCACTCTCTCGCTGTGTCCCTCACTCTCTCGCTGTGTCCCTCACTCTCTCGCTGTGTCCCTCACTCTCTCGCTGTGTCCCTCACTCTCTCGCTGTGTCCCTCACTCTCTCGCTGTGTCCCTCACTCTCTCGCTGTGTCCCTCTCTCACTCGCTGTGTCCCTCTCTCACTCGCTGTGTCCCTCTCTCACTCGCTGTGTCCCTCTCTCACTCGCTGTGTCCCTCTCTCACTCGCTGTGTCCCTCTCTCACTCGCTGTGTCCCTCTCTCACTCGCTGTGTCCCTCTCTCACTCGCTGTGTCCCTCTCTCACTCGCTGTGTCCCTCTCTCACTCGCTGTGTCCCTCTCTCACTCGCTGTGTCCCTCTCTCTCTCGCTGTGTCCCTCTCTCTCTCGCTGTGTCCCTCTCTCTCTCGCTGTGTCCCTCTCTCTCTCGCTGTGTCCCTCTCTCTCTCGCTGTGTCCCTCGCTCTCTCTGTGTCCCTCGCACTCTCTGTGTCCCTCGCTCTCTCTGTGTCCCTCGCTCTCTCTGTGTCCCTCGCTCTCTCTGTGTCCCTCGCTCTCTCTGTGTCCCTCGCTCTCTGTGTCCCTCGCTCTCTGTGTCCCTCGCTCTCTGTGTCCCTCGCTCTCTCTGTGTCCCTCGCTCTCTCTGTGTCCCTCGCTCTCGCTGTGTCCCTCGCTCTCGCTGTGTCCCTCGCTCTCGCTGTGTCCCTCGCTCTCGCTGTGTCCCTCGCTCTCGCTGTGTCCCTCGCTCTCGCTGTGTGCCCCTCGCTCTCGCTGTGTGCCCCTCGCTCTCGCTGTGTGCCCCTCGCTCTCGCTGTGTGCCCCTCGCTCTCGCTGTGTGCCCCTCGCTCTCGCTGCGTGCCCCTCGCTCTCTCTGCGTGCCCCTCGCTCTCTGCGTGTCCCGCGCTCTCTGCGTGTCCCTCGCTCTCTGCGTGTCCCTCGCTCTCTGCCCGTCCCCCAGTGTCTGAGTGAGTGTGTATAACAGTGAATGAGTGTGTCATAGAGTGAGTGTGTGTAAGAGTGAGAATTGGTGAGAACTACTGTGTGTGATTGTAAGAGTGAGTGTGTACGAGTGAGTGTGTGTAAGTGTGTGTGAACAGTGTGTTTGTATAAGAGTGACTGAGTGTGTAAGAGTGAGTTTGTGAGTGAATGGGAATGAGCGTGTGAGCGTGTCGGTGAGTGTGAGTGATTGGTGTGCGAGTGAGTGATTAGTATGTGAGTGTGAGTGATTGGAAGTGTGGGTGAGTGTGTAAGAGTGAGCAAATTAATGTGTGAAAGTGAGTGAGCATGTGTGTGTAAAAGTGTGTGCGTATGTAAGAATGAGTGAGTAATAGTGAGTGTGAGTGAGGGTGTGAGTGAGTGTGTAAGAGTGAGTGTGCGTATGTAAGATCATGTGTGTGTGATCTGTGGGTCCCTCGCAATCTGTGGGTCCCTCGCAATCTGTGGGTCCCTCGCTCTCTGTGGGTCCCTCGCTCTCTGTGGGTCCCTCGCTCTCTGTGGGTCCCTCGCTCTCTGTGGGTCCCTCGCTCTCTGTGGGTCCCTCGCTCTCTGTGGGTCCCTCGCGCTCTGTGGGTCCCTCGCTCTCTGTGGGTCCCTCGCTCTCTGTGGGTCCCTCGCTCTCTGTGGGTCCCTCGCTCTCTGTGGGTCCCTCGCTCTCTGTGGGTCCCTCGCTCTCTGTGGGTCCCTCGCTCTCTGTGGGTCCCTCGCTCTCTGTGGGTCCCTCGCTCTCTGTGGGTCCCTCGCTCTCTGTGGGTCCCTCGCTCTCTGTGGGTCCCTCGCTCTCTGTGGGTCCCTCGCTCTCTGTGGGTCCCTCGCTCTCTGTGGGTCCCTCGCTCTCTGTGGGTCCCTCGCTCTCTGTGGGTCCCTCGCTCTCTGTGGGTCCCTCGCTCCCTGTGGGTCCCTCGCTCCCTGTGGGTCCCTCGCTCCCTGTGGGTCCCTCGCTCCCTGTGGGTCCCTCGCTCTCTGTGGGTCCCTCGCTCTCTGTGGGTCCCTCGCCCTCTGTGGGTCCCTCGCCCTCTGTGGGTCCCTCGCCCTCTGTGGGTCCCTCGCCCTCTGTGGGTCCCTCGCCCTCTGTGGGTCCCTCGCCCTCTGTGCGTCCCTCGCCCTCTGTGCGTCCCTCGCCCTCTGTGCGTCCCTCGCCCTCTGTGCGTCCCTCGCCCTCTGTGCGTCCCTCGCCCTCTGTGCGTCCCTCGCCCTCTGTGCGTCCCTCGCCCTCTGTGCGTCCCTCGCCCTCTGTGCGTCCCTCGCCCTCTGTGCGTCCCTCGCCCTCTGTGCGTCCCTCGCCCTCTGTGCGTCCCTCGCCCTCTGTGCGTCCCTCGCCCTCTGCGTCCCTCGCCCCCTGGGCGTCCCTCGCCCCCTGGGCGTCCCTCGCCCCCTGGGCGTCCCTCGCCCTCTGTGCGTCCCTCGCCCTCTGTGCGTCCCTCGCCCTCTGTGCGTCCCTCGCTCCCAGTGCGTCCCTCGCCCTCTGTGCGTCCCTCGCTCTCTGTGTGTCCCGTAACAGCCTCCGTGAACAGGCGCAGTAATGTGGCGACTAGGGGCTTTTCACAGTAACTTCATTTGAAGCTACTTGTGACAATAAGCGATTTCAATTTTCATTTTGCGTCCCTCGCAATCTGTGTGTCCCTCGCAATATGTGTGTCTAATGTTTGATGGGACAGTGTAGAGGGAGCTTTACTCTGTATCTAACCCCGTGCTGTACCTGTCCTGGGAGTGTTTGATGGGGACAGTGTAGAGGGAGCTTTACTCTGTATCTAACCCCGTGCTGTATCTGTCCTGGGAGTGTTTGATGGGGACAGTGTAGTGGGAGCTTTTCTCTATATCTAACCCCGTACTGTACCTGTCCTGGGATTGTTTGATGGGGGACAATATAGAGGGAGCTTCACTCTGTATCTAACCCCGTGATGTACCTGTCCTGGGAGTGTTTGACAGGGTTTCAAAATCTCAAATAAATGTCATCTATTAGTTTCTCCATCTGTCTGTTTCTGCTTCTCTCTCTGTCTGTGTGGGAATATTGTCAACAGAAAATCCACGATCAGCAGTCAGCCATTTTAAGTTACTTAATGGTGGCCATTTTAGGTGAGCACAGCACAGTCATTTCTGACATTTGTACACGTTGGTATAACAAAATCCTGATGGAAAGTGTCTGATTTAAACAATGATTTGTTGAAAAATGTGGATGTAGAAAGGGAGCTGGCTGTCCTTGTACACCAGTCACTGAAAGTGGAGAGGGGGGTGCAGCAAGCAGTTAAGAAGGCCAATGATATGTTGGCCTTCATTGAAAGAGGGATTTGAGTTCAGAAGTGGAGATGTCTTTCTGCAGTTACACAAGGCCTTGGTGAGACCACACCAGGAGTATTGCGTACAGTTTCGGTCTCCCTAACTAAGAAAGGATATAGTTGCCAGAGAGGGAGTGCAGCGGAGGGTCATTCGGCTGATAGGGAGGTTACCGGGCTGTCCTTCAAGGAGAGATTGGTTTGACTGTGGCACAGTGGTTAGCACTGCTGCCTCACAGTGCCAGTGACCCGGGTTAAATTCCGGCCTTGTGTGACTGATTATGTGGAGTTGGCAGTTTCTCCCCGTGTGTGCGTGGGTTTCCTCCGGGTGCTCCGGTTTCCTTCCACAGTCCAAAGATGTTGCAGGCTAGGTGGAATGGTCCTGCTAAATTACCCCTTAGTGTCCAAGAAAGATTGTTTAGATTAGGTTAAGGAGTTATTGGGATAGGGCGGGTGACTGAGCTTACATAGGGTGCTGTGTCAGAGGGTTGGTGTAGATTCGATGGGCAGAATGGCCTACTTCTGCATTGTAGGGATTCTGTGATTGTGCCGGTATTCACTAGAGCCGGGAAGGATGAGAGGAGATGTTGGCCGTGCTCAATTGCCCCTTAGTGGCCCAAAGGGTAGGTGGTGTTACTGGGGTTATTTGGAGAGGGTGGAGGCGTGGGCTTGTGTAGGGTGCTCTCTCCGAGGGCCAGTGCAGACTCGATGGGCCAAATGGCCTACTCCTGCAATGTATATTCTATGATTCTCTGTATCACATTCCAACAGCGCTGTTCAGACTACACACAGGGATGGTGATTTCCACGTTGTACTGCCTCTGCCATGTCTTGGGAGTGATCATGGAGACAGTGTAGAGGAAACCTTACTCTGTATCTAACCCCGTGTTGTACCTGTTCTGGGAGTGTTTGATGGGGACAGTGTAGAGGGAGCTTTACTCTGTATCTAACCCCGTGCTGTACCTGTCCTGGGAGTGTTTGATGGGGACAGTGTAGAGGAAACCTTACTCTGTGACAGTGTCGAGGGAGATTTACTCTGATTCTAACCCCGTGCTGTACCTGTCCTGGGAGTGTTTGATGGTGACAGTGTAGAGGGGGCTTTACTCTGATTCTAACCCCGTGCTGTACCTGTCCTGGGAGTGTTTGATGATTCCTTCAGAGAAGATTCCTGGCCACAAAAACAAAGCTCATTTTAAAAGTTTCACTTCATATTTTACATGTTGTTCACAGACAGATTTCTTCAATGAGCTGCTCTATAAATTTGGATTCAATTTGATTTTTTCACACTGTGAGATGTTAAGCTTATTCCTCAATCTATACAGGGTCATCGGCAACAACATTATTTTATTAGACAAGGAGGTTCAATGGGATTTTTCACTGAAATCCACTGATGTCAGTTCCTGAGATTAGAATTTATAATGAAACAATTTGGATTCAATGAAAACGGTCAGTTTGATAACCCCATCTGCTTTCTGTTAACTCGCCCCTCACTCTCCACTCTCACCTTGTTTTTAATTTGGGGAATTCTGCAGGCAGCTTGTGCACAGGAAGAGCCCAAAAACGGTGGCACTTTCAAAATTAAGTTCAGAGTCTCTGAAGATGGATTTCTTTCTATCTTTCTACTTGAACATGTACAAACTGACAGCAGGCATATTTATTGCACAGTAAGATTCCACAATCTGAAATGTGATCATAGTGGAAAATTCCCCCACGTCCCCTGTGGAAAGGATGATTTAGCTCCCTCATTCCCACGTTTAAGTTTAAGACTTTTAACTCATGACCTTCAAACATTATGCAGTCCGCGAGCTACTTTTTAATAAGTGTGGTCACTGTTGCTGTGTTTTTTGAAAATATTTTCATTCCGATGAGGACGGACATAACAACATACAAACAATCAGTCAGTCACAACACAAACAAAATACTATTCTCCTCATTTGACATTTATTCCTTGATTTCCATGAAACCTTTCCCCTCTTCCCTCCCCTTCCCCACTGGCAACAAACAGATATGTAAATAGAGACAAGAACAGCTTCCATCTCGTCCAGAAACCCCCATCTGAGCCACAAAGGGCTAACTTTAGTTTCTCAAGTTTAAGGAATTCCGCAATATCCCTCAACCATGTTGATATTTTTGGCGGATCTTCTGACTTCCCGTCCAATAAAATTAGCCTCCGGGCGATCAATGTGGCAAAGGCCACCACATCAGCCCCGTCCCCATCCATTAATCCCGGTACTTCCGACACCCCAGAAATTGCCTCATGTGGTCCCAGTAATATTTCCACCTCCACAACTTTTGTTTGTGTTTTAAATAGCGAGTGCCAGAACCCCACGAATTGTGGACGTGACCAGAAGATGTGGACATGGTTAACTGGTCCTCCTTTACACTCTCACATTTATCTTCTTCCTCTGTGAAGAATCTGCTCATTCGGTCCTGTGTCATATGGCCCCTGTGTACATCCTTGAATTGTTTCAAGCCCATCCGAGCACATGAAGATGTCGCATTGACCCTGGTATAATCTCACTCCATCGTCCCCATTCCAACGCCACATCCAACTCTTCCTTCCACTTTTGTTTCTTCTCTTCAATCGCTGCTTTCTTTCTGTCCATCAGCCACCTGTAAATGTTAGTAATTCTCCCATCACCAACTTAGCTGGGAGGAGCAATTTATCCAGCACCTTGTTCTCTGGTAGGCAAACGAATGAGGACAACTCCTTTTTCACCAAGTTTCATCATTGAAGATAATTAAACTTCACCTCCCTCTGCATTTTATGTTTCTCCCTCAATTCTTCAAATCTACTTTCCAACAAGTCTTTAACCTGTCTCAGCCCAGCTTTATGCCACTGTTTAAATATTGTATCCAGTCTTGCCGCCGGGGTGAATCGGGGGTTTCCATAAATAGGGGCTCGCACCGTCAAGTTTACCAAACCAAAATGGCATCTCCACTTGCTCCAGATGTTGAAGGAAGATGCCAGCACCGGGCTTTGTGTAAACCTCCCCGGGGGAAATGGGAGTGGAGCCGCAGCGGAAGTCTGCGAACTAGCCCCTTTACACGATGCTTCCACCACTTGTACCCATTCCGCTTCTTCCTCGCCCCACCATTGCCCAATCTTCTCCAAATTGACCGCCCAATAATACTACAAAAGATTGGGAAGCACCAACCCTCCCACCCACCCATTCTTTTTAAATGTGAGCTGGTATTTTTGAAGAGCAATCCAATTAATCTCCTTCCATTTACTGATGGAGAAGTGATCTGCCGCATTTTCTATCTGTTTAGAGCAGGGTGTCTGTGTGAGGGTAAGTGTGTTACTGTGTGTGTGGACTTTTCTCTATCTGTCTATCTGCCAGTCGCCCTGGTCCAAGGTTCTATTTCTCTCTCCACAGATGCTGCCTGACCTGCTCAGTATTTTCCGCATTGGTACAAGAGCGAGGAGGTAAGGCTGAAGTTATACAAGACACGAGTTAGACCTCAGCTGGAATATTGTGGACAGTTCTGGGTGCCACATGATAGGAAGAGTGTGAACACACTGGAGCGAGTGCAGAGGAGGTTCACAAGAATGGTTCAGGAATGAGAAACTTCAGTGATGAGGTTAGATTGGAGAGGTTGGGTCTGTTCTCCACGGAGAAAAATGGCCAACAGGAGATTTGATAGAGGTGTTCAAATTCTTGGGGGTGCCGGACAGAGTAGGCAGGGAGAAACGGATCCCACTATTAAGAAGCTCAAGAACGAGATGGCACAGAATTAAAGGGAATTGGAAAAGAAGCAATTGTGGGGCGAAATTCTCTGGAAACGGCGCGATGTCTGCCGACTGGCGCCCAAAACGGCGCAAATCAGACGGGCATCGCGCCGCCCCAAAGGTGCAGAACGCTCCGCATCTTTGGGGGCCGAGCCCCAACATTGAGGGGCTAGGTCGGCGCCAGAGGAATTTCCGCCCCGCCAGCTGGCAGAAAATGCCTTTGGTGCCCCGCCAGCTGGCGCGGAAATGACATCTCCGGGCGGCGCATGCGCGGGAGCGTCAGCGGCCGCTGACAGTTTCCCACGCTTGTGCAGTGGAGGGAGTCTCTTCCGCCTCCGCCATGGTGGAGACCTTGGCGGAGGCGGAAGGGAAAGAGTGCCCCCGCGGCACAGGCCCGCCCGCGGATCGGTGGGCCCCGATCGCGGGCCAGGCCACCGTGGGGGCACCCCCCGGGGCCAGATCGCGCCGCGCCCCCCCCTAGGACCCCGGAGCCCGCCCGCGCCGCCTTGTCCCGCCGGTAAGGTAGGTGGTTCAATTTACACTGGCGGGACAGGCATTTTAGCGGCGGGACTTCGGCCCATCCGGGCTGGAGAATCGAGCAGGGGGGCCCGCCAACCGGCGCGATTCCCGCCCTGCCGAATCTCCGGTGCCAGAGACTTCGGCAACCAGCAGGGGCGGGATTCACGCCAGCCCCTGGCGATTCTCCGACCCCCCGCCCCTGATGTGAGAAAATGTAAACCGTATAGTGTAGAGAGAGCCCTGCTCGCTATCTGACCCTGTGCTGTACCTGTCCTGGGAGTGTTTGATGGGGACAGTGTAGAGGGAGCTTTACTCTGTATCTGACCCCGTGCTGTACCTGTCCTGGGAGTGTTTGATGGGGACAGTGTCGAGGGAGCTTTACGCTCTATCTAACCCCGTGCTGTACCTGTCCTGGGTGTGTTTGAGAGGGACAGTGTAGAGAGAGCCCTGCTCGATATCTGACCCTGTGCTGTACCTGTCCTGGGAGTGTTTGAGAGGGACAGTGTAGAGAGAGCCCTGCTCGATATCTGACCCTGTGCTGTACCTGTCCTGGGAGTGTTTGATGGGAACAGTGTAGAGGGAGCTTTACTCGGTATCTGACCCCGTGCTGTACCTGTCCTGGGAGTGTTTGATGGGGACAGTGTAGAGAGAGCCCTGCTCGATATCTGACCCTGTGCTGTACCTGTCCTGGGAGTGTTTGATGGGGACAGTGTAGAGGGAGCTTTACTCTGTATCTGACCCCGTGCTGTACCTGTCCTGGGAGTGTTTGATGGGGACAGTGTCGAGGGAGCTTTACGCTCTATCTAACCCCGTGCTGTACCTGTCCTGGGTGTGTTTGATGGGGACAGTGTAGAGGGAGCATTACTCTTTATCTAACCCCGTGCTGTACCTGTCCTGGGAGTGTTTGATGGGTGTTTAAGAGAAATTCCTGGCCACAAAAACAAAGCTCATTGCAAAGTTTCACTTCATATTTTACATGTTGTTCACAGACAGATTTCTTCAATGAGCTTCTCTCTAAATTTGGATTCAATTTGATTTTTTCTCACTGTGAGATGTAAAGCTTATTCCTCAATCAATACAAGGTCATCGGCAACAGCATCATTTTATTAGACAAGGAGGTTCAATGGGATTTTTCACTGAAATCCACTGATGTCAATTCCTGAGATTAGAATTTATAATGAAACAATTTGGATTCAATGAAAACGGTCAGTTTGATAACCCCAACTGCTTTCTGTTAACTCGCCCCTCACTCTCCACTCTCACCTTGTTTTTAATTTGGGGAATTCTGCAGGCAGCTTGTGCACAGGAAGAGCCCAAAAATGGTGGCACTTTCAAAATTAAGTTCAGAGTCTCTGAAGATGGATTGCGTTCTCTCTTTCTACTTGAACATGTACAAACTGACAGCAGGCATATTGATTTCACAGTAAGATTCCACAATCAGAAATGTGGTCATGGTGGAAAATTCCCCCACGTCCCCTGTGGAAAGGATGAATTAACTCCCTCATTCCCACGTTTAAGTTTAAGACTTTTAACTCATGGCCTTCAAACATTTTGCAGTCCGCGAGCTACTTTTTAACAAGTGTGGTCACTGTTGCTGTGTTTTTTGAAAAATTTTTCATTCCGATGAGGACGGACATAACAACATACAAACAATCAGTCAGTCACAACACAAACAAAATACTATTCTCCTCATTTGACATTTATTCCTTTATTTCCATTAAACCTTTCCCCTCTTCCCTCCCCTTACCCACTGGCAACAAACAGATCTGTAAGTAGAGACAAAAACAGCTTCCATCTCGTCCAGAAACCCCCATCTGAGCCACAAAGGGCTAACTTTAGTTTCTCAAGTTTAAGGAATTCCGCAATATCCCTCAACCATGTTGATATTTTTGGCGCATCTTCTGACTTCCCTTCCAATAAAATTAGCCTCCGGGCGATCAATGTGGCAAAGACCACTACATCGGCCCCGTCCCCATCTATTAGTCCCGGTACTTCCGACACCCCAGAAATTGCCTCATGTGGTCCCAGTAATATTTCCACCTCCACAACTTTTGTTTGTGTTTTAAATAGCGAGAGCCAGAAGCCCACGAATTGTGGACGTGACCAGAAGATGTGGACATGGTTAACTGGTCCTCCTTGACATTCTCACATTTATCTTCTTCCTCTGTGAAGAATCTGCTCATTCGGTCCTGTGTCATATGGCCCCTGTGTACATCCTTGAATTGTATCAAGCACATCCGAGCACATGAAGATGTCGCATTGACCCTGGTATAATCTCACTCCATCGTCCCCATTCCAACGCCACATCCAACTCTTACTTCCACTTTTGTTTTATCTCTTCAATCGCTGCTTTCTTTCTGTCCATCAGCCACCTGTAAATGTTAGTAATTCTCCCATTACCAACTCAGCTGGGAGGAGCAATTTATCCAGCACCTAGTTCTCTGGTAGGCAAACGAACGAGGACAACTCCTTTTTCACCAAGTTTCATCATTGAAGATAATTAAATTTCACCTCCCTCTGCATTTTATGTTTCTCCCTCAATTCTTCAAATCTACTTTCCAACAACAAGTCTTTAACCTGTCTCAGCCCAGCTTTATGCCACTGTTTAAATATTGTATCCAGTCTTGCCGCCGGGGTGAATCGGGGGTTTCCATAAATAGGGGTACGCACCGTCAAGTTTACCAAACCAAAATGGCGTCTCCGCTTGCTCCAGATGTTGAAGGAAGATGCCAGCACCGGGCTTTGTGTAAACCTCCCCGGGGGAAATGGGATTGGAGCCGCAGCGGAAGTCTGCAAACTAGCCCCTTTACACGATGCTTCCACCACCTGTACCCATTCCGCTTCTTCCTCTCCCCACCATTGCCCAATCTTCTCCAAATTCACCGCCCAATAACAATACAAAAGATTGGGAAGCACCAACCCTCCCACCCACCCATTCTTTTTAAATGTGAGCTGGTCCAATTAATCTCCTTCCATTTACTGATGGAGAAGTGATCTGCCGCATTTTCTATCTGTTTAGAGCAGGGTGTCTGTGTGAGGGTAAGTGTGTTACTGTGTGTGTGGACTTTTCTCTCTCTGTCTATCTGCCAGTCGCCCTGGTCCAAGATTCTATTTCTCTCTCCACAGATGGTGCCTGACCTGCTCAGTATTTTCCCGCATTGGTACAAGAGCGAGGAGGTAAGGCTGAACTTATACAAGACACTAGTTAGACCTCAGCTGGAATATTGAGGACAGTTCTGGGCTCCACACTAGGAAGGATGTGAACACACTGGAGTGAGTGCAGAGGAGGTTCACAAGAATGGTTCAGGAATGAGAAATTTCAGTGATGAGGTTAGATTGGAGAGGTTGGGTCTGTTCTCCACGCAGAGAAATATCCAAGAGGCGATTAGATAGAGGTGTTCAAATTCATGGGGGTGCCGGACAGAGTTGACAGGGAGAAACGGTTCCCACTATTAAGAAGCTCAAGAACGAGATGGCACAGAATTAAAGTGAATTGGAAAAGAAGCAAATATGATGTGAGAAAATGGAAACAGTCTCGTGTACAGAGAGCCCTGCTCGATATCTGACCCCGTGCTGTACCTGTCCTGGGAGTGTTTGATGGGGACAGTGTAGAGAGAGCCCTGCTCGATATCTGACCCCGTGCTGTACCTGTCCTGGGAGTGTTTGAGAGGGACAGTGTAGAGGGAGCTTTACTCAGTATCTAACCCCGTGCTGTACCTGCCCTGGGAGTGTTTGATGGGGACAGTGTATAGGGAGCTTTACTCTGTATCTAACCCCGTGCTGTACCTGTCCTGGGAGTGTTTGATGGGGACAGTGTAGAGGGAGATTTACTCTGTATCTAACCTCGTGCTATATCTGCCTGTAGCGCACAATGACTTACGAGAGAGACGAGTACAGATGAAGTCGATGAGGCTTTATTAAGCGAGACTTGTCCCCAGCAGTGTTCAAAGCCTGGGAGTGTTTGATGGGGACAGTGTAGAGGGAGCTTTACTCTGTATCTAACTCCATGCTGTACCTGTCCTGGGAGTGCTTGATGGGGACAGTGTGGAGGGAGCTTTACTCTGTATCTAACCCCCTGCTGTACCTGTCCTGGGAGTGTTTGATGGGGACAGTGCAGTGGGAGCTTTTCTCTATATCTAACCCCGTACTGTACCTGTCCTGGGATTGTTTGATGGGGGACAATATAGAGGGAGCTTTACTCTGTATCTAACCCCGTGATGTACCTGTCCTGGGAGTGTTTGCCAGGGACAGTGTAGAGGAATCTGTATCTAACCCCATGATGTACCTTTGCTGGTAGTGTTTGACAGGGTTTCAAAATCTCAAATAAATGTCATCTATTAGTTTCTCCATCTGTCTGTTTCTGCTTCTCTCACTGTCTGTGTGGGAATATTGTCAACAGAAAATCCACGATCAGCAGTCAGCCATTTTAAGCTACTTAATGGTGGCCATTATAGGTGAGCACAGCACAGTCATTTCTGACATTTGTACACGTTGGTATAACAAAATCCTGATGGAAAGTGTCTGATTTAAACAATGATTTGTTGGTGAATATGGATGTAGAAAGGGAGCTGGCTGTCCTTGTACACCAGTCACTGAAAGTGGAGAGGGGGGTGCAGCAAGCAGTTAAGAAGGCCAATGATATGTTGGCCTTCATTGAAAGAGGGATTTGAGTTCAGAAGTGGAGATGTCTTTCTTCAGTGACACAAGGCCTTGGTGAGACCACACCTGGAGTATTGCGTACAGTTTCGGTCTCCCTAACTAAGAAAGGATATAGTTGCCAGAGAGGGAGTGCAGCGGAGGGTCATTCGGCTGATAGGGAGGTTACCAGGCTGTCCTTCAAGGAGAGATTGGTTTGACTGTGGCACAGTGGTTAGCACTGCTGCCTCACAGTGCCAGTGACCCGGGTTAAATTCCGGCCTTGTGTGACTGATTATGTGGAGTTGGCAGTTTCTCCCCGTGTGTGCGTGGGTTTCCTCCAGGTGCTCCGGTTTCCTTCCACAGCCCAAAGATGTGCAGGTTAGGTGGAATGGTCCTGCTAAATTACCCCTTAGTGTCCAAGAAAGATTGTTTAGATTAGGTTAAGGAGTTATTGGGATAGGGCGGGTGACTGAGCTTCCATAGGGTGCTGTGTCAGAGGGTTGGTGTAGATTCGATGGGCAGAATGGCCTCCTTCTGCATTGTAGGGATTCTGTGATTGTGCCGGTATTCACTAGAGCCGAGAAGGATGAGAGGAGATGTTGGCCGTGCTAAATTGCCCCTGAGTGGCCCAAAGGTTAGGTGGTGTTACTGGGGTTATTTGGAGAGGGTGGAGGCGTGGGCTTGGGTAGGGTGCTCTCTCCGAGGGCCGGTGCAGACTCGATGGGCCAAATGGCCTACTCCTGCAATGTATATTCTATGATTCTCTGTATCACATTCCAACAGCGCTGTTCAGACTACACACAGGGATGGTGATTTCCACGTTGTACTGCCTCTGCCATGTCTTGGGAGTGATCATGGAGACAGTGTAGAGGAAACCTTACTCTGTATCTAACCCCGTGTTGTACCTGTTCTGGGAGTGTTTGATGGGGACAGTGTAGAGGGAGCTTTACTCTGTATCTATCCCCGTGCTGTACCTGTCCTGGGAGTGTTTGATGGGGACAGTGTAGAGGGAGCTTTACTCTGTACCTAACCCCGTGCTGTACCTGTCCTGGGAGTGTTTGATGGGGACAGTGTAGAGGAAACCTTACTCTGTATTTAACCCCGTGCTGTACCTGTCCTGGGAGTGTTTGATGGGGACAGTGTAGAGGGAGCTTTACTCTCTATCTAACCCCGTGCTGTACCTGTTCTGGGAGTGTTTGATGGGGACAGTGTAGAGGGAGCTTTACTCTGTATCTAACCCCGTGCTGTAGGGACGGATAGCACAGGACACATTTCTGTATAAATAGATTCCAGTCTGTAACTCACTCCCGGGTATCTGTTATTCTATTTCTAAACTATCCTGAACCCCTCGATTAGATTCCAGTCTGTAACTCACTCCTGGGTATCTGTTATTCTATATATAAACCATCCTGAGCCCCTTGATTAGATTCCAGTCTGTAACTCTCACCCGGGTATCTGTTATTATATATATATAAACTATCCTGAACCCCTCGATTAGATTCCAGTCTGTAACTCACTCCTGGGTATCTGTTATTCTGTATATAATCTATCACGAAGCCCTCCATTAGATTGCAGTCTGTAATTCATTCCCAGATACCATTTATTCTGTGTATTAACCAACGGACTGAGATGAGGATGAATTTTGTCACTCAGATGGTGGTGAATCCTGGGAATTCTCTATCCCAGAGGGGTGTGGAGACTCTGTCATTGAGCCGGTGTTAGACTGAGATTGATGGATCAGCAAGAGGCACGGGGATAGGGCAGGAACACGGTGTTGAAATGGAAGAATCTCCATGATCATATTGACTGGTGGAGCGAGCTCGAAGGGTTGAATGGCCCAGTCCTGCTCCTATTCCTTGTGGTCTGTTATTGCCAATTATTTCTCTGTTTATCTATTAACGATTATCCAGAAAAGTGGGATGGGAATGAATTCTGCATCGTTTGTGATTTGGATATTGGAGTAATCATCATTTGGGGTCAATTCTGTTATGTTGATAATTTGCTATCTTTTTTCAAAATAAAACCCTTCCTTTGGAAACATTGCCTCATTCCCTCTACTTGCTGTAAATATCCTGGCAGTTTCTGTTGTGGAAATTGGAGAGGAACATTTATTCCGTTTGTAACCCCATGCTGAACCTGACCTGGTAGTGTTTGATGGGGACAGTGTAGAGGGAGCTTTACTCTGATTCTAACCCCGTGCTGTACCTGTCCTGGGAGTGTTTGATGGGGACAGTGTAGCGGGAGCTTTACTCTGATTCTAACCCCGTGCTGTACCTGTCCTGGGAGTGTTTTGTGGGGACAGTGTAGTGGGAGCTTTTCTCTATATCTAACCCCGTGCTGTACCTGTCCTGGGATTGTTTGATGGGGGACAATATAGAGGGAGCTTCACTCCGTATGTAACCCCGTGATGTACCTGTCCTGGGAGTGTTTGCCAGGGACAGTGTAAAGGAATCTGTGTCTAACCCCATGATGTACCTTTACTGGTCATGTTTGATGGAGTTTCAAAATCTCAAATAAATGTCTTCTATTAGTTTCTCCATCTGTCTGTTTCTGCTTCTCTCTCTGTCTGTCTGCGAATATTGTCAAAACAAAATCCACGATCAGCAGTCAGCCATTTTAAGTTACTTAATGGTGGCCATTCTAGGTGAGCACAGCACAGTCATTTCTGACATTTGTACACGTTGGTATAACAAAATCCTGATGGAGAGTGTCTGATTTAAACAATGATTTGTTGGTGAATGTGGATGTAGAAAGGGAGCTGGCTGTCCTTGTACACCAGTCACTGAAAGTGGAGAGGGGGGTGCAGCAAGCAGTTAAGAAGGCCAATGATATGTTGGCCTTCATTGAAAGAGGGATTTGAGTTCAGAAGTGGAGATGTCTTCCTGCAGTGACACAAGGCCTTGGTGAGACCACACCAGGAGTATTGCGTACAGTTTCAGTCTCCCTAACTAAGAAAGGATGTAGTTGCCAGAGAGGGAGTGCAGCGGAGGGTCATTCGGCTGATAGGGAGGTTACCGGGCTGTCCTTCAAGGAGAGATTGGTTTGACTGTGGCACAGTGGTTAGCACTGCTGCCTCACAGTGCCAGTGACCCGGGTTAAATTCCGGCCTTGTGTGACTGATTATGTGGAGTTGGCAGTTTCTCCCCGTGTGTGCGTGGGTTTCCTCCGGGTGCTCCGGTTTCCTTCCACAGCCCAAAGATGTGCAGGGTAGGTGGAATGGTCCTGCTAAATTACCCCTAAATGTCCAAGAAAGATTGTTTAGATTAGGTTAAGGAGTTGTTGGGATAGGGCGGGTGACTGAGCTTACATAGGGTGCTGTGTCAGAAGGTTGGTGTAGATTCGATGGGCAGAATGGCCTCCTTCTGCATTGTAGGGATTCTGTGATTGTGCCGGTATTCACTAGAGCCGAGAAGGATGAGAGGAGATGTTGGCCGTGCTAAATTGCCCCTCAGTGGCCCAAAGGGTAGGTGGTGTTACTGGGGTTATTTGGAGAGGGTGGAGGCGTGGGCTTGGGTAGGGTGCTCTCTCCGAGGGCCAGTGCAGACACGATGGGCCAAATGGCCTACTCCTGCAATGTATATTCTATGATTCTCTGTATCACATTCCAACAGCGCTGTTCAGACTACACACAGGGATGGTGATTTCCACGTTGTACTGCCTCTGCCATGTCTTGGGAGTGATCATGGAGACAGTGTAGAGGAAACCTTACTCTGTATCTAACCCCGTGTTGTACCTGTTCTGGGAGTGTTTGATGGGGACAGTGTAGAGGAAACCTTACTCTGTATCTAACCCCGTGCTGTACCAGTCCTGGGACTGTTTGATGGGGACAGTGTAGAGGGAGCTTTACTCTGTATCTAACCCCGTGCTGTACCTGTCCTGGGACTGTTTGATGGGGACAGTGTAGAGGGAGCTTTACTCTGTATCTAACCCCGTGCTGTACCTGTCCTGGGAGTGTTTGATGGGGGACAGTGTAGAGGGAGCTTTACTCTGTATCTAACCCCGTGCTGTACCTGTCCTGGGAGTGTTTGATGGGGACAGTGTAGAGGGAGCTTTACTCTGTATCTAACCCCGTGCTGTACCTGTCCTGGGAGTATTTGATGGGGACAGTGTGGAGGGAGCTTTACTCTGTGTCTAACCCCGTGCTGTACCTGTCCTGGGAATGTTTGATGGGGACAGTGTAGAGGGAGCTTCACTCTGTATCTAACCCCGTGCTGTACCTGTCCTGGGAGTGTTTGATGGGGACAGTGTAGAGGGAGCTTTACTCTGTATCTAACCCCGTGCTGTACCTGTCCTGGGAGTGTTTGATGGGGACAGTGTAGAGGGAGCTTTACTCTGTATCTAACCCTGTGCTGTATCCGTCCTGGGAGTGTTTGATGGGGACAGTGTAGAGGGAGCTTTACTCTGTATCTAACCCTGTGCTGTACCTGTCCTGGGTGTGTTTGATGGGGACAGTGTAGAGGGAGCTTTACTCTGTATCTAACCCTGTGCTGTACCTGTCCTGGGAGTGTTTGATGGGGTCAGTGTAGAGGGAGCTTTACTCTGTATCTAACCCTGTGCTGTACATGTCCTGGGAGTGTTTGATGGGCCAGTGTAGAGGGAGCTTTACTCTGTATCTAACCCCGTGCTGTACCTGTCCTGGGAGTGTTTGATGGGGAGAATGTGGAGGGAGCTTTACTCTGTATCTAACCCCGTTCTGTTCCTGTCCTGGGAGTGTTTGATGGGGACAGTGTAGAGGGAGCTTTACTCTGTATCTAACCCCGTGCTGTACCTGTCCTGGGAGTGTTTAATGGGGACAGTGTAGAGGAAGCTTTACTCTGTATCGAACCCCGTGCTGTACCTGTCCTGGAGTGTTTGATGGGGTCAGTGTAGAGGGAGCTTTACTCTGTATCTAACCCTGTGCTGTACCTGTCCTGGGAGTGTTTGAAGGGGACAGTGTAGAGGGAGCTTTACTCTGTATCTAACCCCGTGCTGTACCTGTCCTGGGAGTGTTTGATGGGGAGAATGTGGAGGGAGCTTTACTCTGTATCTAACCCCGTGCTGTACCTGTCCTGGGAGTGTTTGATGGGGACAGTGTAGAGGGAGCTTTACTCTGTATCTAACCCCGTGATGTACCTGTCCTGGGAGTGTTTCATGGGGACAGTGTAGAGGGAGCTTTACTCTGTAACTAATCCCGTGCTGTACCTGTCCTGGGAGTGTTTGATGGGGACAGTGTAGAGGGAGCTTTACTCTGTATCTAACCCCGTGCTGTACCTGTCCTGGGAGGGTTTGATGGGGACAGTGTAGAGGGAGCTTTACTCTCTAACTAACCCCGTGCTGTACCTGTCCTGGGAGTGTTTGATGGGGACAGTGTAGAGGGAGCTTTACTCTGTATCTAACCCCGTGCTGTACCTGTCTTGGGAGTGTTTGATGGGACAGTGTAGAGTGAGCTTTACTCTGTATCTGACCCCGTGCTGTATCTGTCCTGGGAATGTTTGATGGGGACAGTGTAGAGGGAGCTTTACTCTGTATCTAACCCCGTGCTGTACCTGTCCTGGGAGTGTTTGATGGGGACAGTGTAGAGGGAGCTTTACTCTGTATCTAACCCCGTGCTGTACCTGTCCTGGGAGTGTTTGATGGGGACAGTGTTGAGGGAGCTTTACTCTGTATCTAACCCTGTGCTGTATCTGTCCTGGGAGTGTTTGATGGGGACAGTGTAGAGGGAGCTTTACTCTGTATCTAACCCTGTGCTGTATCTGTCCTGGGAGTGTTTGATGGGGACAGTGTAGAGGGAGCTTTACTCTGTATCTAACCCTGTGCTGTACCTGTCCTGGGTGTGTTTGATGGGGACAGTGTAGAGGGAGCTTTACTCTGTATCTAACCCTGTGCTGTACCTGTCCTGGGAGTGTTTGATGGGGTCAGTGTAGAGGGAGCTTTACTCTGTATCTAACCCTGTGCTGTACCTGTCCTGGGAGTGTTTGATGGGCCAGTGTAGAGGGAGCTTTACTCTGTATCTAACCCCGTGCTTTACCTGTCCTGGGAGTGTTTGATGGGTCAGTGTAGAGGGAGCTTTACTCTGTATCTAACTCCTTATTCATGGGTCACGAAACGCTAGCGTGCGGGTACATTAAGCAATAAGGAAGGCCAATGGTACGTTAACTTTCATCGCTCGGGGTTATTAGTATTGGGGTTAAGATGACTTGCTGCTATTGTACAGAGCCTTGGTCACAACACACCTGGACCATTCTGTGGAGTTTTGTTCTCCATATCTAAAGAAGGATGTACTTGCTGTAGAAGGATTGTGATGGAGATTCACCAGACGAATCCCTGGGATGGTGAAGTTGTCTGATGAGGAGAGATTGAGGAAAATGTACCTGTGTTCCCGAGAGTGCCGGAAAATGAGAGGTGATCTTGAAACATACACAGTTCATCCGGGGCATCACAAGATAGATGTAGGTCAGATGATCTCTCTGACTGGTGAGATTAGACCCAGGGGGAGGGGGCACAGTCTCAAACCATAAGACCATAAGACACTGAAGCAGAATTAGGCCACTCGGCCCAACGAGTCTGCTTCGCCATTCAATCATGGCTGATATTTTTCTAATTCCCATTCTCCTGCCTTCTCTCCATAACCCCTGATCCCCTTATTGATCAAGAACCTATCTATCTCTGTCTTAGAGATACTCAGTGATTTGGCCTCCACAGCCTTCTGCGGCAAAGAGCTCCACAGATTCACCGCCCTCTGGCTGAAGAAATTCCTCCTCATCTCTGTTTTAAAGGATCGTCCCTTTAGTCTGAGATGGTGTCCTCTGCTTCTAGTTTTTCCTACAAGTGGAAACATCCTCTCCACCTCCACTCTATCCAGGCCTCGCAGTATCCTGTAAGTTTCATTAAGACCCCCCCTCATCCTTCTAAACTCCAACGAGTACAGACCCAGTGTCCTCAACCGTTCCTCATACGACAAGTTCTTCATTCCAGGGAACATTCTTGTGAACCTCCACTGGACCCTTTCCAAGGCAGCACATCCTTCCTTAGATACTGGGCCCAAAACTGCTCACAATCCTCCAAATGGGATCTGACCAGAGCCTTATACAGCCTCAGAAGTACATCCCTGGTCTTATATTCTCGCCCTCTTGACATGAATGCTCAGAATCAGGGGTAGACCATTGCAGACTCTGATGAGGAGGAATTTCTTCATTCAGAGGGTGGAGAATCTTGGAATTCTCTGATCCAGAGGGTTGTGGAAGCTCAATCATTGAGCATGTTCCAGACACAAATCGACTGTGTATAATAAAATAGGAATGTGTGTGTGAGTGTGCGTGCGTCTGTGCGTGCCAGGATCTGTTTGAATGGTGGAGCAGACTCGATGGGCCAAATCGCCTACACATGCTCATATTTTCCTTTGAGACTTAAATGCGTATACACACACAAGTTCACAGATACACACACACACATGTGCGTGCACACACTGACTGATACATACACGGCAACAGATACATACACACACACACACATGCGTGCATTGACACATGCGTGTACACACACATTGGCGCACACACATACATATATATTAGCCATTTAAGACCATTTGATAGAATGCTACACATCCCAGTTTGCCAATGACACCAAACATTAGACAGCGTTGTAAGCAACAGAGCTGGAAACATCAAATTGCAGGGAGATATTATCGTTTTGGCGGTAGACTGAACTGGTGGACATGTTTCTGTGTTGGGAAATGTTTCGATGATGTGCTTTAAACTTAAAAAGGATAGAACCGTGATCTTTATAAACGATGAGAAGTCTGAAACAGTGGAAGTTTAAACTGTACAGATATTTCACAGCGAGATTCACACAATACAGACATCAATGTATGGTAGATTTTGGAAGTGCCACAAATGTTGTCAAGTGCAGTGCGAGGCGTACTCAATGTTTCAGTCTTACTGAGAAACTGTCAGCCCACAGGACAACATTTCTGTACAATAGGATTGAAGCACAAGTTCAAATAGTTTTGTTTCAGAGTTTAAAATAACCAGTCATTTTTCTGTGCAGCTTTCGGAATCTGTCAGTGGAATTTAGGTTAGACAGACAAGTGTTAACAAGAGTATTGGGAACTGATTAGAAGTTTTGATGGAGATATTCCTGCATTATGGAAATATGTGAGATCTATTTAGGGTTGGGGAATGGACTGATCAAAGGATGTAGCTTTTTGTTATCTATATCAGATTCACAACTTCCATGTGCTGAGAGAAAGGATTGATTAACCAAGGCCGATTATTCAAATACTTCAGACAAGTGACAAAACAACAATAACAGAGAATATACAAACAGAGACAAGCAGACACCTGTAATCGGAGCTTAAACTTCATGTTTAAATGTGAAGGGCTGAAATAAACAAGAGTCCACCCTGGGATTCGGTGCAATTTGAGTTCTGCTTTTCCATGAAATAAAAATAACAATCTGCAATGAAAAATTCTTTGGAGAGGACAGAGGGATTTTGACTCTGTATTTAAGCCAGACAGTATTTGGGTTGTGAGTGTTTGATGGACAGTGCAGATAAAGCTTTACTCTGAAACACTGGAATTTAGTTTAAGGGTGATTTAATCACATGCTTCAGAATAATAATTGATATTGTACATCTCGTGTGTGTCTCAGTGTCAGCTGTGAAACATGTACAGCACAATCTCATCCTGTTTCTGTGTGTCTCACTGAAATTCGCTGGTCCATTTCCTAAATTACCACTGATTAGATTTCAAAAGGGCTCCATTGCCTGTGAAGCAGTTTGTGATACCCAAAGGTTATGAAAAGTGCTTTAGAAAAGTCTGTCCCCAAGCTGTTGTGAGGATGTTCAGAGTCAGTGTGTGACTTGGGTCACACACAGGCCAGATACACCTCTCCAAGTTAAAGGTGGAGAATGGATCTCGCTCCATTTGAAAGATGTATTGACCCAGCCTGTCTGAGTTTGTGTCTGTGTGTGAGTTTGTGTTTGTCTGTACACATGTTTGTGTGTCTGGGGTGGGGTGGGAGGTTTTGTGTGTGTGACTCATTACGCGGCACGGTAGCACAGAGGGTAGCACTGTGGCTTCACAGCTCCAGGGTCCCGGGTTCGATTCCCGGCACGTCCTCCCTGTGTCTGCGTGGTTTTCTTCCGGGAGCTCCGGTTTCCTCCCACAAGTCTGAAAGTCGTGCTGTTGGGTAATTTGGACATTCTGAATTCTCCCTCTGTGTACCCGAACAGGCGCTGGAATGTGGCGACTAGGGGATTTTCACAGTAACTTCATGGCAGTATTAATGTAAGCCTACTTGTGACAATAAAGTTTATTATACATGGTAGTCCCACAGGCTCTTACCCTGGGTACATGGTAGTCAGCACTCCAAAAGGGTTCATTGTAGTGTCCACAGCAGTATGGTGTAATGTAGTATTAACTGGGACAAGAGCTTACAGTATAAACAGTGACGGGGTCAACTGCAGTGATCACTGGGAAAGGAGCTGATGTGTTCTCAATAGAGATATGGACGAGAACGGTTATATATCACAAGGTAATATACACAATGACATTCTCAAATGCAGTAATATTTCTGACAGTGTAGAGCAGGATTTACAGCTACTGGGATGCTGCTGGGAAATAAATTCATCCAGGGCTTTGTATCGGATTATTAAAATAGGTTATTGATTCAGGTGGTCTAGTCGCTAAGGCAGGCTCGATCAGCTGAATGGCCCATTCCTGTTCCTATGTACCTCTCCTGGGAGTATTTGGTGAGGACAGATGTAGAGGGAGCTACATCTGGACAATTTTGGATGCTAAGAGCAATTTAGCTTGGCCAATCCACCTAACTTGCACATCTTTGGACTGTGGGAGGAAACCGGAGCACCCGGAGGAAACGAACGCGCACACGGGGAGGATGTGCAGACTCCGCACAGACAGTGGCCCAAGACGGAATCGAACCTGGGACCCTGGAGCTGTGAAGCAATTGTGCTATCCACAATGCTACCGTGCTGCCCCAGAGCTTTTCTCTGTATGTCACCCTGTGCTGTACCTGTCTTGGGAGTGTTTGATGGGGACAGCCTAGAGGGAGCGTTACTCTGTATCTAACCCCGTGCTGCACCTGTCCTGGGTGTGTTTGATGGGGACAGTGTAGAGGGAGCTTTACTCTGTATCTATCCCCGTGCTGTACCTGTCCTGGGAGTGTTTGATGGGGACAGTGTAGAGGGAGCTTTACTCTGTATCTAACCCCGTGCTGTACCTGTCATGGGAGTGTTTGATGGGGACAGTGTAGAGGGAGCTTTACTCTGTATCTCACCCCGTGCTGTACCTGTCCTAGGAGTGTTGATGGGGGCAGTGCAGAGGGAGCTTTACTCTTTATCTAATCTTATGCTGTCCCTGTCCTGTTAATGTTTAATGGGGACAGTGTAGAGGGAGCTTCACTCTGTATCTAACCCCGTGTTGTACCTGTCCTGGGACTGTTTGATGGGGACGACGTGGAGGGAGCTTTACTCTGTATCTAAGCCCGTGCTGTACCTCTCCTGGGAGTGTTTGATGGGGATAGTGTAGAGGGAGCTTTACTCTGTATCTAACCCCGTGCTGTACCTGTCCTAGGACTGTTAGATGGGGACAGTGCAGCGGGAGATTTACTCAGATTCTACCCCCGTGCTGTACCTGTCCTGGGAGTGTTTGTTGGGGACAGTGTAGAGGGAGCTTTACGCTGTATCTAACCCCGTGCTGTACCTGTCTTGGGAGTGTTTCATGGGGACAGTGCAGAGGGAGCTTTACTCTGTATCTAACCCATGCTGTGCCTGTCCTGGGAATGTTTGATGGGGACAGTGTAGAGGGAGCTTTACTCTGTATCTGACCCCGTGCTGTACCTGCTCTGGAAGTGTTTGATGGGGACAGCGTGGAGGGAGCTTTACTCTGGATCTAACCCTGTGCTGTACCTGTCCTGGGAGTGTTTGATGGGGACAGTGTAGAGGGAGCTTTACTCTGTATCTAACCCCGTGCTGTACCTGTCCTGGGAGTGTTTGATGGGGACAGTGTAGAGGGAGCATTACTCTCTATCTAACCCCATGCTGTACCTGTCCTGGGAGTGTTTGATGGGTCTTTATGAAAAACCCCTGGCCACAAAAACAAAGCTCTTTTTAAAGTTTCACTTCATATTTTGCATGTTGTTCACAGACAGATTTCTTCAATGAGCTGCTCTATAAATTTGGATTCAATTTGATTTTTTCTCACTGTGAGATGTAAAGCTTATTCCTCAATCAATACAGGGTCATCGGCAACAACATCTTTTTATTAGACAAGGAGGTTCAATGGGATATTTCACTGAAATCCACTGATGTCAGTTCATGAGATTAGAATTTATAATGAAACAATTTGGATTCAATGAAAACAGTCAGTTTGATAACCCCAACTGCTTTCTGTTCACTCGCCCCTCACTCTCCACTCTCACCTTGTTTTTAATTTGGGGAATTCTGCAGGCAGCTTGTGCACAGGAAGAGCCCAAAAACGGTGGCACTTTCAAAATTAAGTTCAGAGTCTCTGAAGATGGATTGCTTTCTCTCTTTCTACTTGAACATGTACAAATTGACATCAGGCATATTGATTGCACAGTAAGATTCCACAATCAGAAATGTGATGATCATGGTGGAAAATTCCCCCACGTCCCCTGTGGAAAGGATGAATTAATCTAGGGCAAAGGTTTGGCACAACATCGTGGGCCGAAGGGCCTGTTCTGTGCTGTATTTTCTATGTTTTTAACTTCTCATTCCCACGTTTAAGTTTAAGACTTTTAACTCATGACCTTCAAACATGTTGCAGTCCGCGAGCTACTTTTTAATAAGTGTGGTCACTGTTGCTGTGTTTTTTGAAAATATTTTCATTCCCATGAGGACGGACATAACAACATACAAACAATCAGTCAGTCACAACACAAACAAAATACTATTCTCCTCATTTGACATTTATTCCTTGATTTCCATTAATCCTTTCCCCCTGTTCCCTCCCCTTACCCACTGGCAACAAACAGATCTGTAAATAGAGACAAGAACAGCTTCCATCACGTCCAGAAACCCACATCTGAGCCACAAAGGGCTAACTTTAGTTTCTCAAGTTTAAGGAATTCCGCAATATCCCTCAACCATGTTGATATTTTTGGCGGATCTTCTGACTTCCCTTCCAATAAAATTAGCCTCCGGGCGATCAATGTGGCAAAGGCCACCACATCGGCCCCGTCCCCATCTATTAGTCCCGGTACTTCCGACACCCCAGAAATTGCCTCATGTGGTCCCAGTAATATTTCCACCTCCACAACTTTTGTTTGTGTTTTAAATAGCGAGAGCCAGAAGCCCACGAATTGTGGACGTGACCAGAAGATGTGGACATGGTTAACTGGTCCTCCTTTACACTCTCACATTTATCTTCTTCCTCTGTGAAGAATCTGCTCATTCGTTCCTGTGTCATATGGCCCCTGTGTACATCCTTGAATTGTATCAAGCCCATCCGAGCACATGAAGATGTCGCATTGACCCTGGTATAATCTCATTCCATCGTTCCCATTCCAACGCCACATCCAACTCTTCCTTCCACTTTTGTTTCATCTCTTCAATCGCTGCTTTCTTTCTGTCCATCAGCCACCTGTAAATGTTAGTAATTCTCCCATCACCAACTTAGCTGGGAGGAGCAATTTATCCAGCACCTTGTTCTCTGGTAGGCAAACGAATGAGGACAACTCCTTTTTCACCAAGTTTCATCATTGAAGATAATTAAACTTCACCTCCCTCTGCATTTTATGTTTCTCCCTCAATTCTTCAAATCTACTTTCCAACAACAAGTCTTTAACCTGTCTCAGCCCAGCTTTATGCCACTGTTTAAATATTGTATCCAGTCTTGCCGCCGGGGTGAATCGGGGGTTTCCATAAATAGGGGCTCGCACCGTCAAGTTTACCAAACCAAAATGGCGTCTCCGCTTGCTCCAGATGTTGAAGGAAGATGCCAGCACCGGGCTTTGTGTAAACCTCCCCGGGGGAAATGGGAGTGGAGCCGCAGCGGAAGTCTGCAAACTAGCCCCTTTACACGATGCTTCCACCACCTGTACCCATTACGCTTCTTCCTCTCCCCACCATTGCCCAATCTTCTCCAAATTCACCGCCCAATAACAATACAAAAGATTGGGAAGCACCAACCCTCCCACCCACCCATTCTTTTTAAATGTGAGCTGGTATTTTTGAAGAGCAATCCAATTAATCTCCTTCCATTTACTGATGGAGAAGTGATCTGCCGCATTTTCTATCTGATTTAGAGCAGGGTGTCTGTGTGAGGGTAAGTGTGTTACTGTGTGTGTGGACTTTTCTCTATCTGTCTATCTGCCAGTCGCCCTGGTCCAAGGTTCTATTTCTCTCACCACAGATGCTGCCTGACCTGCTCAGTATTTTCCGCATTGGTACAAGAGCGAGGAGGTAAGGCTGAAGTTATACAAGACACTAGTTAGACCTCAGCTGGAATATTGTGGACAGTTCTGGGTGCCACATGGTAGGAAGAGTGTGAACACACTGGAGCGGGTGCAGAGGAGGTTCACAAGAATGGTTCAGGAATGAGACACTTCAGTGATGAGGTTAGATTGGAGAGGTTGGGTCTGTTCTCCACGCAGAGAAATGGCCAAGAGGAGATTTGATAGAGGTGTTCAAATTCTTGGGGGTGCCGGACAGAGTAGACAGGGAGAAACGGATCCCACTATTAAGAAGCTCAAGAACGAGATGGCACAGAATTAAAGGGAATTGGAAAAGAAGCAAATGTGGGGCGAAATTCTCCGGAAACGGCGCAATGTCTGCCGACTGGCGCCCAAAACGGCGCAAATCAGACTGGCATCGCGCCGCCCCAAAGGTGCAGAATGCTCCGCATCTTTGGGGGCCGAGCCCCAACATTGAGGGGCTAGGTCGGCGCCAGAGGAATTTCCATCCCGCCAGCTGGCAGAAAATGCCTTTGGTGCCCCGCCAGCTGGCGCGGAAATGACATCTCCGGGCGGCGCATGCGTGTTTTAAAGGATCGTCCTTTTAGTCTGAGATGGTGTCCTCTGCTTCTAATTGTTCCTACAAGTGGAAACATCCTCTCCACGTCCACTCTATCCAGGCCTCACAGTATCCTGTAAGTTTCAATAAGATCCCCCACATCCTTCTAAACTCAGTACAGACCCAGTGTCCTGAACCATTCCTCATATGACAGGTTCTTCAATCCAGGGATCATTCTTGTGAACCTCCACTGGACCCTTTCCAAGGCAGCACATCCTTCCTTAGATACTGGGCCCAAAACTGCTCACAATACTCCAAATGGGGTCTGAGCCTTATACAACCTCAGAAGTACATCCCTGGTCTTGTATTCTCACCGTCTTGACATGAATGCTCAGAATCAGGGGTAGACCATTGCAGACTGAGATGAGGAGGAATTTCTTCATTGAGAGGATGGAGAATCTTGGAATTCTCTGATCCAGAGGGTTGTGGAAGCTCAATCATTGAGCATGTTCCAGACACAAATCGACTGTGTATAATACAATAGGAATGTGTGTGTGAGTGTGCGAGCGTCTGTGCGTGCCAGGATCTGTTTGAATGGTGGAGCAGACTCGATGGGCCAAATCGCCTACACATGCTCATATTTTCCTTTGAGACTTAAATGCGTATACACACACAAGTTCACAGATACACACACACACATGTGCGTGCACACACTGACTGGTACATACACGGCAACAGATACATACACACACACACACACACACGTGCGTGTACACACACATTGGCGCACACACATACATATATAGTAGCCATTTAAGACCATTTGATAGAATGCTACACATCCCAGTTTGCCAATGACACCAAACATTAGACAGCGTTGTAAGCAACATAGCTGGAAACATCAAATTGCAGGGAGATATTATCGTTTTGGCGGTACACTGAACTGGTGGACGTGTTTCAGTGTTGGGAAATGTTTCGATGATGTGCTTTAGACTTAAAAAGGATAGAACCGTGATCTTTATAAACGATGAGAAGACATAAACAGTGGAAGTTTAAACTGTACAGATATTTCACAGCGAGATTCACACAATACAGACAGCAATGTATGGTAGATTTTGGAAGTGCCACAAATGTTGCCAAGTGCAGTGCGAGGCGTACCTCAATGTTTCAGTCTTACTGAGAAACTGTCAGCCCACCGGACAACATTTCTGTATAATAGGATTGAAGCACAAGTTCAAATAGTTTTGTTTCAAAGTTTAAAATAACCAGTCATTTTTCTGTGCAGCTTTCGGAATCTGTCAGTGGAATTTAGGTTTTACAGGCAAGTGTTAACAAGAGTATTGGGAAATAATTAGAAGTTTTGATGGAGATATTCCTGCATTATGGAAATATGTGAGATCTATTTAGGGTTGGGGAATGGATTGATCAAAGGATGTAGTTTTTTGTTATCTATATCAGACTGACAGCCTTGAAGATTCACAACTTCCATGTGCTGAGAGAAAGGATTGATTAACCAAGGCCTATTATTCAAATACTTCAGACAAGTGACAAAACAACAATAACAGAGAATACACAAACAGAGACAAGCAGACACCTGTAATCGGAGCTTAAACTTCATGTTTAAATGTGAAGGGCTGAAATAAACAAGAGTCCCCCCTTGGATTCGGTGCAATTTGAGTTCTGCTTTTCCATAAAATAAAAATAACTGTCTGCAATGAAAAATTCTTTGGACCGGACAGAGGGATTTTGACTCTGTATTTAAGCCAGACAGTATTTGGGTTGTGAGTGTTTGATGGACAGTGCAGATAAAGCTTTACTCTGAAACACTGGAATTTAGTTTAAGAGTGATTTAATCACATGCTTCAGAATAATAATTGATATTGTACATCTCGTGTGTGTCTCAGTGTCAGCTGTGAAACATGTACAGCACAATCTCATCCTGTTTCTGTGTGTCTCTCTGAAATTCGCTGGTCCATTTCCTAAATTACCACTGACTAGATTTCAAAAGGGTTCCATTGCCTGTGAAGCAGTTTGTGATACCCAAAGGTTATGAAAAGTGCTTTAGAAAAGTCTGTCCGCAAGCTGTTGTGAGGATGTTCAGAGTCAGTGTGTGACTTGGGTCACACACAGGCCAGATACACCTCTCCAAGTTAAAGGTGGAGAATGGATCTCGCTCCATTTGAGAGCTGTATTGACGCAGCCTGTCTGAGTTTGTGTCTGTGTGTGAGTTTGTGTTTGTCTGTACACGTGTGTGTGTGTGTGTGTCTGGGGTGGGGTGGGAGGTTGTGTGTGTGACTCATTACGCGGCACGGTAGCACAGAGGGTAGCACTGTGGCTTCACAGCTCCAGGGTCCCGGGTTCGATTCCCGGCCTGTTCTCCCTGTGTCTGCGTGGTTTTCCTCCGGGAGCTCCGGTTTCCTCCCACAAGTCTGAAAGTCGTGCTGTTGGGTAATTTGAACATTCTGAATTCTCCCTCTGTGTACCCGAACAGGCGACGGAATGTGGCGACTAGGGGATTTTCACAGTAACTTCATTGCAGCATTAATGTAAGTCTACTTGTGACAATAAAGATTATTATACATGGTAGTCCCACAGGCTCTTACCCTGGGTACATGGTAGTCAGCACTCCAAAAGGGTTAATTGTAGTGTCCACAGCAGTATCGTGTAATGTAGTATTAACTGGGACAAGAGCTTCCAGTATAAACAGTGACGGGGTCAACTGCAGTGATCACTGGGAAAGGAGCTAATGTGTTCTCAATAGCGATATGGATGAGAACGGTTATATATTACAAGGTAATATTCACAATGACATTCTCAAATGCAGTAATATTTCTGACAGTGTAGAGCAGCATTTACAGCTACTGGGATGCTGCTGGGAAATAAATTCATCCAGGGCTTTGTATCGGATTATTAAAATAGGTTATTGATTCAGGTGGTCTAGTCGCTAAGGCAGGCTCGATCAGCTGAATGGCCCATTCCTGTTCCTATGTACCTCTCCTGGGAGTATTTGGTGAGGACAGATGTAGAGGGAGCTACATCTGGACAATTTTGGACGCTAAGAGCAATTTAGCTTGGCCAATCCACCTAACTTGCACATCTTTGGACTGTGGGAGGAAACCGGAGCACCCGGAGGAAACCCACGCGCACACGGGGAGGATGTGCAGACTCCGCACAGACAGTGGCCCAAGACGGAATCGAACCTGGGACCCTGGAGCTGTGAAGCAATTGTGCTATCCACAATGCTACCGTGCTGCCCCAGAGCTTTTCTCTGTATGTCACCCTGTGCTGTACCTGTCTTGGGAGTGTTTGATGGGGACAGCCTAGAGGGAGCTTTACTCTGTATCTAACCCCGTGCTGTACCTGTCCTGGGTGTGTTTGATGGGGACAGTGTAGAGGGAGCTTTACTCTGTATCTCACCCCGTGCTGCACCTGTCCTGGGAGTGTTTGATGGGGACAGTGTAGAGGGAGCTTTACTCTGTATCTAACCCCGTGCTGTACCTGTCCTGGGAGTGTTTGATGGGGACAGTGTAGAGGGAGCTTTACTCTGTATCTAACCCCGTGCTGTACCTGTCATGGGAGTGTTTGATGGGGACAGTGTAGAGGGAGCTTTACTCTGTATCTAACCCCGTGCTGCACCTGTCCTGGGTGTGTTTGATGGGGACAGTGTAGAGGGAGCTTTACTCTGTATCTAACCCCGTGCTGTACCTGTCATGGGAGTGTTTGATGGGGACAGTGTAGAGGGAGCTTTACTCTGTATCTCACCCCGTGCTGTACCTGTCCTAGGAGTGTTGATGGGGGCAAAACAAAGAACAAAGAACAAAGAAATGTACAGCACAGGAACAGGCCCTTCGGCCCTCCAAGCCCGCGCCGACCATACTGCCCGACTAAATTACAATCTTCTACACTTCCTGGGTCCGTATCCTTCTATTCCCATCCTATTCATATATTTGTCAAGATGCCCCTTAAATGTCCCTCTCGTCCCTGCTTCCACTACCTCCTCCGGTAGTGAGTTCCAGGCACCCACTACCCTCTGCGTAAAAAACTTGCCTCGTACATCTACTCTAAACCTTGCCACTCTCACCTTAAACCTATGCCCCCTAGTAATTGACCCCTCTACCCTGGGGAAAAGCCTCTGACTATCCACTCTGTCTATGCCCCTCATAATTTTGTATACCTCTATCAGGTCGCCCCTCAACCTCCTTCGTTCCAGTGAGAACAAACCGAGTTTATTCAATCGCTCCTCATAGCTTATGCCCTCCAGACCAGGCAACATTCTGGTAAATCTCTTCTGCACCCTCTCGAAAGCCTCCACATCCTTCTGGTAGTGTGGCGACCAGAATTGAACACTATACTCCAAGTGTGGCCTAACTAAGGTTCTATACAGCTGCAACATGACTTGCCAATTCTTATACTCAATGCCCTGGCCAATGAAGGCAAGCATGCCGTATGCCTTCTTGACTACCTTCTCCACCTGTGTTGCCCCTTTCAATGACCTGTGGACCTGTACTCCTAGATCTCTTTGACTTTCAATACTCTTGAGGGTTCTACCATTCACTGTATATTCCCGACCTGCATTAGCCCTTCCAAAATGCATTACTCTGTATCTAACCCCGTGCTGTACCTGTCATGGCAGTGCAGAGGGAGCTTTACTCTTTATCTAATCTTATGCTGTCCCTGTCCTGTTAATGTTTAATGGGGACAGTGTAGAGGGAGCTTCACTCTGTATCTAACCCCGTGCTGTACCTATCCTGGGAGTGTTTGATGGGGATAGTGTAGAGGTTGCTTTACTCTGTATCTAACCCCGTGCTGTACCTGTCCTAGGACTGTTAGATGGGGACAGTGTAGCGGGAGATTTACTCTGATTCTACCCCCGTGCTGTACCTGTCCTGGGAGTGTTTGTTGGGGACAGTGTAGAGGGAGCTTTACGCTGTATCTAACCCCGTGCTGTACCTGTCTTGGGAGTGTTTCATGGGGACAATGCAGAGGGAGCTTTACTCTGTATCTAACCCGTGCTGTGCCTGTCCTGGGACTGTTTGATGAGGACAATGTAGAGGGAGCTTTACTCTGTATCTGACCCCGTGCTGTACCTGCTCTGGAAGTGTTTCATGGGGACAGCGTGGAGGGATCTTTACTCTGGATCTAACCCTGTTCTGTACCTGTCCTGGGAGTGTTTGATGGGGACAGTGTAGAGGGAGCTTTACTCTGTATCTAACCCCGTGCTGTACCTGTCCTGGGAGTGTTTGATGGGGACAGTGTAGAGGGGGCATTACTCTCTATCTAACCCCGTGCTGTACCTGTCCTGGGAGTGTTTGATGGGTCTTTATGAAAAATCCCTGGCCACAAAAACAATGCTCTTTTTAAAGTTTCACTTCATATTTTGCATGTTGTTCACAGACAGATTTCTTCAATGAGCTGCTCTATAAATTTGGATTCAGTTTGATTTTTTCTCACTGTGAGATGTAAAGCTTATTCCTCAATCAATACAGGGTCATCGGCAACAACATATTTCTATTAGAAAAGGAGGTTCAATGGGATTTTTCACTGAAATCCACTGATGTCAGTTCATGAGATTAGAATTTATAATGAAACAATTTGGATTCAATGAAAACGGTCAGTGTGATAACCCCAACTGCTTTCTGCTCACTCGCCCCTCACTCTCCACTCTCACCTTGTTTTTAATTTGGGGAATTCTGCAGGCAGCTTGTGCACCGGAAGAGCCCAAAAACGGTGGCACTTTCAAAATTAAGTTCAGAGTCTCTGAAGATGGATTTCTTTCTATCTTTCTACTTGAATATGTACAAACTGACAGCAGGCATATTTATTGCACAGTAAGATTCCACAATCAGAAATGTGATCATAGTGGAAAATTCTCCCACGTCCCCTGTGGAAAGGATGAATTAACTCCCTCATTCCCACGTTTAAGTTTCAGACTTTTAACTCATGACCTTCAAACATTTTGCAGTCCGTGAGCTACTTTTTAATAAGTGTGGTCACTGTTGCTGTGTTTTTTGAAAATATTTTCATTCCGATGAGGACGGACATAACAACATACAAACAATCAGTCAGTCACAACACAAACAAAATACTATTCTCCTCATTTGACATTTATTCCTTGATTTCCATTAAACCTTTCCCCTCTTCCCTCCCCTTCCCCACTGGCAACAAACAGATATGTAAATAGAGACAAGAACAGCTTCCATCTCGTCCAGAAACCCCCATCTGAGCCACAAAAGGCTAACTTTAGTTTCTCAAGTTTAAGGAATTCCGCAATATCCCTCAACCATGTTGATATTTTTGGCGGATCTTCTGACTTCCCTTCCAATAAAATTAGTCTCCGGGCGATCAATGTGGCAAAGGCCACCACATCAGCCCCGTCCCCATCCATTAGTCCCGGTACTTCCGACACCCCAGAAATTGCCTCTTGTGGTCCCAGTAATATTTCCACCTCCACAACTTTTGTTTGTGTTTTAAATAGCGAGAGCCAGAACCCCACGAATTGTGGACGTGACCAGAAGATGTGGACATGGTTAACAGGTCCTCCTTTACACTCTCACATTTATCTTCTTCCTCTGTGAAGAATCTGCTCATTCGGTCCTGTGTCATATGGCCCCTGTGTACATCCTTGAATTGTATCAAGCCCATCCGAGCACATGAAGATGTCGCATTCACCCTGGTATAATCTCACTCCATCGTCCCCATTCCAACGCCACATCCAACTCTTCCTTCCACTTTTGTTTCATCTCTTCAATCGCTGCTTTCTTTCTGTCCATCAGCCACCTGTAAATGTTAGTAATTCTCCCATTACCAACTCAGCTGGGAGGAGCAATTTATCCAGCACCTTGTTCTCTGGTAGGCAAACGAACGTGGACAACTCCTTTTTCACCAAGTTTCATCATTGAAGATAATTAAACTTCACCTCCCTCTGCATTTTATGTTTCTCCCTCAATTCTTCAAATCTACTTTCCAACAACAAGTCTTTAACCTGTCTCAGCCCAGCTTTATGCCACTGTTTAAATATTGTATCCAGTCTTGCCGCCGGGGTGAATCGGGGGTTTCCATAAACAGGGGCTCGCACCGTCAAGTTTACCAAACCAAAATGGCGTCTCCGCTTGCTCCAGATGTTGAAGGAAGATGCCAGCACCGGGCTTTGTGTAAACCTCCCCGGGGGAAATGGGAGTGGAGCCGCAGCGGAAGTCTGCAAACTAGCCCCTTTACACGATGCTTCCACCACCTGTACCCATTCCGCTTCTTCCTCTCCCCACCATTGCCCAATCTTCTCCAAATTCACCGCCCAATAACAATACAAAAGATTGGGAAGCACCAACCCTCCCACCCACCCATTCTTTTTAAATGTGAGCTGGTATTTTTGAAGAGAAATCCAATTAATCTCCTTCCACTTACTGATGGAGAAGTGATCTGCCGCATTTTCTATCTGTTTAGAGCAGGGTGTCTGTGTGAGGGTAAGTGTGTTACTGTGTGTGTGGACTTTTCTCTGTCTATCTGCCAGTCGCCCTGGTCCAAGATTCTATTTCTCTCTCCACAGATGCTGCCTGACCTGCTCAGTATTTTCCGCATTGGTACAAGAGCGAGGAGGTAAGGCTGAAGTTATACAAGACACTAGTTAGACCTCAGCTGGAATATTGTGGACAGTTCTGGGTGCCACATGATCGGAAGAGTGTGAACACACTGGAGCGAGTGCAGAGGAGGTTCACAAGAATGGTTCAGGAATGAGAAACTTCAGTGATGAGGTTAGATTGGAGAGGTTGTGTCTGTTCTCCACGGAGAAAATTGGCCAAGAGGAGATTTGATGGAGGTGTTCAAATTCTTGGGGGTGCCGGACAGAGTAGACAGGGAGAAACGGATCCCACTATTAAGAAGCTCAAGAACGAGATGGCACAGAATTAAAGGGAATTGGAAAAGAAGCAATTGTGGGGCGAAATTCTCCGGCAACGGCGCGATGTCTGCCGACTGGCGCCCAAAACGGCGCAAATCAGACGGGCATCGCGCCGCCCCAAAGGTGCGGAATGTTCCGCATTTTTGGGGGCCGAGCCCCAACATTGAGGGGCTAGGTCGGCGCCAGAGGAATTTCCGCCCTGCCAGCTGGCAGAAAATGCCTTTGGTGCCCCGCCAGCAGGCGCGGAAATGACATCTCCGGGCGGCGCATGCGCGGGAGTGTCAGCGGCCGCTGACAGTTTCCCACGCATGTGCAGTGGAGGGAGTCTCCTCCGCCTCTGCCATGGTGGAGACCGTGGCGGAGGCAGAAGGGAAAGAGTGCCCCCACGGCACAGGCCCGCCCGCGGATCGGTGGGCCCCGATCGCGGGCCAGGCCACCGTGGGGGCACCCCCCGGGGCCAGATCGCCCCGCGCCCCCCCCGAGGACCCCGGAGCCCGCCCACGCCGCCTTGTCCCGCCGGTAAGGTAGGTGGTTCAATTTACGCTGGCGGGACAGGCATTTTAGCGGCGGGACTTCGGCCCATCCGGGCCGGAGAATCGAGCAGGGGGGCCCGCCAACCGGCGCGGCGCGATTCCCGCACTGCCGAATCTCCGGTGCCGGAGACTTCGGCAACCAGCAGGGGCGGGATTCACGCCAGTCCCTGGCGATTCTCCGACCCCCCGCCCCTGATGTGAGAAAATGGAAACAGTATAGTGTAGAGAGAGCCCTGCTCGCTATCTGACCCCGTGCTGTACCTGTCCTGGGAGTGTTTGATGGGGACAGTGTAGAGGGAGCTTTGCTCTGTATCTAACCCCGTGCTGTACCTGTCCTGGGAGTGTTTGATGGGGACAGTGTAGAGGGAGCTTTACTCTGTATCTAACCCCGTGATGTCCCTGTCCTGGGAGTGTTTGATGGGAACAGTGTAGAGAGAGCCCTGCTCGATATGTAACCCCGTTTTGTACCTGTGCTGGGAGTGTTTGATGGGGACAGTGCAGAGGAGCTTTACTCCGTATGTAACCCCGTGATGTACCTGTCCTGGGAGTGTTTGATGGGTCAGTGCAGAGGAGCTTTACTCCGTATGTAACCCCATGATGTACCTGTCCTGGGAGTGTTTGCCAGGGACTGTGTGGAGGAATCTGTGTCTAACCCCATGATGTACCTTTACTGGTCATGTTTGATGGAGATTCAAAATCTGCAATAAATGTCTTATATTAGTTTCTCCATCTGTCTGTTTCTGCTTCTCTCTCTGTCTGTGTGGGAATATTGTCAACAGAAAATCCACGATAAGCAGTCAGCCATTTTAAGTTACTTAATGGTGGCCATTTTAGGTGAGCACAGCACAGTCATTTCTGACATTTGTACACGTTGGTGTAACAAAATCCTGATGGAAAGTGTCTGATTTAAACAATGATTTGTTGAAAAATGTGGATGTAGAAAGGGAGCTGGCTGTCCTTGTACACCAGTCACTGAAAGTGGAGAGGGGGGTGCAGCAAGCAGTTAAGAAGGCCAATGATATGTTGGCCTTCATTGAAAGAGGGATTTGAGTTCAGAAGTGGAGATGTCTTCCTGCAGTTACACAAGGCCTTGGTGAGACCACACCAGGAGTATTGCGTACAGTTTCGGTATCCCTAACTAAGAAAGGATATAGTTGCCAGAGAGGGAGTGCATCGGAGGGACAATCGGCTGATAGGGAGGTTACCGGGCTGTCCTTCAAGGAGAGATTGGTTTGACTGTGGCACAGTGGTTAGCACTGCTGCCTCACAGTGCCAGTGACCCGGGTTAAATTCCGGCCTTGTGTGACTGATTATGTGGAGTTGGCAGTTTCTCCCCGTGTGTGCGTGGGTTTCCTCCGGGTGCTCCGGTTTCCTTCCACAGCCCAAAGATGTGCAGGCTAGGTGGAATGGTCCTGCTAAATTACCCCTTAGTGTCCAAGAAAGATTGTTTAGATTAGGTTAAGGAGTTATCGGGATAGGGCGGGTGACTGAGCTTACATAGGGTGCTGTGTCAGAGGGTTGGTGTAGATTCGATGGGCAGAATGGCCTCCTTCTGCATTGTAGGGATTCTGTGATTGTGCCTGTATTCACCAGAGCCGAGAAGGATGAGAGGAGATGTTGGCCGTGCGAAATTGCCCCTGAGTGGCCCAAAGGTTAGGTGGTGTTACTGGGGTTATTTGGATTTGGTGGAGGCGTGGGCTTGGGTAGGGTGCTCTCTCCGAGGGCCAGTGCAGACTCGATGGGCCAAATGGCCTACTCCTGCAATGTATATTCTATGATTCTCTGTATCACATTCCAACAGCGCTGTTCAGACTACACACAGGGATGGTGATTTCCATGTTGTACTGCCTCTGCCATGTCTTGGGAGTGATCATGGAGACAGTGTAGAGGAAACCTTACTCTGTATCTAACCCCGTGTTGTACCTGTTCTGGAAGTGTTTGATGGGGACAGTGTAGAGGGAGCTTTACTCTGTATCTAACCCCGTGTTTTACCTGTTCTGGGAGTGTTTGATGGGGACAGTGTAGAGGAAACCTTACTCTGTATCTAACCCCGTGTTTTACCTGTTCTGGGAGTGTTTGATGGGGACAGTGTAGAGGGAGCTTTACTCTCTATCTAACCCCGTGCTGTATGGACGGATAGCACAGGACACATTTCTGTATAAATAGATTCCAGTCTGTAACTCACTCCCGGGTATCTGTTATTCTATTTCTAAACTATCTTGAACCCCTCGATTAGATTCCAGTCTGTAACTCACTCCCGGGTATCTGTTATTCTATATATAAACCATCCTGTACCCCTTGATTAGATTCCAGTCTGTAACTCACTCCCGGGTATCTGTTATTCTATATATAAACTATCCTGAACCCCTCGATTAGATTCCAGTCTGTTACTCACTCCTGGGTATCTGTTATTCTATATATTAAACCACCCTGAACCCCTCAATTCGATTCCAGTCTGTAACTCACTCCTGGGTATCTGTTATTCTGTATATAATCTATCACGAAGCCCTCCATTAGATTGCAGTCTGTAATTCATTCCCAGATACCATTTATTCTGTGTATTAACCAACGGACTGAGATGAGGAGGAATTTCGTCACTCAGATGGTGGTGAATCCTGGGAATTCTCTATCCCAGAGGGGTGTGGAGACTCTGTCATTGAGCCGGTGTTAGACTGAGATTGATGGATCAGCAAGAGGCACGGGGATAGGGCAGGAACACGGTGTTGAAATGGAAGAATCTCCATGATCATATTGACTGGTGGAGCGAGCTCGAAGGGTTGAATGGCCCAGTCCTGCTCCTATTCCTTGTGGTCTGTTATTGCCAATTATTTCTCTGTTTATCTATTTACGATTATCCAGAAAAGTGGGATGGGAATGAATTCTGCATCGTTTGTGATTTGGATATTGGAGTAATCATCATTTGGGGTCAATTCTGTTATGTTGATAATTTGCTATCATTTTTCAAAATAAAACCCTTCCTTTGGAAACATTGCCTCATTCCCTCTACTTGCTGTAAATATCCTGGCAGTTTCTGTTGTGGAAATTGGAGAGGAACATTTATTCCGTTTGTAACCCATGCTGAACCTGACCTGGTAGTGTTTGATGGGGACAGTGTAGAGGGAGCTTTACTCTGTATCTAACCCCGTGCTGTACCTGTCCTGGGAGGGTTTGATGGGGACACTGTAGAGGGAGCTTTACTCTGTATCTAAACCTGTGCTGTACCTGTCCTGGGTGTGTTTGATGGTGACAGTGTAGAGGGAGCATTACTCTGTATCTAACCCCGTGCTGTACCTTTCCTGGGAGTGTTTGATGGGGACAGTGTAGAGGGAGCTTGACTCTGTATCTAACCACGTGCTGTACCTGTTCTGGGAGTGTTTGATGGGGACAGTGTAGAGGGAGCTTGACTCTGTATCTAACCCCGTGTTGTACCTGTCCTGGGAGTGTTTGATGGGGACAGTGTAGAGGGGGGTTTACTCTGTATCTAACCCCGTGCTGTATCTTTCCTGGGAGTGTTTGATGGGTCAGTGTAGAGGGAGCTTGACTCTGTATCTAACCCCGTGCTGTTCCTGTCCTGGGAGTGTTTGATGGGGACAGTGTAGAGGGAGCTTGACTCTGTATCTAACCCCGTGCTGTATCTGTCCTGGGAGTGTTTGATGGGGACAGTGTCGTGGGAGCTTTACTCTGTATCTAACTCCTTATTCATGGGTCACTAAACGCCAGCGTGCGGGTACATTAAGCAATCAGGAAGGCCAATGGTACGTTAACTTTCATCGCTCGGGGTTATTAGTATTGGGGTTAAGAAGACTTGCTGCAATTGTACAGAGCCTTGGTCACAACACACCTGGACCATTGTGTGGAGTTTTTTTCTCCATATCTAACGAAGGATATACTTGCTCTGGAAGGAGTGTAACGGAGATTCAACAGACGAATCCCTGGGATGCTGAAGTTGTCTGATGAGGAGAGACTGAGGAAAATGTACCTGTGTTCCCGAGAGTGCCGGAAAATGAGAGGTGATCTTGAAACATACAGAATTCATACGGGGCATCACAAGATAGATGTAGGTCAGATGTTCTCTCTGACTGGTGAGATTAGACCCAGGGGGAGGGGGCACAGTCTCAAACCATAAGACCATAAGACACTGAAGCAGAATTAGGCCACTCGGCCCATCGAGTCTGCTCCGCCATTCAATCATGACTGATATTTTTTCATTCCCATTCTCCTGCCTTCTCCCCATAACCCCTGATCCCCTTATTGATCAAGAACCTATCTATCTCTGTCTTAGAGAAACTCAGTGATTTGACCTCCACAGCCTTCTGCGGCAAAGAGTTCCACATATTCACCGCCCTCTGGCTGAAGAAATTCCTCCTCATCTCTGTTTTAAAGGATCGTCCCTTTAGTCTGAGATGGTGTCCTCTGCTTCTAATTGTTCCTACAAGTGGAAACATCCTCTCCACGTCCACTCTATCCAGGTCTCGCAGTATCCTGTAAGTTTCAATAAGATCCCCCCTCATCCTTCTGAACTCAGTACAGACCCAGTGTCCTCAACCATTCCTCATACGACAGGTTCTTCAATCCAGGGATCATTCTTGTGAACCTCCACTGGACCCTTTCCAAGGCCAGCACATCCTTCCTTAGATACTGGGCCCAAAACTGCTCACAATACTCCAAATGGGGTCTGAGCCTTATACAGCCTCAGAAGTACATCCCTGGTCTTGTATTCTCGCCCTCTTGACATGAATGCTCAGAATCAGGGGTAGACCATTGCAGACTGAGATGAGGAGGAATTTCTTCATTGAGAGGATGGAGAATCTTGGAATTCTCTGATCCAGAGGGTTGTGGAAGCTCAATCATTGAGCATGTTCCAGACACAAATCGACTGTGTATAATACAATAGGAATGTGTGTGTGAGTGTGCGTGCGTCTGTGCGTGCCAGGATCTGTTTGAATGGTGGAGCAGACTCGATGGGCCAAATCGCCTACACATGCTCATATTTTCCTTTGAGACTTAAATGCGTATACACACACAAGTTCACAGATACACACACACATGTGCGTGCACACACTGACTGGTACATACATGGCAACAGATACATACACACACACACACACACATGCGTGCATAGACACATGTGTGTACACACACATTGGCGCACACCCATACATATATATTAGCCATTTAAGACCATTTGATAGAATGCTACACATCCCAGTTTGCCAATGACACCAAACATTAGACAGCGTTGGAAGCAACATAGCTGGAAACATCAAATTGCAGGGAGATATTATCGTTTTGGCAGTACACTGAACTGGTGGACGTGTTTCAGTGTTGGGAAATGTTTCGATGATGTGCTTTAGAATTAAAAAGGATAGAACCGTATCTTTATAAACGATGAGAAGACAGAAACGGTGGAAGTTTAAACTGTACAGATATTTCACAGCTAGATTCACACAATACAGACAGCAATGTATGGTAGATTTTGGAAGTGCCACAAATGTTGCCAAGTGCAGTGCGAGGCGTACCTCAATGTTTCAGTCTTACTGAGAAACTGTCAGCCCACCCGACAACATTTCTGTACAATAGGATTGAAGCACAAGTTCAAATAGTTTTGTTTCAAAGTTTAAAATACCCAGTCATTTTTCTGTGCAGCTTTCGGAATCTGTCAGTGGAATTTAGGTTAGACAGACAAGTGTTAACAAGAGTATTGGGAACTGATTGGAAGTTTTGATGGAGATATTCCTGCATTATGGAAATATGTGAGATCTATTTAGGGTTGGGGAATGGATTGATCAAAGGATGTAGCTTTTTGTTATCTAGATCAGACTGACAGCCTTGAAGATTCACAACTTCCATGTGCTGAGAGAAAGGATTGATTAACCAAGGCCTATTATTCAAATACTTCAGACAAATGACAAAACAACAATAACAGAGAATATACAAACAGAGACAAGCAGACACCTTTAATCGGAGCTTAAACTTCATGTTTAAATGTGAAGGGCTGAAATAAACAAGAGTCCACCCTGGGATTCGGTGCAATTTGAGTTCTGCTTTTCCAAAAAATAAAAATAACTGTCTGCAATGAAAAATTCCGAGGACAGGACAGAGGGATTTTGACTCTGTATTTAAGCCCAGACAGCATTTGGGTTGTGAATGTTTGATGGACAGTGCAGATAAAGCTTTACTCTGAAACACTGGAATTTAGTTTAAGGGTGATTTAATCACATGCTTCAGAATAATAATTGATATTGTACATCTCGTGTGTGTCTCAGTGTCAGCTGTGAAACATGTACAGCACCATCTCATCCTGTTTCTGTGTGTCTCTCTGAAATTCACTGGTCCATTTCCTAAATTACCACTGACTAGATTTCAAAAGGGCTCCATTGCCTGTGAAGCAGTTTGTGATACCCAAAGGTTATGAAAAGTGCTTTAGAAAAGTCTGTCCGCAAGCTGTTGTGAGGATGTTCAGAGACGGTGTGTAACTTGGGTCACACACAGGCCAGATACACCTCTCCAAGTTAAAGGTGGAGAATGGATCTCGCTCCATTTGAAAGATGTATTGACCCAGCCTGTCTGAGTTTGTGTCTGTGTGTGAGTTTGTGTTTGTCTGTACACGTGTTTGTGTGTCTGGGGTGGGGTGGGAGGTTGTGTGTGTGACTCATTACGCGGCACGGTAGCACAGTGGGTAGCACTGTGGCTTCACAGCTCCAGGGTCCCGGGTTCGATTCCCAGCACGTTCTCTCTGTGTCTGCGTGGGTTTCCTCTGGGAGCTCCGGTTTCCTCCCACAAGTCTGAAAGACGTGCTTTTAGGTAATTTGGACATTCTGAATTCTCCCTCTGTGTACCCGAACAGGCGCCGGAATGTGGCGACTAGGGGCTTTTCACAGTAACTTCATTGCAGTGTTAATGTAAGCCTACTTGTGACAATAAAGATTATTATACATGGTAGTCCCACAGGCTCTTACCCTGGGTACATGGTAGTCAGCACTCCAAAAGGGTTAATTGTAGTGTCCACAGCAGTATGGTGTAATGTAGTATTAACTGGGACAAGAGCTTACAGTATAAACAGTGACGGGGTCAACTGCAGTGATCACTGGGAAAGGAGCTAATGTGTTCTCAATAGCGATATGGATGAGAACGGTTATATATTACAAGGTAATATTAACAATGACATTCTCAAATGCAGTAATATTTCTGACACAGTGTAGAGCAGGATTTACAGCTACTGATGCTGCTAGGAAATAAATTCATCCAGGGCTTTGTATCGGATTATTAAAATTGGTTATTGTTAAGGTGGTCTAGTCGCGAAGGAAGGCTCGATCAGCTGGATGGCCCACTTCTGTTCCTATGTACCTCTCCTGGGAGTATTTGATGGGGACAGATGTAGAGGGATCTTTACTGTGCATCTAACCCCGTGCTGTACCTGTCCTGGGAGTATTTGATGGGGACAGGTGTAGAGGGAGATTTACTCTGTATCTAACACCGTGCTGTACCTGTCCTGGGAGTTTTTGATGTGGACAGTGTAGAGGGAGCTTTACTCTGTATCTCACCCTGTGCTTTGCCTGTCTTGGGAGTGTTTGATGGGGACAGTCCAGAGGGAGCTTTACTCTGTATCACCCCGTGCTATACCCATCCTAGGAGTGTTTGATGGGGACAGTCCAGAGGGAGCTTTAATCTTTATCTAACCCTATGCTGTACCTGTCCTGGGAATGTTTAATGGGGACAGTGTAGAGGGAGCTTTATTCATTATCTAACCTCGTGCTGTACCTGTCCTGTAGTGTTTGATGGGGAAAGTGTAGAGGGAGCTTTACTCTGTATCCAACCCCATGCTGTACCTGTCCTGAGAGTGTTTGCTGGGGACAGTGTAGAGGGAGCTTTACTCTGTATCTAACCCTGTGCTGTACCTCTCCTGGGAGTTTTTGATGTGGACAGTGTAGAAGGAGCTTGACTCTGTATCTCACCCTGTGCTGTACCTGTCTTGGGAGTGTTTGATGGGGACAGTCTAGAAGGAGCTTTACTCTGCATCACCCCGTGCTGTACCCATCCTAGGAGTGTTTGATGGGGACAGTATTGAGGGTGCTTTACTCTGTACCTAACCTCGTGCTGTGCCTGTCCCTGTGAGTGTTTGATGGGGACAGTGCAGAGGGAGCTTTACTCTTTATGTAAACTCATGCTGTACCTGTCCTGGTGTGTTTAATGGGGACAGTGTAGGGGGAGCTTTACTCTGTATCTAACCCCGTGTTGTACCTGTCCTGGGAGTGTCCGATGGGGATGGTGTAGAGGGAGCTTTACTTTGTCTCTAACCCCATGCTGTACCTGTCCTGGGAGTGTTTGATGGTGACTGTGTATAGGGAGCTTTACTCTGATTCTAACCCCGTGCTGTACCTGACCTGGAAGTGTTTCATGGGGACAGTGCAGAGGGAGCTTTACTCTGTATCTAACCCGTGCTGTGCCTGTCCTGGGAATGTTTAATGGGGACAGTGTAGAGGGAGCTTTACTCTGTATCTGACCCGTGCTGTACCTGTCCTGGGAATGTTTAATGGGGACAGTGTAGAGGGAGCTTTACTCTGTATCTGACCCCGTGCTGTACCTGCTCTGGAAGTGTTTGATGGGGACAGCGTGGCGGGAGCTTTACTCTGGATCTAACCCTGTGCTGTACCTGTCCTGGGAGTGTTTGATGGGGACAGTGTTGAGGGAGCATTACTCTTTATCTAACCCCGTGCTGTACCTGTCCTGGGAGTGTTTGATGGGGACAGTGTAGAGGGAGATTTACTCTGTATCTAACCCGTGCTGTACCTGTCCTGGGAGTGTTTGATGGGGACATTGTAGAGGGAGCTTTACTCTGTATCTAACCCCGTGCTGTACCTGTCCTGGGAGTGTTTGATGGGGACAGTGTAGAGGGAGCTTTACTCTGTATCTAACCCCGTGCTGTACCTGTCCTGGGAGTGTTTGATGGAGACAGTGTTGAGGGAGCATTACTCTTTATCTAACCCCGTGCTGTACCTGTCCTGGGAGTGTTTGATGGGTCTTTATGAGAAATCCCTGGCCACAAAAAGAAAGCTCATTTTAAAGTTTCACTTCATATTTTGCATGTTGTTCACAGACAGATTTCTTCAATGAGCTGCTCTATAAATTTGGATTCAATTTGATTTTTTCTCACTGTGAGATGTAAAGCTTATTCCTCAATGAAAACAGGGTCATCGGCAACAACATCTTTTTATTAGACAAGGAGGTTAAATGGGATTTTTCACTGAAATCCACTGATGTCAGTTCATGAGATTCGAATTTATAATGAAACAATTTGGATTCAATGAAAACGGTCAGTTTGATAACCCCAACTGCTTTCTGTTAACTCGCCCCTCACTCTCCTCTCTCACCTTGTTTTTAATTTGGGGAATTCTGCAGGCAGCTTGTGCACAGGAAAAGCCCAAAAATGGTGGCACTTTCAAAATTAAGTTCAGAGTCTCTGAAGATGGATTTCTTTCTCTCTTTCTACTTGAACATGTACAAACTGACAGCAGACATATTGATTGCATAGTAAGATTCCACAATCAGAAATGTGATCATAGTGGAAAATTCTCCCACGTCCCCTGTGGAAAGGATGAATTAACTCCCTCATTCCCACGTTTAAGTTTAAGACTTTTAACTCATGGCCTTCAAACATTTTGCAGTCCGTGAGCTACTTTTTAATAAGTGTGGTCACTGTTGCTGTGTTTTTTGAAAATATTTTCATTCCCATGAGGACGGACATAACAACATACAAACAATCAGTCAGTCACAACACAAACAAAATACTATTCTCCTCATTTGACATTTATTCCTTTATTTCCATTAAACCTTTCCCCTCTTCCCTCCCCTTCCCCACTGGCAACAAACAGATATGTAAATAGAGACAAGAACAGCTTCCATCTCGTCCAGAAACCCCATCTGAGCCACAAAGGGCTAACTTTAGTTTCTCAAGTTTAAGGAATTCCGCAATATCCCTCAACCATGTTGATATTTTTGGCGGATCTTCTGACTTCCCTTCCAATAAAATTAGCCTCCGGGCGATCAATGTGGCAAAGGCCACCACATCGGCCCCGTCCCCATCTATTAGTCCCGGTACTTCCGACACCCCAGAAATTGCCTCATGTGGTCCCAGTAATATTTCCACCGCCACAACTTTTGTTTGTGTTTTAAATAGCGAGAGCCAGAAGCCCACGAATTGTGGACGTGACCAGAAGATGTGGACATGGTTAACAGGTCCTCCTTGACATTCTCACATTTATCTTCTTCCTCTGTGAAGAATCTGCTCATTCTGTCCTGTGTCATATGGCCCCTGTGTACATCCTTGAATTGTATCAAGCACATCCGAGCACATGAAGATGTCGCATTGACCCTGGTATAATCTCACTCCATCGTCCCCATTCCAACGCCACATCCAACTCTTCCTTCCACTTTTGTTTCATCTCTTCAATCGCTGCTTTCTTTCTGTCCATCAGCCACCTGTAAATGTTAGTAATTCTCCCATTACCAACTCAGCTGGGAGGAGCAATTTATCCAGCACCTTGTTCTCTGGTAGGCAAACGAACGAGGACAACTCCTTTTTCACCAAGTTTCATCATTGAAGATAATTAAACTTCACCTCCCTCTGCATTTTAAGTTTCTCCCTCAATTCTTCAAATCTACTTTCCAACAACAAGTCTGTAACCTGTTTCAGCCCAGCTTTATGCCACTGTTTAAATATTGTATCCAGTCTTGCCGCCGGGGTGAATCGGGGGTTTCCATAAACAGGGGCTCGCACCGTCAAGTTTACCAAACCAAAATGGCGTCTCCGCTTGCTCCAGATGTTGAAGGAAGATGCCAGCACCAGGCTTTGTGTAAACCTCCCCGGGGGAAATGGGAGCGGAGCCGCAGCGGATGTCTGCAAACTAGCCCCTTTACACGATGCTTCCACCACCTGTACCCATTCCGCTTCTTCCTCTCCCCACCATTGCCCAATCTTCTCCAAATTCACCGCCCAATAACAATACAAAAGATTGGGAAGCACCAACCCTCCCACCCACCCATTCTTTTTAAATGTGAGCTGGTATTTTTGAAGAGAAATCCAATTAATCTCCTTCCATTTACTGATGGAGAAGTGATCTGCCGCATTTTCTATCTGTTTAGAGCAGGGTGTCTGTGTGAGGGTAAGTGTATTACTGTGTGTGTGGACTTTTCTCTATCTGTCTATCTGCCAGTTGCCCTGGTCCAAGATTCTATTTCTCTCTCCACAGATGCTGCCTGACCTGCTCAGTATTTTCCGCATTGGTACAAGAGCGAGGAGGTAAGGCTGAAGTTATACAAGACACTAGTTAGACCTCAGCTGGAATATTGTGGACAGTTCTGGGTGCCACATGATAGGAAGAGTGTGAACACACTGGAGCGAGTGCAGAGGAGGTTCACAAGAATGGTTCAGGAATGAGAAACTTCAGTGATGAGGTTAGATTGGAGAGGTTGTGTCTGTTCTCCACGGAGAAAAATGGCCAAGAGGAGATTTGATAGAGGTGTTCAAATTCTTGGGGGTGCCGGACAGAGTAGACAGGGAGAAACGGATCCCACTATTAAGAAGCTCAAGAACGAGATGGCACAGAATTAAAGGGAATTGGAAAAGAAGCAATTGTGGGGCGAAATTCTCCGGCAACGGCGCGATGTCTGCCGACTGGCGCCCAAAACGACGCAAATCAGACTGGCATCGCGCCGCCCCAAAGGTGCGGAATGCTCCGCATCTTTGGGGGCCGAGCCCCAACATTGAGGGGCTAGGTCGGCGCCAGAGGAATTTCCGCCCCGCCAGCTGGCAGAAAATGCCTTTGGTGCCCCGCCAGCTGGCGCGGAAATGACATCTCCGGGCGGCGCATGCGCGGTAGCGTCAGCGGCCGCTGACAGTTTCCCACGCATGTGCAGTGGAGGGAGTCTCTTCCGCCTCCGCCATGGTGGAGACCGTGGCGGAGGCGGAAGGGAAAGAGTGCCCCCACGGCACAGGCCCGCCCGCGGATCGGTGGGCCCCGATCGCGGGCCAGGCCACCGTGGGGGCACCCCCCGGGGCCAGATTGCCCCGCGCCCCCCCCCCCTAGGACCCCGGAGCCCGCCCGTGCCGCCTTGTCCCGCCGGTAAGGTAGGTGGTTCAATTTACGCTGGCAGGATAGGCATTTTAGCGGCGGGACTTCGGCCCATCCGGGCTGGAGAATCGAGCAGGGGGGCCCGCCAACCGGCGCGGCGCGATTCCCGCCCTGTCGAATCTCCGGTGCCGGAGACTTCGGCAACCAGCAGGGGCCGGATCCACGCCAGCCCCCGGCCATTCTCCGACCCCCCGCCCCTGATGTGAGAAAATGGAAACAGTATAGTGTAGAGAGAGCCCTGCTCGCTATCTGACCTCGTGCTGTACCTGTCCTGGGTGTGTTTGAGAGGGACAGTGTAGAGGGAGCTTTACTCTGTATCTAACCCCGTGCTGTACCTGTCCTTGGAGTGTTTGATGGGGACAGTGTAGAGAGAGTGTTACTCTGTATCTCACCCATCTTCTCTGTCTCTGCAACTCTCTATCTCTCTCTGGGAATCTGTCTAAACAAATCCACGATCAGCAGTCAGCCATTTTAAGTTACTTAACGGTGGCCATTTTATGTGAGCACAACACTGAGACAATTCGGACAGTTGTCCAAGTTAGTGTCAAACAATAACTGAAGGAAAGAGTCGTATTTAAACAGTGATATGTTGGGCAATGTGGATGTACAAATGGAGCGTGTACACCAGTCGCTGAAAGTGGAGAGGGGGGGTGCAGCAAGCAGTTAAGAAGACCAATGATATGTTGGCCTTCATTGCAAGAGGGATTTGAGTTCAGAAGTGGAGAAGTCTTACTGCAGTTATACTGGGCCTTGGTGAGACCACACCTGGAGTACTGTGTACAGTTTTTGGTCTCCCTACCATGGAAGGATATAGTTGCCAGAGAGGGAGTGCAGCGGAGGGTCAATCGGCTGATAGGGAGGTTGCCGGACTGTCCTAGGAGGAGAGATTGCTTCAATAGGGCCTGAACGAGCCCTGTTTCTCCAACCTAACCCTGGAGATCAAATCCCACATTCCTGGTGATTTCGCCCCTCTCAAAGATGGAAAGATATTGAATAAGTTTAAAGCAGAAATTGACTGATTTCTAAATCCCATTGACATAAAGGGATATGGGGATAGTGTTGGGGAAAAGACATTGAAGTAAAGATATTTTGCAGCTGGATTCACAGAATACAGACAACAAAGTATCTTGAATTTTGGAAGAGCCACAAATATTGTCAAACATTTGGGAAATGATTGGAAACAGTTTGGACTGAGATCTCCTCAGTGACCTGTGTGCAGACCCCACCCCCGACTTACTGTGAGGAATGTCCCCCTCGGTGTGTTTCCTGTGTCTGCTAAGGAAGACACTTGTCCTGTCTATGGTTATGTTAATTCAGCAGTCACCAACAGATTCTGTCCTGTCGTTATTTCTGTCTTTGTTTGACATTTGTTTCTCTCTGAATTTCTGGCATGTTTGGAATGACTATTCGACTGTCACCCGAGGAAGGCTTTCCATAGAATGAGTAAAAACCAGCAAGAAATCACAGAATGTGAGTTAAACATAACTTCATTTCTGCCTCCATTTTGAGAGAAGATTGCTGGCCACAAAAACAAAGCTCATTGCAAAGTTTCACTTCATATTTTACATGTTGTTCACAGACAGATTTCTCCAATGAGCTGCTCTATAAATATGGATTCAATTTGATTTTTTCTCACTGTGAGATGTAAAGTTTATTCCTGAATCAATACAGGGTCATCGGCAACAACATCATTTTATTAGACAAGGGGGTTCAATGGGACTTTTCACTGGGATCCTCTGATGTCAATTCCTGAGATTAGAATTTATAATGAAACAATTTGGATTAAATGAAAACAGTCAGTTTGATAACCCCAATGTCCTGACTGCCTCACGTCCTGGCACCCTCACACCATCACACACTCATGTCTCCGAACCCTCACATCCTGACCCATTCACGTCCCCGAAACCTCAGATCCTGACCCGCTGTGTACCTCTTTCTTTGTGTGTCCCTCACTCTGTCTGTGTGCCCACCTCTCTCTGTCCCCCTCTGTATCCCTCTCTCCCTCTGTGTCACTGTCTCTCTCTGTGTCCTTCTATCTCACTCTATCCCTCTCTTTCACTGCGTACCTTTTTCTATCTGTGTCACTCTCTCTGTGACCCTCTCCCTCTGTGTCCCCCTCTCTCTGTCTCTCTCGCTGTGTCCCTCGCTCTCTCTGTCCCCCTCACTCTCGCTGTGTCCCTCGCGCTTGCAGTGTCCCTCGCGCTTGCAGTGTCCCTCGCGCTTGCAGTGTCCCTCACTCTCTGTGTCCCTCACTCTCTGTGTCCCTCGCTCTCTCTGTGTCCCTCGCTCTCTCTGTGTCCCTCGCGCTTGCAGTGTCCCTCGCGCTTGCAGTGTCCCTCGCGCTTGCAGTGTCCCTCGCGCTTGCAGTGTCCCTCACTCTCTGTGTCCCTCACTCTCTGTGTCCCTCGCTCTCTCTGTGTCCCTCGCTCTCTCTGTGTCCCTCGCTCTCTCTGTGTCCCTCGCTCTCTCTGTGTCCCTCGCTCTCTCTGTGTCCCTCGCTCTCTCTGTGTCCCTCGCTCTCTCTGTGTCCCTCGCTCTCTCTCTGTGTCCCTCGCTCTCTCTCTGTGTCCCTCGCTCTCTCTCTGTGTCCCTCGCTCTCTCTCTGTGTCCCTCGCTCTCTCTCTGTGTCCCTCGCTCTCTCTCTGTGTCCCTCGCTCTCTCTCTGTGTCCCTCGCTCTCTCTCTGTGTCCCTCGCTCTCTCTCTGTGTCCCTCGCTCTCTCTCTGTGTCCCTCGCTCTCTCTCTGTGTCCCTCGCTCTCTCTCTGTGTCCCTCGCTCTCTCTCTGTGTCCCTCGCTCTCTCTCTGTGTCCCTCGCTCTCTCTCTGTGTCCCTCGCTCTCTCTCTGTGTCCCTCGCTCTCTCTCTCTGTCCCTCGCTCTCTCTCTGTGTCCCTCGCTCTCTCTCTCTGTCCCTCGCTCTCTCTCTCTGTCCCTCGCTCTCTCTCTGTGTCCCTCGCTCTCTCTCTGTGTCCCTCGCTCTCTCTCTGTGTCCCTCGCTCTCTCGCTGTGTCCCTCGCTCTCTCGCTGTGTCCCTCGCTCTCTCGCTGTGTCCCTCGCTCTCTCGCTGTGTCCCTCGCTCTCTCGCTGTGTCCCTCGCTCTCTCGCTGTGTCCCTCGCTCTCTCGCTGTGTCCCTCGCTCTCTCGCTGTGTCCCTCGCTCTCTCGCTGTGTCCCTCGCTCTCTCGCTGTGTCCCTCGCTCTCTCGCTGTGTCCCTCGCTCTCTCGCTGTGTCCCTCGCTCTCTCGCTGTGTCCCTCGCTCTCTCGCTGTGTCCCTCGCTCTCTCGCTGTGTCCCTCGCTCTCTCGCTGTGTCCCTCGCTCTCTCGCTGTGTCCCTCGCTCTCTCGCTGTGTCCCTCGCTCTCTCGCTGTGTCCCTCGCTCTCTCGCTGTGTCCCTCGCTCTCTCGCTGTGTCCCTCGCTCTCTCGCTGTGTCCCTCGCTCTCTCCGTTAACCTCGTTCACACTCCGTTAGTGTGAATGAGTGAGTCAGTCTGTGTGTGAGTGTGAGTGAGTGAATTCAAACTGAATTCAAATGACCTCCTGCTAATTTAATTTCACCCTCCATACTTATGTCTCGGCCTAAAACACAGGCTTCCTTCCAGAATTATACCCGCTTCAAGTTCAGGGACTTTAATTCCGGGCAATCGAGATTACTTTACAATCAATGGATTCATTATAAAAGTGACCCCACTGTCGTTAATTTTGTGAATTCTGCCGGCAACCTGTGCACAGGGAGAGCCCAACAAATGATGACCACTTTCAAAATTGAGTTCAGAGTTTCTGATCTGAGATTTCTCTCTCTCTCTACCAGATTGCAGAGTGAGTATGTGTTAGCGTGTGGGAGTGAGTGTGTCAGAGTGACAGTGTGTAAGAGACTGTGAGAGTCAGTGAGTGTGAGAGTCAGTGAGTGTGAGAGTCAGTGAGTGTGAGAGTCAGTGAGTGTGAGAGTCAGTGAGTGTGAGAGTCAGTGAGTGTGAGAGTCAGTGAGTGTGAGAGTCAGTGAGTGTGAGAGTCAGTGAGTGTGAGAGTCAGTGAGTGTGAGAGTCAGTGAGTGTGAGAGTCAGTGAGTGTGAGAGCCAGTGAGTGTGAGAGCCAGTGAGTGTGAGAGCCAGTGAGTGTGAGAGCCAGTGAGTGTGAGAGCCAGTGAGTGTGAGAGCCAGTGAGTGTGAGAGCCAGTGAGTGTGAGAGCCAGTGAGTGTGAGAGCCAGTGAGTGTGAGAGCCAGTGAGTGTGAGAGCCAGTGAGTGTGAGAGCCAGTGAGTGTGAGAGCCAGTGAGTGTGAGAGCCAGTGAGTGTGAGAGCCAGTGAGTGTGAGAGCCAGTGAGTGTGAGAGCCAGTGAGTGTGAGAGCCAGTGAGTGTGAGAGCCAGTGAGTGTGAGAGCCAGTGAGTGTGTGAGCCAGTGAGTGTGTGAGCCAGTGAGTGTGTGAGCCAGTGAGTGTGTGAGCCAGTGAGTGTGTGAGCCAGTGAGTGTGTGAGCCAGTGAGTGTGTGAGCCAGTGAGTGTGTGAGCCAGTGAGTGTGTGAGCCAGTGAGTGTGTGAGCCAGTGAGTGTGTGAGCCAGTGAGTGTGTGAGCCAGTGAGTGTGTGAGCCAGTGAGTGTGTGAGCCAGTGAGCGTGAGAGAGTGAGCGTGAGAGAGTGAGCGTGAGAGAGTGAGCGTGAGAGAGTGAGCGTGAGAGAGTGAGCGTGAGAGAGTGAGCGTGAGAGAGTGAGCGTGAGAGAGTGAGCGTGAGAGAGTGAGCGTGAGAGAGTGAGCGTGAGAGAGTGAGCGTGAGAGAGTGAGCGTGAGAGAGTGAGCGTGAGAGAGTGAGCGTGAGAGAGCGAGCGTGAGAGAGCGAGCGTGAGAGAGCGAGCGTGAGAGTCAGCGAGAGTGAGTGTCAGCGAGTGTGAGTGTGAGAGTCAGCGAGTGTGAGAGTCAGCGAGTGTGAGAGTCAGCGAGTGTGAGTGTGTGATTGTGTAAGGTTGTTAGTAAGTGTGTAAGAGTGTGCATAAGAGTGCGTGTAAGTGAGTGTGTAAGAATGAGTTAAATCTAACCCCTCGATTAGATTGCACATTGTATCGCACTGCAGTGTATCTGTAAACGGTGAGTGTGTGTGCAAGAGTGTGTCTAAGAGTGAGTGAGTCAGCGTGTGAGTATGTCAATGAGAGTGACTGTGTAAGTGAGTTTGAGTGTGTGAGCGAGTTAGTGTGTAAGAATGAGTGAGTAGGTGAGTGAGTGTGCAAGTGTGTATAATGGTGGGTGTGAGTGAGGGTGAGTAAGTTCTAGATATAAACTATCCTGAACCCCTCGATTAGGTTCCAGACTGTAATTCACTCCCGGGTATCTGTTATTCTATATATAAACTATCCTGAACCCCTCGATCAGATTCTCACTCCTGGGTATCTGTTATTCTATATATAAACCATCCTGAACCCCTCGATTAGATTCCAGTCTGTAACTCACTCCCGGGTATCTGTTATTCTATATATAAACTATCCTGAACCCCTCAATTAGATTCCAGTCTGTAACTCACTCCTGGGTATCTGTTATTTTATATATAAACTATCCTGAACCCCTCGATTAGGTTCCAGACTGTAACTCACTCCCGGGTATCTGTTATTCTATATATAAACTATCCTGAACCCCTCGATCAGATTCTCACTCCTGGGTATCTGTTATTCTATATATAAACCATCCTGAACCCCTCGATTAGATACCAGTCTGTAACTCACTCCCGGGTATCTGTTATTCTATATATAAACCACCCTGTACCCCTCGATTAGATTCCAGTCTGTAACTCACTCCCGGGTATCTGTTATTCTATATATAAACCACCCCGAACCCCTCGATTAGATTCCAGTCTGTAACTCACTCCTGGGTATCTGTTATTCTATATATATTGAACGCCTCGATTAGATTCCAGTCTGTAACTCACTCCCGGGTATCTGTTACTCTATATATAAACCACCCCGGACCCCTCGATTAGATTCCAGTCTGTAACTCACTCCCGGGTATCTGTTATTCTATATATAAATCACCCCGAACCCCTCGATTAGATTCCAGTCTGTAACTCACTCCTGGGTATCTGTTATTCTGTATATAAACCATCCTGAACCCCTCGATTAGATTCCAGTCTATAACTCACTCCCGGGTATCTGTTATTCTGTATATAAACTATCCTGAACGCCTCGATGAGATTCCAGTCTGTAACTCACTCCCGGGTATCTGTTACTCTATATATAAACCACCCCGAACCCCTCGATTAGATTCCAATCTGTAACTCACTCCCGGGTATCTGTTATTCTATATATAAATCACCCCGAACCCCTCGATTAGATTCCAGTCTGTAACTCACTCCTGGGTATCTGTTATTCTGTATATAAACCATCCTGAACCCCTCGATTAGATTCCAGTCTATAACTCACTCCCGGGTATCTGTTATTCTGTATATAAACTATCCTGAACCCCTCGATTAGATTCCAGTCTGTAACTCACTCCTGGGTATCTGTTATTCTATATATAAACCATCCTGTACCCCTCGATTAAATTCTAGTCTGTAACTCACTCCTGGGTATCTGTTATTCTACATATAAACTATCCTGAACTCCTCGATTCGATTCCAGTCTGTAACTCACTCCTGGGTATCTGTTATTCCATATATAAGCCATTCTGAACCCCTCGATTAGATTCCAGTCTGTAACTCACTCCCGGGTATCTGTTATTCTATATATAAACTATCCTGAACCCCGCGATTAGATTCCAGTCTGTCACTCACTCCTGGGTATCTGTTATTCTATATATAAACCACCCTGAACCCCTCGATTAGATTCCAGTCTGTAACTCACTCCCGGGTATCTGTTATTCTATATATAAACTATCCTGAACCCCTCGATTAGATTCCAGTCTGTAACTCACTCCCGGGTATCTGTTATTCTATATATAAACTATCCTGAACCCCTCAATTAGATTCCAGTCTGTAACCCACTCCCGGGTATCTGTTATTCTATATATAAACTACCCTGAACCCCTCGAGTAGATTCCAGTCTGGAACTCACTCCCGGGTATCTGTTATTCTATATATAAACTATCCTGAACCCCTCGATTAGATTCCAGTCTGTAACACACTCCCGGGTATCTGTTATTCTAGATATAAACCATCCTGAACCCCTCGATTAGATTCCAGTCTGTAACTCACTCCCGGGTATCTGTTATTCTATATAAACCATCCTGAACCTCTCAATTAGATTCCAGTCTGTAACTCACTCCTGGGTATCTGTTATTCTATGTATAAACCACCCCGAACCCCTCGATTAGATTCCAGTCTGTCACTCACTCCAGGGTATCTGTTATTCTATATATAAACTATCCTGAACCCCTCGATTAGATTCCACTCTGTAGCTCACTCCCGGGTATCTGTTATTCTATATATAAATCACCCCGAACCCCTCGATTAGATTCCAGTCTGTAACTCACTCCCGGGTATCTGTTATTCAGTATATAATCTATCCCAAAGCCCTCCATTAGATTCCAGTCTGTAACTCACTCGTGGGTGTCTGTTATTCTGTATATAATCTATCCCAAAGCCCTCCATTAGATTGCAGTCTGTAATTCATTCCCAGATACCATTTATTCTGTGTGTTAACCAACGATATGCCGGACTGAGATGAGGAGGAATTTCGTCACTCAGATGGTGGTGAATCCTGGGAATTCTCTATCCCAGAGGGATGTGGAGACTCTGTCATTGAGCCGGTGTTAGACTGAGATTGATGGATCAGCAAGAGGCACGGGGATAGGGCAGGAACATGGTGTTGAAATGGAAGAATCTCCATGATCATATTGACTGGTGGAGCGAGCTCGAAGGGCTGAATGGCCCAGTCCTGCTCCTATTCCTTGTGGTCTGTTATTGCCAATTATTTCTCTGTTTATCTATTTACGATTATCCAGAAAAGTGGGATGGGGGTGAATTCTGCATCGTTTGTGATTTGGATATTGGAGTAATCATCATTTGGGGTCAATTCTGTTATGTTGATAATTTGCTATCTTTTTTCAAAATAAAACCCTTCCTTTGGAAACATTGCCTCATTCCCTCTACTTGCTGTAAATATCCTGGCAGCTTCTGTTGTGGAAATTGGGGAGGAACATTTATTCCGTTTGTAACCCCATGCTGAACCTGACCTGGTAGTGTTTGCTGGGGACAGTGTCGAGGGAGCTTTACTCTGTATCTAACCCTGTGCTGTACCTGTCCTGGGAGTGTTTGCTGGGGACAGTGTAGAGGGAGCTTTAGTCTGTATCTAAACCTGTGCTGTACCTGTCCTGGGAGTGTTTGATGGGGACAGTGTAGAGGGAGCTTTACTCTGTATCTGACCCCGTGCTGTACCTGTCCTGGGAATGTTTGATGGGGACAGTGTAGAGGGAGATTTACTCTGATTCTAACCCCGTGCTGTACCTGTCCTGGGAGTGTTTGGTGGGGACAGTGTAGAGAGGGCTTGACTCTGTATCTAACCCCGTGCTGTACCTGTCCTGGGCGTGTTTGATGGTGACAGTGTAGCGGGAGCATTACTCTGTATCTAACCCCGTGCTGTACCTGTCCTGGGAGTGTTTGATGGGGACAGTGTAGAGGGAGCTTTACTCTGTATCTAACCCCGTGCTGTATCTGTTTTGGGAGTGTTTGATGGGGACAGTGTAGAGAGAGCTTTGCTCTGTATATAACCCCGTGCTGTACCTGTCCTAGATGTGTTTGATGGGGACAGTGTAGAGGGGGCTTTAATCTGTATCTATCCCTGTGCTGCACCTGTCCTGGGAGTGTTTGATGGGGACAGTGTAGAGGGAACTTTACTCTGTATCTAACCCCGTGCTGTACCTGTCCTGGGAGTGTTTGATGGGGAAGTATAGAGGGAGCTTTACTCTGTATCTAACCCCGTGCTGTATCTGTCCTGGGAGTGTTTGATGGGGACAGTGTAGAGGGAGCTTTACTCTGTATCTAAACCTGTGCTGTACCTGTCCTGAGAGTGTTTGATGTGGACAGTGGAGAGGGAGCTTTACTCTGTATCTAACCCCGTGTTGTACCTGTCCTGGGAGTGTTTGATGGGGACAGTGTAGAGGGAGCTTTACTCTGTATCTAACCCCGTGCTGTACCTGTCCTGGGAGTGTTTGATGGGGACAGTGTAGAGGGAGCTTTACTCTGTATCTAAACCTGTGCTGTACCTGTCCTGAGAGTGTTTGATGGGGACAGTGTAGAGGGAGCTTTACTCTGTATCTAAACCTGTGCTGTACCTGTCCTGGGAGTGTTTGATGGGGACAGTGTAGAGGGAGCTTTTCTCTGTATCTAACCCCGTGCTGTCCTGGGAGTATTTGATGGGGACAGTGTCTAGGGAACTTTACTCTGTATCTAACCCTGTGCTGTACCTGTCTTGGGAGTATTTGATGGGGACAGTGTAGAGGGGGCTTTACTCTGTATCTAACCCTGTGCTGTATCTGTCCTGGGAGTGTTTGATGGGGACAGTGTAGAGGGAGCTTTACTCTGTATCTAATCCCGTGCTGTACCTGTCCTGGGAGTGTTTGGTGGGGACAGTGTAGAGGGAGCTTGACTCTGTATCTAACCACATGCTGTACCTGTCCTGGGAGTGTTTGATGGGGACAGTGTAGAGGGGGATTTACTCTGTATCTAACCCCGTGCTGTACCTGTCCTGGGAGGGTTTGATGGGTCAGTGTAGAGGGAGATTTACTCTGTATCTAACCACATGCTGTACCTGTCCTGGGAGTGTTTGATGGGTCAGTGTAGAGGGAGCTTTACTCTGTATCTAACTCCTTATTCATGGGTCACTAAACGCTAGTGTGCGGGTACATTAAGCAATCAGGAAGGCCAATGGTACGTTAACCCCAATACTAATAACCCCGAGCGATGAAAGTTAAGATGACTTGCTGTAATTGTACAGAGCCTTGGTCACAACACACCTGGACCATTATGTGGAGTTTTGTTCTCCATATCTAAGGAAGGATATACTTGCTGCAGAAGGAGTGTAACGGAGATTCACCAGACGAATCCCTGGGATGGTGAAGTTGTCTGATGATGAGAGATTGAGGAAAATGTACCTGTGTTCCCGAGAGTGCCGAAAAATGAGAGGTGATCTTGAAACATACACAGTTCATACGAGGCATCACAAGATAGATGTAGGTCAGCTGGTCTCATGGCTGGTGAGATTAGACCCAGGGGGAGGGGGCACAGTCTCAAACCATAAGACCATAAGACATTGAAGCAGAATTAGGCCACTCGGCCCATCGAGTCTGCTCCGCCATTCAATCATGGCTGATATTTTTCTAATTCCCATTCTCCTGCCTTCTCTCCATAACCCCTGATCCCCTTATTGATCAAGAACCGATCTATCTCTGTCTTAGAGATACTCAGTGATTTGGCCTCCACAGCCTTCTGCGGCAAAGAGCTCCACATATTCACCGCCCTCTGGCTGAAGAAATTCCTCCTCATCTCTGTTTTAAAGGATCGTCCCTTTAGTCTGAGATGGTGTCCTCTGCTTCTAATTGTTCCTACAAGTGGAAACATCCTCTCCACGTCCACTCTATCCAGGCCTCGCAGTATCCTGTAAGTTTCAATAAGACCCCCTCATCCTTCTAAACTCCAACGAATACAGACCCAGTGTCCTCAACCATTCCTCATACGACAAGTTCTTCATTCCAGGGAACATTCTTGTGAACCTCCTCTGGACCCTTTCCAAGGCAGCACATCCTTCCTTAGATACTGGGCCTAAAACTGCTCACAATACTCCAAATGGGGTCTGACCAGAGCCTTGTACAGCCTCAGAAGTACATCCCTGGTCTTGTATTCTCGCCCTCTTGACATGAATGCTCAGAATCAGGGGTAGACCATTGCAGACTGAGATGAGGAGGAATTTCTTCATTCAGAGGGTGGAGAATCTTGGAATTCTCTGATCCAGAGGGTTGTGGAAGCTCAATCATTGAGCATGTTCCAGACACAAATCGACTGTGTATAATACAATAGGAATGTGTGTGTGAGTGTGCGTGCGTCTGTGCGTGCCAGGATCTGTTTGAATCGTGGAGCAGACTCGATGGGCCAAATCGCCTACACATGCTCATATTTTCCTTTGAGACTTAAATGCGTATACACACACAAGTTCACAGATACACACACACACATGCGCGTGCACACACTGACTGATACATACACGGCAACAGATACATACACACACACACATGCGTGCACAGACACATGCGTGTACACACACATTGGCGCACACCCATACATATATATTAGCCATTTAAGACCATTTGATAGAATGCTACACATCCCAGTTTGCCAATGACACCAAACATTAGACAGCGTTGTAAGCAACATAGCTGGAAACATCAAATTGCAGGGAGATATTATCGTTTTGGCGGTAGACTGACTGGTGGACGTGTTTCAGTGTTGGGAAATGTTTCGATGATGTGCTTTAGAATTAAAAAGGATAGAACCGTGATCTTTATAAACGATGAGAAGACAGAAACGGTGGAAGTTTAAACTGTACAGATATTTCACAGCTAGATTCACACAATACAGACAGCAATGTACGGTAGATTTTGGAAGTGCCACAAATGTTGTCAAGTGCAGTGCGAGGCGTACCTCAATGTTTCAGTCTTACTGAGAAACGGTCAGCCCACAGGACAACATTTCTGTATAATAGGATTGAAGCACAAGTTCAAATAGTTTTGTTTCAAAGTTTAAAATAACCAGTCATTTTTCTGTGCAGCTTTCGGAATCTGTCAGTGGAATTTAGGTTATACAGGCAAGTGTTAACAAGAGTATTGGGAACTGATTAGAAGTTTGATGGAGATATTCCTGCATTATGGAAATGTGTGATAGCTATTTAGGGTTGGGGAATGGATTGATCAAAGGATGTAGCTTTTTGTTATCTAGATCACACTGACAGCCTTGAAGATTCACAACTTCCATGTGCTGAGAGAAAGGATTGATTAACCAAGGCCTATTATTCAAATACTTCAGACAAGTGACAAAACAACAATAACAGAGAATATACAAACAGAGACAAGCAGACACCTGGAATCGGAGCTTAAACTTCATGTTTAAATGTGAAGGGCTGAAATAAACAAGAGTCCACCCTGGGATTCGGTGCAATTTGAGTTCTGCTTTTCCAAAAAATAAAAATAACTGTCTGGAATGAAAAATTCTTTGGACAGAACAGAGGGATTTTGACTCTGTATTTAAGCCCAGACAGCATTTGGGTTGTGAGTGTTTGATGGACAGTGCAGATAAAGCTTTACTCTGAAACACTGGAATTTAGTTTAAGGGTGATTTAATCACGTGCTTCAGAATAATAATTGATATTGTACATCTCGTGTGTGTCTCAGTGTCAGCTGTGAAACATGTACAGCACAATCTCATCCTGTCTCTGTGTGTCTCTCTGAAATTCGCTGGTCCTTTCCTAAATTACCACTGACTAGATTTCAAAAGGGCTCCATTGCCTGTGAAGCAGTTTGTGATACCCAAAGGTTATGAAAAGTGCTTTAGAAAAGTCTGTCCCAAGCTGTTGTGAGGATGTTCAGAGTCAGTGTGTGACTGGGGTCACACACAGGCCAGATACACCTCTCCAAGTTAAAGGTGGAGAATGGATCTCGCTCCATTTGAAAGATGTATTGACCCAGCCTGTCTGAGTTTGTGTCTGTGTGTGAGTTTGTGTTTGTCTGTACACGTGTGTCTGGGGTGGGGTGGGAGTTTGTGTGTGTGACTTTTTACGCGGCACGGTAGCACAGTGGGTAGCACTGTGGCTTTACAGCTCCAGGGTCCCGGGTTCGATTCCCGGCATGTTCTCCCTGTGTCTGCGTGGGTTTTCCTCCGGGAGCTCCGGTTTCCTCCCACAAGTCTGAAAGACGTGCTGTTAGGTAATTTGGACATTCTGAATGCTCCCTCTGTGTACCCAAACAGGTGCCGTAATGTGGCGACTAGGGGCTTTTCACAGTAACTTCATTGCAGTGTTAATGTAAGCCTACTTGTGACAATAAAGATTATTATACATGGTAGTCCCTCAGGCTCTTACCCTGGGTACATGGTAGTCAGCACTCCAAAAGGGTTAATTGTAGTGTCCACAGCAGTATGGTGTAATGTAGTATTAACTGGGACAAGAGCTTACAGTATAAACAGTGACGGGGTCAACTGCAGTGATCACTGGGAAAGGAGCTAATGTGTTCTCAATAGAGATATGGATGAGAACGGTTATATATTACAAGGTAATATACACAATGACATTCTCAAATGCAGTAATATTTCTGACACAGTGTAGAGCAGCATTTACAGCGACTGATGCTGCTGGGAAATAAATTCATCCAGGGCTTTGTATCAGATTATTAAAATTAGTTATTGTTAAGGTGGTCTAGTCGCGAAGGCAGGCTCGATCAGCTGGATGGCCCACTCCTGTTCCTATGTACCTCTCCTGGGAGTATTTGATGGGGACAGATGTAGAGGGAGCTTTACTCTGTATCTAACCCCGTGCTGTACCTGTCCTGGGAGTTTTTGATGTGGACAGTGTAGAGGGAGCTTTACTCTGTATCACCCCGTGCTATACCCATCCTAGGAGTGTTTGATGGGGACAGTCCAGAGGGAGCTTTACTCTTTATCTAACCCTATGCTGTACCTGTCCTGGGAATGTTTAATGGGGACAGTGTAGAGGGAGCTTCATTCATTATCTAACCTCGTGCTGTACCTGTCCTGTAGTGTTTGATGAGGACAGTGTAGAGGGAGCTTTACTCTGTATCTAACCCTGTGCTGTACCTCTCCTGGGAGTTTTTGATGTGGACAGTGTAGAAGGAGCTTGACTCTGTATCTCACCCTGTGCTGGACCTGTCTTGGGAGTGTTTGATGGGGACAGTCTAGAAGGAGCTTTACTCTGTATCACCCCGTGCTGTACCCATCCTAGGAGTGTTTGATGGGGACAGTGTAGAGGGAGCTTTACTCTTTATCTGACCCTATGTTGTACCTGACCTGGGACTGTTTGATGGGGACAGTGTCGAGGGAGCTTTAATCTGTATCTAAAACCGTGCTGTACCAGTCCTTGGGAGTGTTTGATGGGGACAGTGTAGAGGGTGCTTTACTCTGTATCTAACCTCGTGCTGTGCCTGTCCCTGTGAGTGTTTGATGGGGACAGTGCAGAGGGAGCTTTACTCTTTATGTAACCTCATGCTGTACCTGTCCTGGTGTGTTTAATGGGGACAGTGGAGAGAGAGCTTTACTCTGTATCTAACCCCGTGTTGTACCTGTCCTGGGAGTGTTTGATGGGGACAGTGTAGCAGGAGCATTACTCTGTATCTAACCCCATGCTGTACCTGTCCTGGGAGTGTTTGATGGGGACAGTGTAGGGGGAGCTTTACTTTGTATCTAACCCCATGCTGTACCTGTCCTGGGAGTGTTTGATGGTGACAGTGTCGAGGGAGAATTACTCTGATTCTAACCCCGTGCTGTACCTGACCTGGGAGTGTTTGATGGTGACTGTGTATAGGGAGCTTTACTCTGATTCTAACCTCGTGCTGTACCTGTCCTGGGAGTGTTTGATGGTGACTGTGTATAGGGAGCATAACTCTTTATCTGACCCCATGCTGTACCTGTCCTGGGAGTGTTTGATGATTCCTTCAGAGAAGATTCCTGGCCACAAAAACAAAGCTCATTTTAAAAGTTTCACTTCATATTTTACATGTTGTTCACAGACAGATTTCTTCAATGAGCTGCTCTATAAATTTGGATTCAGTTTGATTTTTTCTCACTGTGAGATGTAAAGCTTATTCCTCAATCAATACAGGGTCATCGGCAACAACATCTTTTTATTAGGCAAGGAGGTTCAATGGGATTTTTCGCTGAAATCCACTGATGTCAGTTCATGAGATTAGAATTTATAATGAAACAATTTGGATTCAATGAAAACGGTCAGTTTGATAACCCCAACTGCTTTCTGTTCACTCGCCCCTCACTCTCCACTCTCACCTTGTTTTTAATTTAGGGAATTCTGCAGGCAGCTTGTGCACAGAAAGAGCCCAAAAATGGTGGCACTTTCCAAATTAAGTTCAGAGTCTCTGAAGTTGGATTTCTTTCTCTCTTTCTACTTGAACATGTACAAACTGACAGCAGGCATATTGATTGCACAGTAAGATTCCACAATCAGAAATGTGATCATAGTGGAAAATTCCCCCACGTCCCCTGTGGAAAGGATGAATTAACTCCCTCATTCCCACGTTTAACTTTAAGACTTTTAACTCATGACCTTCAAACATTTTGCAGTCCGTGAGCTATTTTTTAATAAGTGTGGTCACTGTTGCTGTGTTTTTTGAAAATATTTTGATTCCGATGAGGACGGACATAACAACATACAAACAATCAGTCAGTCACAACACAAACAAAATACTATTCTCCTCATTTGACATTTATTCCTTGATTTCCATTAAACCTTTCCCCTCTTCCCTCCCCTTCCCCACTGGCAACAAACAGATATGTAAATAGAGACAAGAACAGCTGCCATCTCGTCCAGAAACCCCCATCTGAGCCACAAAGGGCTAACTTTAGTTTCTCAAGTTTAAGGAATTCCGCAATATCCCTCAACCATGTTGATATTTTTGGCGGATCTTCTGACTTCCCTTCCAATAAAATTAGCCTCCGGGCGATCAATGTGGCAAAGCCCACCACATCAGCCCCGTCCCCATCCATTAGTCCCGGTACTTCCGACACCCCAGAAATTGCCTCATGTGGTCCCAGTAATATTTCCACCTCCACAACTTTTGTTTGTGTTTTAAGTAGCGAGAGCTAGAAGCCCACGAATTGTGGACGTGACCAGAAGATGTGGACATGGTTAACTGGTCCTCCTTTACACTCTCACATTTATCTTCTTCCTCTGTGAAGAATCTGCTCATTCGGTCCTGTGTCATATGGCCCCTGTGTACATCCTTGAATTGTATCAAGCCCATCAGAGCACATGAAGATGTCGCATTGACCCTGTGTATAATCTCACTCCATCGTCCCCAATTCAACGCCACATCCAACTCTTCCTTCCACTTTTGTTTCATCTCTTCAATCGCTGCTTTCTTTCTGTCCATCAGCCACCTGTAAATGTTAGTAATTCTCCCATCACCAACTTAGCTGGGAGGAGCAATTTATCCAGCACCTTGTTCTCTGGTAGGCAAACGAACGTGGACAACTCCTTTTTCACCAAGTTTCATCATTGAAGATAATTAAACTTCACCTCCCTCTGCATTTTATGTTTCTCCCTCAATTCTTCAAATCTACTTTCCAACAACAAGTCTGTAACCTGTTTCAGCCCAGCTTTATGCCACTGTTTAAATATTGTATCCAGTCTTGCCGCCGGGGTGAATCGGGGGTTTCCATAAATAGGGGCTCGCACCGTCAAGTTTACCAAACCAAAATGGCGTCTCCGCTTGCTCCAGATGTTGAAGGAAGATGCCAGCACCGGGCTTTGTGTAAACCTCCCCTGGGGAAATGGGAGTGGAGCCGCAGCGGAAGTCTGCAAACTAGCCCCTTTACACGATGCTTCCACCACCTGTACCCATTCCGCTTCTTCCTCTCCCCACCATTGCCCAATCTTCTCCAAATTCACCGCCCAATAACAATACAAAAGATTGGGAAGCACCAACCCTCCCACCCACCCATTCTTTTTAAATATGGGCTGGTACTTTTGAAGAGCAATCCAATTAATCTCCTTCCATTTACTGATGGAGAAGTGATCTGCCGCATTTTCTATCTGATTTAGAGCAGGGTGTCTGTGTGAGGGTAAGTGTGTTACTGTGTGTGTGGACTTTTCTCTATCTGTCTATCTGCCAGTCGCCCTGGTCCAAGGTTCTATTTCTCTCTCCACAGATGCTGCCTGACCTGCTCAGTATTTTCCGCATTGGTACAAGAGCGAGGAGGTAAGGCTGAAGTTATACAAGACACTAGTTAGACCTCAGCTGGAATATTGTGGACAGTTCTGGGTGCCACATGATAGGAAGAGTGTGAACACACTGGAGCGAATGCAGAGGAGGTTCACAAGAATGGTTCAGGAATGAGAAACTTCAGTGATGAGGTTAGATTGGAGAGGTTGGGTCTGTTCTCCACACAGAGAAATGGCCAAGAGGAGATTTGATAGAGGTGTTCAAATTCTTGGGGGTGCTGGACAGAGTAGGCAGGGAGAAACGGATCCCACTATTAAGAAGCTCAAGAACGAGATGGCACAGAATTAAAGGGAATTGGAAAAGAAGCAATTGTGGGGCGAAATTCTCCGGCAACGGCGCGATGTCTGCCGACTGGCGCCCAAAACGGCGCAAATCAGACGGGCATCGCGCCGCCCCAAAGGTGCGGAATGCTCCGCATCTTTGGGGGCCGAGCCCCAACATTGAGGGGCTAGGTCGGCGCCAGAGGAATTTCCGCCCCGCCAGCTGGCAGAAAATGCCTTTGGTGCCCCGCCAGCTGGCGCGGAAATGACATCTCCGGGCGGCACATGCGCGGGAGCGTCAGTGGCCGCTGACAGTTTCCCACGCTTGTGCAGTGGAGGGAGTCTCTTCCGCCTCCGCCATGGTGGAGGCCGTGGCGGAGGCAGAAGGGAAAGAGTGCCCCCACGGCACAGGCCCGCCCGCGGATCGGTGGGCCCCGATCGCGGGCCAGGCCACCGTGGGGGCACCCCCCGGGGCCAGATCGCCCCGCGCCCCCCCCTAGGACCCCGGAGCCCGCCCGTGCCGCCTTGTCCCGCCGGTAAGGTAGGTGGTTCAATTTACGCCGGCGGGACAGGCATTTTAGCGGCGGGACTTCGGCCCATCCGGGCTGGAGAATCGAGCAGGGGGGCCCGCCAACCGGCGCGGCGCGATTCCCGCCCTGCCGAATCTCCGGTGCCGGAGACTTCGGCAACCAGCAGGGGCGGGATTCACGCCAGCCCCCGGCGATTCTCCGACCCCCTGCCCCTGATGTGAGAAAATGGAAACAGTATAGTGTAGAGAGAGCCCTGCTCGCTATCTGACCCCGTGCTGTACCTGTCCTGGGAGTGTTTGATGGGGACAGTGTAGAGAGAGCCCTGCTCGCTATCTGACCCCGTGTTGTACCTGTCCTGGGAGTGTTTGATGGGGACAGTGTAGAGGGAGCTTTACTTTGTCAGACAAGAATTGAAGTGCATAAGTTGGGAACATAGGCTGGCAGGGAAGGACACAAGTGAAATGTGGAACTTGTTCAAGGAACAGTTGCTACGTGTCCTTGATATGTATGTCCCTGTCAGGCAGGGAAGAGATGGTCGAGTGAGGGAACCATGGTTGACAAGAGAGGTTGAAAGTCTTGTTAAGAGGAAAAAGGTGACTTATGTAAGGCTGAGGAAACAAGGTTCAGACAGGGCATTGGAGGGATACAAGATAGCCAGGAGGGAACTGAAGAAAGGGATTAGGAGAGCTAAGAGAGGGCATGAACAATCTTTGGCGGGTAGGATCAAGGAAAACCCCAAGGCCTTTTACACATATGTGAGAAATATGAGAATGACTAGAGCGAGGGTAGGTCCGATCAAGGACAGTAGCGGGAGATTGTGTATTGAGTCTGAAGAGATAGGAGAGGTCTTGAACGAGTACTTTTCTTCTGTATTTACAAATGAGAGGGGCGATATTGTTGGAGAGGACAGTGTGAAACAGATTGGTAAGCTCGAGGAAATACTTGTTAGGAAGGAAGATGTGTTGGGCATTTTGAAAAACTTGAGGGTAGACAAGTCCCCCGGGCCTGACGGGATATATCCAAGGATTCTATGGGAAGCAAGAGATGAAATTGCAGAGCCGTTGGCAATGATCTTTTCGTCCTCACTGTCAACAGGGGTGGTACCAGGGGATTGGAGAGTGGCGAATGTCGTGCCCCTGTTCAAAAAAGGGACTAGGGATAACCCTGGGAATAACAGGCTAGTTAGTCTTACTTCGGTGGTAGGCAAAGTAATGGAAAGGGTACTGAAGGATAGGATTTCTAAGCATCTGGAAAGACACTGCTTGATTAGGGATAGTCAGCACGGATTTGTGAGGGGTAGGTCTTGCCTTACAAATCTTATTGAATTCTTTGAGGAGGTGACCAAGCATTGTGGATGAAGGTAAAGCAGTGGATGTAGTGTACATGGATTTTAGTAAGGCATTTGATAAAGTTCCCCATGGTAGGCTTATGCAGAAAGTAAGGAGGCATGGGATAGTGGGAAATTTGGCCAGTTGGATAACGAACTGGCTAACCGATAGAAGTCAGAGAGTGGTGGTGGATGGCAAATATTCAGCCTGGATCCCAGTTACCAGTGGCGTACCGCAGGGATCAGTTCTGGGTCCTCTGCTGTTTGTGATTTTCATTAATGACTTGGATGAGGGAGTTGAAGGGTGGGTCAGTAAATTTGCAGACGATACGAAGATTGGTGGAGTTGTGGATAGTAAGGAGGGCTGTTGTCGGCTGCAAAGAGACATAGATAGGATGCAGAGCTGGGCTGAGAAGTGGCAGATGGAGTTTAACCCTGAAAAGTGTGAGGTTGTCCATTTTGGAAGGACAAATATGAATGCGGAATACAGGGTTAACGGTAGAGTTCTTGGCAATGTGGAGGAGCAGAGAGATCTTGGGGTCTATGTTCATACATCTTTGAAAGTTGCCACTCAAGTGGATAGAGCTGTGAAGAAGGCCTATGGTGTGCTCGCGTTCATTAACAGAGGGATTGAATTTAAGAGCCGTGAGGTGATGATGCAGCTGTACAAAACTTTGGTAAGGCCACATTTGGAGTACTGTGTACAGTTCTGGTCGCCTCATTTTAGGAAGGATGTGGAAGCTTTGGAAAAGGTGCAAAGAAGATTTACCATCCAGGATGTTGCCTGGAATGGAGAGTAGGTCTTACGAGGAAAGGTTGAGGGTGCTAGGCCTTTTCTCATTAGAACGGAGAAGGATGAGGGGCGACTTGATAGAGGTTTATAAGATGATCAGGGGAATAGATAGAGTAGACAGTCAGAGACTTTTTCCCCGGGTGGAACAAACCATTACAAGGGGACATAAATTTAAGGTGAAAGGTGGAAGGTATAGGAGGGATATCAGAGGTAGGTTCTTTACCCAGAGAGTAGTGGGGGCATGGAATGCACTGCCTGTGGGAGTAGTTGAGTCGGAAACATTAGGGACCTTCAAGCAGCTATTGGATAGGTACATGGATTACGGTTAAATGATATAGTGTAGATTTATTTGTTCTCAAGGGCAGCACGGTAGCATTGTGGATAGCACAATTGCTTCACAGCTCCAGGGTCCCAGGTTCGATTCCGGCTTGGGTCACTGTCTGTGCGGAGTCTGCACGTCCTCCCCGTGTCTGCGTGGGTTTCCTCCGGGTGCTCCGGTTTCCTCCCACAATCCAAAGATGTGCGGGTTAGGTGAATTGGCCAATGATAAATTGCCCTTAATGTCCAAATTGCCCTTGGTGTTGGGTGGAGGTGTTGAATTTGGGTGGGGTGCTCTTTCCGGGGGCCGGTGCAGACTCGGGGGGGGGGGGGGCCGAATGGCCTCCTTCTGCACTGTAAATTCAATGATAATCTATGATTAATCTAGGACAAAGGTTCGGCACAACATCGTGGGCCAAAGGGCCTGTTCTATGCTGTATTTTCTATGTTCTATGTTCTAACCCCCGTGCTGTACCTATCCTGGGAGTGTTTGATGGGGACAGTGTAGAGGGAGCTTTACTCTGTATCTACCCCCATGGTGTACCTGTCCTCGGAGTGTTTGATGGGGTCAGTGTAGAGGGAGCTTTACTCTGTACCTAACCCCCGTGCTGTACCTGTCCTGGGAGTGTTTGATGGGGACAGTGTAGAGGGAGCTTTATTCTGTATCTAACCCCGTGCTGCACCTGTCCTGGGTGTGTTTGATGGGAACAGTGTAGAGAGAGCCCTGCTCGATATGTAACACCGTTTTGTACCTGTGCTGGGAGTGTTTGATGAGGACAGTGCAGAGGAGCTTTACTCCGTATGTAACCCCGTGCTGTACCTGTGCTGGGAGTGTTTGATGGGGACAGTGCAGAGGAGCTTTACTCCGTATGTAACCCCGTGATGTACCTGTCCTGGGAGTGTTTGCCAGGGACAGTGTAGAGGAATCTGTATCTAACCCCATGATGTACCTTTGCTGGTAGTGTTTGACAGGGTTTCAAAATCTCAAATAAATGTCATCTATTAGTTTCTCCATCTGTCTGTTTCTGCTTCTCTCACTGTCTGTGTGGGAATATTGTCAACAGAAAATCCACGATCAGCAGTCAGCCATTTTAAGTTACTTAATGGTGGCCATTTTAGGTGAGCACAGCACAGTCATTTCTGACATTTGTACACGTTGGTATAACAAAATCCTGATGGAAAGTGTCTGATTTAAACAGTGATTTGTTGGTGAATGTGGATGTAGAAAGGGAGCTGGCTGTCCTTGTACACCAGTCACTGAAAGTGGAGAGGGGAGTGCAGCAAGCAGTTAAGAAGGCCAATGATATGTTGGCCTTCATTGAAAGAGGGATTTGAGTTCAGACGTGGAGATGTCTTCCTGCAGTTACACAAGGCCTTGGTGAGACCACACCTGGAGTATTGTGTCCAGTTTCGTCTCACTAACTAAGAAAGGATATAGTTGCCAGAGAGGGAGTGCAGCGGAGGGTCAATTGGCTGATAGGGAGTTTCCCGGACTGTCCTACAAGGAGAGATTGGTTTGACTGTGGCACAGTGGTTAGCACTGCTGCCTCACAGTGCCAGTGACCGGGGTTAAATTCCGGCCTTGTGTGACTGATTATGTGGAGTTTGCAGTTTCTCCCCGTGTGTGCGTGGGTTTCTTCCGGGTGCTCCGGTTTCCTTCCACAGTCCAAAGATGTGCAGGCGAGGTGGAATGGTCCTGCTAAATTACCCCTTAGTGTCCAAGAAAGATTGTTTAGATTAGGTTAAGGAGTTATCGGGATAGGACGGGTGACTGAGCTTACATAGAGTGCTGTGTCAGAGGGTTGGTGTAGATTCGATGGGCAGAATGGCCTCCTTCTGCATTGTAGGGATTCTGTGATTGTGCCTGTATTCACCAGAGCCGAGAAGGATGAGAGGGGATGTTGGCCGTGCGAAATTGCCCCTGAGTGGCCCAAAGGTTAGGTGGTGTTACTGGTGTTATTTGGATTTGGTGGAGGCGTGGGCTTGGGTAGGGTGCTCTCTCTGAGGGCCAGTGCAGACTCGATGGGCCAAATGGCCTACTCCTGCAATGTATATTCTATGGTTCTGCGAGCTCTGATTGAAATGTATCACATTCCAACAGCGCTGTTCAGACGATTCACAGGGATGGTGATTTCCACGTTGTACTGCCTCTGCCATGTCTTGGGAGTGATCATGGAAACAGTGTAGAGGAAACCTTACTCTGTATCTAACCCCGTGCTGTACCTGTCCTGGGAGTGTTTGATGGGGACAGTGTAGAGGGAGCTTTACTCTGTACCTAACCCCGTGCTGTCCTGGGAGTGATGATGGGGAGAGTGTGGAGGGAGCTTTACGCTGTATCGAACCCCGTGCTGTACCTGTCCTGGGAGTGTTTGATGGGGCAGTGTGGAGGGAGCTTTACTCTGTATCTAACCCCTTGCTGTACCTGTCCTGAGAGTGTTTGATGGGTACAGTGTAGAGGAAACCTTACTCTGTATCTAACCCCGTGCTGTACCTGTCCAGGCAGTGTTTGATGGGGACAGTGTAGAGGGAGCTTTACTCTGTACCTAACCCCGTGCTGTCCTGGGAGTGTTTGATGGGGAGAGTGTGGAGGGAGCTTTACGCTGTATCGAACCCTGTGCTGTACCCATCCTGGGAGTGTTTGATGGGGACAGTGTGGAGGGAGCTTTACTCTGTATCTAACCCCGTGCTGTACCTGTCCTGGGAGTGTTTGATGGGGACAGTGTAGAGCGAGCTTTACTCTGTATCTAACCCCGTGCTGTACCTGTCCAGGCAGTGTTTGATGGGTACAGTGCAGAGGGAGCTTTAGTGCGAATATATCATCGTACTGTATCTGCCCTGGGAGTGTTTGATGTGGACAGCGTAGAGGCAGCTTTACTCTGTTTAGATCAGTGCCCTGTACCTGTCCTGGGAGTGTTTGATGGGGAGAATGTAGAGGGAGCCTTACTCTGTGTCTAACCACGTGCTGTACCTGTCCTGGGAGGGTTTGATGGGGAGAATGTAGAGGGAGCCTTACTCTGTATATTCCATGGTACTGTAGCTGCCCTGGGAGGGTTTGTTGGGGACAGTTTAGAGGGATGTGTAATCTGTATCTAACCCCATGATGTACTTTGGCTAACAGTGTTTGATGGAGATTCTGAATCTTGAATTAATGTATTCTGTTAATCTCCCCATCTTCTCTGTCTCTGCAACTCTCTATCTCTCTCTCTGGGAATCTGTCTAAACAAATCCACGATCAGCAGTCAGCCATTTTAAGTTACTTAACGGTGGCCATTTTATGTTAGCACAACACTGAGACAATTCGGACAGTTGTTCAAGTTAGTGTCAAACAATAACTGAAGGAAAGAGTCGTATTTCAACAGTGATATGTTGGGCAATGTGGATGTACAAATGGAGCTTGTACACCAGTCGCTGAAAGTGGAGAGGGGGGTGCAGCAAGCAGTTAAGAAGACCAATGATATGTTGGCCTTCATTGCAAGAGGGATTTGAGTTCAGAAGTGGAGATGTCTTTCTGCAGTTACACAAGGCCTTGGTGAGACCACACCTGGAGTATTGCGTACAGTTTCGGTCTCCCTAACTAAGAAAGGATATAGTTGCCAGAGAGGGAGTGCAGCGGAGGGTCAGTTGGCTGATAGGGAGGTTGCCGGACTGTCCTAGGAGGAGAGATTGCTTCAATAGGGCCTGAACGAGCCCTGTTTCTCCAACCTAACCCTGGAGATCAAATCCCACATTCCTGGTGATTTCTCCCCTCTCAAAGATGGGAAGATATTGACTAAGTTTAAAGCAGAAATTGACTGATTTCTAAATCCCATTGACATAAAGGGATATGGGGATAGTGTTGGGGAAAAGACATTGAAGTAAAGATATTTTACAGCTGGATTCACAGAATACAGACAACAAAGTATCTTGAATTTTGGAAGAGCCACAAATATTGTCAAACATTTGGGAAATGATTGGAAACAGTTTGGACTGAGATCTCCTCAGTGACCTGTGTGCAGACCCCACCCCCGACTTACTGTGAGGAATGTCCCCCTCGGTGTGTTTCCTGTGTCTGCTAAGGAAGACACTTGTCCTGTCTATGGTTATGTTAATTCAGCAGTCAACAACAGATTCTGTCCTGTCGTTATTTCTATCTTTGTTTGACATTTGTTTCCCTCTGAATTTCTGGCATGTTTGGAATGACTATTCGACTGTCACCCGAGGAAGGCTTTCCATAGAATGAGTAAAAACCAGCAAGAAATCACAGAATGTGAGTTAAACACAACTTCATTTCTGCCTCCATTTTGAGAGAAGATTGCTGGCCACAAAAACAAAGCTCATTGCAAAGTTTCACTTCATATTTTACATGTTGTTCACAGACAGATTTCTTCAATGAGCTGCTCTATAAATATGGATTCAATTTGATTTTTTCTCACTGTGAGATGTAAAGTTTATTCCTGAATCAATACAGGGTCATCGGCAACAACATCATTTTATTAGACAAGGGGGTTCAATGGGATTTTTCACTGAAATCCTCTGATGTCAATTCCTGAGGTTAGAATTTATAATGAAACAATTTTGATTCAATGAAAACGGTCAGTTTAATAACCCCAATGTCCTGACTGCCTCACGTCCTGGCACCCTCACACCATCACACCCTCATGTCTCCTAACCCTCACATCCTGACCCACTCACGCCCCCGAAACTCAGATCCTGACCCGCTGTGTACCTCTTTCTGTGTGTGTGTCCCTCACTCTGTCTGTGTGCCCACCGCTCTCTGTCCCTCTCTGTATCCCTCTCTCCCTCTGTGTCCCTCTCGCTCGCTGTCTGTGTCCTTCTATCTCACTCTATCCCTCTCTTTCACCGCGTACCTTTCTATCAGTATCACTCTCTCTGTGTCCCTCTCCCTCTATGTGTCCCCCTCACTGTGTCTATCTCGCTGTGTTCCTCTCTCTTTCTCTGTGTCCCTCTCTCTCTCTCGCTGTGTCCCTCTCTCTCTCTCGCTGTGTCCCTCTCTCTCTCGCTGTGTCCCTCACTCTCTCGCTGTGTCCCTCACTCTCTCGCTGTGTCCCTCACTCTCTCGCTGTGTCCCTCACTCTCTCGCTGTGTCCCTCACTCTCTCGCTGTGTCCCTCACTCTCTCGCTGTGTCCCTCACTCTCTCGCTGTGTCCCTCACTCTCTCGCTGTGTCCCTCACTCTCTCGCTGTGTCCCTCTCTCTCTCGCTGTGTCCCTCTCTCTCGCTGCGTACGCGTCCATCTCGCTGTGTCCCCCTCTCTCTCGCTGTGTCCCCCTCTCTCTCGCTGTGTCCCCCTCTCTCTCGCTGTGTGCCCCTCTCTCTCGCTGTGTCCCCCTCTCTCTCGCTGTGTCCCCCTCTCTCTCGCTGTGTCCCCCTCTCTCTCGCTGTGTCCCCCTCTCTCTCGCTGTGTCCCCCTCTCTCTCGCTGTGTCCCCCTCTCTCTCGCTGTGTCCCCCTCTCTCTCGCTGTGTCCCCCTCTCTCTCGCTGTGTCCCCCTCTCTCTCGCTGTGTCCCCCTCTCTCTCGCTGTGTCCCCCTCTCTCTCGCTGTGTCCCCCTCTCTCTCGCTGTGTCCCCCTCTCTCTCGCTGTGTCCCCCTCTCTCTCGCTGTGTCCCCCTCTCTCTCGCTGTGTCCCCCTCTCTCTCGCTGTGTCCCCCTCTCTCTCGCTGTGTCCCCCTCTCTCTCGCTGTGTCCCCCTCTCTCTCGCTGTGTCCCCCTCTCTCTCGCTGTGTCCCCCTCTCTCTCGCTGTGTCCCCCTCTCTCTCGCTGTGTCCCCCTCTCTCTCGCTGTGTCCCCCTCTCTCTCGCTGTGTCCCCCTCTCTCTCGCTGTGTCCCCCTCTCTCTCGCTGTGTCCCCCTCTCTCTCTCTCTCTGTGTCCCCCGCTCTCTCTCTCTCTGTGTCCCCCGCTCTCTCTCTCTCTGTGTCCCCCGCTCTCTCTCTGTGTCCCCCGCTCTCTCTCTGTGTCCCCCGCTCTCTCTCTGTGTCCCCCGCTCTCTCTGTGTCCCCCGCTCTCTCTCTGTGTCCCCCGCTCTCTCTCTGTGTCCCCCGCTCTCTCTCTGTGTCCCCCGCTCTCTCTCTGTGTCCCCCGCTCTCTCTCTGTGTCCCCCGCTCTCTCTCTGTGTCCCCCGCTCTCTCTCTGTGTCCCCCGCTCTCTCTCTGTGTCCCCCGCTCTCTCTCTGTGTCCCCCGCTCTCTCTCTGTGTCCCCCGCTCTCTCTCTGTGTCCCCCGCTCTCTCTCTGTGTCCCCCGCTCTCTCTCTGTGTCCCCCGCTCTCTCTCTGTGTCCCCCGCTCTCTCTCTGTGTCCCCCGCTCTCTCTCTGTGTCCCCCGCTCTCTCTCTGTGTCCCCCGCTCTCTCTCTGTGTCCCCCGCTCTCTGTCCGTCCCTCGCTCCCTGTGCGTCCCCCAGTGTCTGAGTGAGTGTGTATAACAGTGAATGAGTGTGTCATTGAGTGAGTGTGTGTAAGATTGAGAATTGGTGAGAACTACTGTGTGTGAGTGTGAGAGAGTGTGTACGAGTGAGTGTGTGTAAGTGTGTGTGAATAGTGTGTTTGTATCAGAGTGACTGAGTGTGTAAGAGTGAGTTTGTGAGTGAATGGGAATGAGCGTGTGAGCGTGTCGGTGAGTGTGAGTGATTGGTGTGTGAGTGAGTGATTAGTATGTGAGTGTGAGAGATTGGAAGTGTGGGTGAGTGTAAGAGTGAGCAAGTTAATGTGTGAAAGTCAGTGAGTATGTGTGTGTAAAAGTGTGTGCGTATGTAAGAATGAGTGAGTAATTGTGAGTGTCAGTGAGGGTGTGAGTGAGTGTGTAAGAGTGAGTGTGAGTATGTAAGATCATTTGTGTGTGAGTCAGTGAGTGTGTAAGAATGAGTGTTTGTGTAAGTGTGAGTGTAAGAGGAGTGTGTAAGCGTGAGTGAGTGACTGAGTAATTGTGTGTGAGTGTGAATGACTGCCCGTGTCTGAGATAGAGCGATTGAGTGTGTAAGAGTGAGTGAGTGTGTGTGAATGTGTAAGAGTGAGTGAGTGTGTGTGAATGTGTAAGAGTGAGTGAGCGTGTGAGTGTGAATGGGGATGTGAGTGTCTGAGTACGAGTGAGTGAGAGAGTGTGGAAGAGTGAGTGAGTGTGAGTGAGTAATTGTGTGTAAGTTAGTGTGAATGAGTGAGTCAGTCTGTGTGTGAGTGTGAGTGAGTGAATTCAAACTGAATTCAAATGACCTGTGAATTTAATTTCACCCTCATACTTATGTCTCGGCCTAAAACACAGGCTTCCTTCCAGAATTATACCCGCTTCAAGTTAAGGGACTTTAATTCCGGGCAATCGAGATTACTTTACAGTCAATGGGTCCATTTTAAAAGTGACCCCACTATCGTTAATTTTGTGAATTCTGCCGGCAACCTGTGCACAGGGAGAGCCCAACAAATGATGACCACTTTCAAAATTGAGTTCAGAGTTTCTGATCTGAGATTTCTCTCTCTCTCTACCAGATTGCAGAGTGAGTATGTGTTAGCGTGTGGGAATGAGTGTGTCAGAGTGACAGTGTGTCAGAGTGACAGTGTGTCAGAGTGACAGTGTGTCAGAGTGACAGTGTGTCAGAGTGACAGTGTGTCAGAGTGACAGTGTGTCAGAGTGACAGTGTGTCAGAGTGACAGTGTGTCAGAGTGACAGTGTGTCAGAGTGACAGTGTGTCAGAGTGACAGTGTGTCAGAGTGACAGTGTGTCAGAGTGAGAGTCAGTGAGTGTGAGAGTCAGTGAGTGTGAGAGTCAGTGAGTGTGAGAGTCAGTGAGTGTGAGAGTCAGTGAGTGTGAGAGTCAGTGAGTGTGAGAGTCAGTGAGTGTGAGAGTCAGTGAGTGTGAGTCTGACTGTGTGTGAATCAGTATGTCATAATGAGTCTGTGTGTAAGAGTGAGTTAGTGAGTGAGTGAGCGTGTGTTAGTGAGTGATTGTGTAAGGTTGTTAGTGAGTGTGCAAGAGTATGTGCATAAGAGTGCGTGTAAGTGAGTGTGTAAGAATGAGTTAAATCTAACCCCTCGATTAGATTGCACATTGTATCGCACTGCAGTGTATCTGTAAACGGTGAGTGTGTGCAAGGGTGAGTGTGTCTAAGAGTGAGCGAGTCAGCGTGTGAGTATGTCAATGAGAGTGACTGTGTAAGTGAGTTTGAGTGTGTGAGCGAGTTAGTGTGTAAGAATGAGTGAGTAGGTGAGTGAGTGTGCAAGTGTGTATAATGGTGGGTGTGAGTGAGGGTGAGTAAGTGTGTAAGAGTGATTGTTTAAGAGTGGGCGAGGGTGTGAGGGAGTGAGAGTGCGAGTGTAGGAGTGTGTGTGAGTGAATGTGTAAGAGTAAGTGTGCAAGTGAGTGAGCGTGTAAGAGGGCGAGTGTGTGTGTGTGATTGAATGAATGTGTAAGAGCGAGTGCCGGCGTGTGAGTGAGTGTGCGAGTGAGTGTTTAAGTGTGAGAGAGTGAGTGTGTGTAAGACTGAGTGAGTGATGTGAGTGTGAGAGTGAGTGTGTAATAATGAGTGAGTGTGTAGGAATAAGTGAGTTTCCGTGTATAAATGAGTGTGTATGAGTGAGTAACTGTGTAATAGTGAGCGAGTGTGAGTCGGGGTGTGTAAGAGTCAGTTAGCTAGTAAGTGAGTGAGAGTGTGTTAGTGAGTGATTTAGTGTGTGGTTGAGTATGTGAGTGGGTAAGAGAGTGAGTGTGTAAGAGTGAGTCGATGTGCATGAATGAGTGTGTGCGAGTGAGTGTGTGATTGAGTGAGCATGAGGTGGTGAGTGTTCGAGTTAGTGCATGAGTGTGAGTGAATGCGAGTTAGTGAGTGTGCGTAAGGATGTGTGTGACAGAGACAGTGTGTAATTCAGTCAGTGTAAGAGTGAGATTTAGTGAGTACGAGTGTGCTAGTGAGTATGCGTGTCCAAAAGTGAGTGTAGGTGAGTGTAAGAGTGAGAGTGAGTGTGTGAAAATGTGTGCATAAGAGGGAGTATAAGAGTGACTGAGTGTGGAAGTGTGACTGTGTGTAAGAGTGAGTGTGAATGATAGTTAGTATGTGTTAGTGAGAGAGTGTGAGTGTGTGAGTAAGAGTGAGTTTGAATCAGTGAGTGAGCCTGAGTGAGTGTGTAAGAGTGAGCGAGTTAGTGTGTGAGTGGGTATGTGAGTGTGAGTAACTGAATGTATAAGTGAGTGAGTGAATATCTGAGAGTGTGTGTGTTAGCGTGTGAGAGTGAGTGTGTCAGAGTGAGTGAATGAGTTTGTGAGTGACAGTGTGTGTGAGTGAGTGTGAAGGTGAGTAAGAGTATGTAAGAGTGAGTGTGTGTGAGTGAATGTGTAAGAATGAGCGAGTATGTGAGTGGGTGAGTGTTTAAGTGTGAGTGAGTGTGGAAGAGTGTGTGAGTGAGTGCGGAAGACTGAGCGAGTGTGTAGGAATGAGTGAGTTTCCATGTACAGGTGAGTGTGTAAGAGTGAATGAGGGTGTGTAAGAGTGAGTGTGTGTGAGTGATTGTGTAAGAGTGAGTGAGTGCGTAAGAGTATATTTGTAAGAGTGTGAGTGAGTGTGTAGGAGTGAGTTAACTCTAACCCCTCGATTAGATTCCACTCTGTAACTCACTCCCAGGTATCTGTTATTCTATATATAAACCATCCTGAACCCCTCGATTAGATTCCAGTCTGTAACTCACTCCCGGGTATCTGTTACTCTATATATAAACTATCCTGAACCCCTCGATTAGATTCCAGTCTGTAACTCACTCCCGGGTATCTGTTATTCTATATATAAACTATCCAGAACCCCTCGATTAGGTTCCAGCCTGTAACTCACCCCTGGGTATCTGTTATTCTACATATAAACTATCCTGAACCCCTCGATTAGATTCCAGTCTGTAACTTACTCCTGGGTATCTGTTATTCTATATATAAATCACCCCGAACCCCGCGATTAGATTCCAGTCTGTAACTCACTCCCGGGTATCTGTTGTTCTATATATAAACTATTGTGAAACCCTCGATTAGATTCCAGTCTGTAACTCACTCCTGGGTATCGGTTATTCTGTATATCATCTATCCCGAAGCCCCCCATTAGATTGCAGTCTGTAACTCACTCCCGGGTATCGGTTATTCTGTATATAATCTATCCCGAAGCCCCCCATTAGATTGCAGTCTGTAATTCATTCCCAGATACCATTTATTCTGTGTATTAACCAGCGATATGCCAGACTGAGATGAGGAGGAATTTTGTCACTCAGATGGTGGTGAATCCTGGGAATTCTCTATCCCAGAGGGATGTGGAGTCTCTGTCATTGAGCCGGTTCTAGACTGAGTTTGATGGATCAGCAAGAGGCACGGGGATAGGGCAGGAACATGGTGTTGAAATGGAAGAATCTCCATGATCATATTGACTGGTAGAGCGAGCTCGAAGGGCTGAATGGCCCAGTCCTGCTCCTATTCCTTGTGGTCTGTTATTGCCAATTATTTCTCTGTTTATCTATTTAAGATTATCCGGAAAAGTGGGATGGGAATGAATTCTGCATCGTTTGTGATTTGGATATTGGAGTAATCATCATTTGGGGTCAATTCTGTTATGTTGATAATTTGCTATCTTTTTTCAAAATACAACCCTTCCTTTGGAAACATTGCCTCATTCCCTCTACTTGCTGTAAATATCCTGGCAGCTTCTGTTGTGGAAATTGGAGAGGAACATTTATTCCATTTGTAACCCCATGCTGAACCTGACCTGGTAGTGTTTGATGGGGACAGTGTAGAGGGAGCTTTACTCTGTATCTAACCCCGTGCTGTACCTGTCCTGGGAGTGTTTGATGGGGACAGTGTAGAGGGAGCTTTACTCTGTATCTAACCCCGTGCTGTACCTGTCCTGGGAGTGTTTGATGGGGACAGTGTAGAGGGAGCTTTACTCTGTATCTAACCCCGTGCTGTACCTGTCCTGGGAGTGTTTGATGGGGACAGTGTAGAGGGAGCTTTACTCTGTATCTAACCCCGTGCTGTATCTGTTTTGGGAGTGTTTGATGGGGACCAACTTAGCTGGGAGCAGCAATTTATCCAGCACCCTGTTCTCTGGTAGGCAAACGAACGAGGACAACTCCTTTTTCACCAAGTTCCATCATTGAAGATAATTAAACTTCACCTCCCTCTGCATTTTATGTTTCTCCCTCAATTCTTCAAATCTACTTTCCAACAACAAGTCTTTAACCTGTCTCAGCCCAGCTTTATGCCACTGTTTAAATAGTGTATCCAGTCTTGCCGCCGGGGTGAATCGGGGGTTTCCATAAATAGGGGCTCGCACCGTCAAGTTTACCAAACCAAAATGGCGTCTCCGCTTGCTCCAGATGTTGAAGGAAGATGCCAGCACCGGGCTTTGTGTAAACCTCCCCGGGGGAAATGGGAGTGGAGCCGCAGCGGAAGTCTGCAAACTAGCCCCTTTACACGATGCTTCCACCACCTGTACCCATTCCGCTTCTTCCTCTCCCCACCATTGCCCAATCTTCTCCAAATTCACCGCCCAATAACAATACAAAAGATTGGGAAGCACCAACCCTCCCACCCACCCATTCTTTTTAAATGTGAGCTGGTATTTTTGAAGAGAAATCCAATTAATCTCCTTCCATTTACTGATGGAGAAGTGATCTGCCGCATTTTCTATCTGTTTAGAGCAGGGTGTCTGTGTGAGGGTAAGTGTGTTACTGTGTGTGTGGACTTTTCTCTCTCTGTCTATCTGCCAGTCGCCCTGGTCCAAGATTCTATTTCTCTCTCCACAGATGCTGCCTGCCCTGCTCAGTATTTTCCGCATTGGTACAAGAGCGAGGAGGTAAGGCTGAAGTTATACAAGACACTAGTTAGACCTCAGCTGGAATATTGTGGACAGTTCTGGGTGCCACATGATAGGAAGGGTGTGAACACACTGGAGCGAGTGCAGAGGAGGTTCACAAGAATGGTTCAGGAATGAGAAACTTCAGTGATGAGGTTAGATTGGAGAGGTTGGGTCTGTTCTCCACGCAGAGAAATGGCCAAGAGGAGATTTGATAGAGGTGTTCAAATTCTTGGGGGTGCCGGACAGAGTAGACAGGGAGAAATGGATCCCACTATTAAGAAGCTCAAGAACGAGATGGCACAGAATTAAAGGGAATTGGAAAAGAAGCAAATGTGGGGCGAAATTCTCCGGAAACGGCGCAATGTCTGCCGACTGGCGCCCAAAACGGCGCAAATCAGACTGGCATCGCGCCGCCCCAAAGGTGCAGAATGCTCCGCATCTTTGGGGGCCGAGCCCCAACATTGAGGGGCTAGGTCGGCGCCAGAGGAATTTCCGCCCCGCCAGCTGGCAGAAAATGCCTTTGGTGCCCCGCCAGCTGGCGCGGAAATGACATCTCCGGGCGGCGCATGCGTGTTTTAAAGGATCGTCCTTTTAGTCTGAGATGGTGTCCTCTGCTTCTAATTGTTCCTACAAGTGGAAACATCCTCTCCACGTCCACTCTATCCAGGCCTCACAGTATCCTGTAAGTTTCAATAAGATCCCCCACATCCTTCTAAACTCAGTACAGACCCAGTGTCCTGAACCATTCCTCATATGACAGGTTCTTCAATCCAGGGATCATTCTTGTGAACCTCCACTGGACCCTTTCCAAGGCAGCACATCCTTCCTTAGATACTGGGCCCAAAACTGCTCACAATACTCCAAATGGGGTCTGAGCCTTATACAACCTCAGAAGTACATCCCTGGTCTTGTATTCTCACCGTCTTGACATGAATGCTCAGAATCAGGGGTAGACCATTGCAGACTGAGATGAGGAGGAATTTCTTCATTGAGAGGATGGAGAATCTTGGAATTCTCTGATCCAGAGGGTTGTGGAAGCTCAATCATTGAGCATGTTCCAGACACAAATCGACTGTGTATAATACAATAGGAATGTGTGTGTGAGTGTGCGAGCGTCTGTGCGTGCCAGGATCTGTTTGAATGGTGGAGCAGACTCGATGGGCCAAATCGCCTACACATGCTCATATTTTCCTTTGAGACTTAAATGCGTATACACACACAAGTTCACAGATACACACACACACATGTGCGTGCACACACTGACTGGTACATACACGGCAACAGATACATACACACACACACACACACACGTGCGTGTACACACACATTGGCGCACACACATACATATATAGTAGCCATTTAAGACCATTTGATAGAATGCTACACATCCCAGTTTGCCAATGACACCAAACATTAGACAGCGTTGTAAGCAACATAGCTGGAAACATCAAATTGCAGGGAGATATTATCGTTTTGGCGGTACACTGAACTGGTGGACGTGTTTCAGTGTTGGGAAATGTTTCGATGATGTGCTTTAGACTTAAAAAGGATAGAACCGTGATCTTTATAAACGATGAGAAGACATAAACAGTGGAAGTTTAAACTGTACAGATATTTCACAGCGAGATTCACACAATACAGACAGCAATGTATGGTAGATTTTGGAAGTGCCACAAATGTTGCCAAGTGCAGTGCGAGGCGTACCTCAATGTTTCAGTCTTACTGAGAAACTGTCAGCCCACCGGACAACATTTCTGTATAATAGGATTGAAGCACAAGTTCAAATAGTTTTGTTTCAAAGTTTAAAATAACCAGTCATTTTTCTGTGCAGCTTTCGGAATCTGTCAGTGGAATTTAGGTTTTACAGGCAAGTGTTAACAAGAGTATTGGGAAATAATTAGAAGTTTTGATGGAGATATTCCTGCATTATGGAAATATGTGAGATCTATTTAGGGTTGGGGAATGGATTGATCAAAGGATGTAGTTTTTTGTTATCTATATCAGACTGACAGCCTTGAAGATTCACAACTTCCATGTGCTGAGAGAAAGGATTGATTAACCAAGGCCTATTATTCAAATACTTCAGACAAGTGACAAAACAACAATAACAGAGAATACACAAACAGAGACAAGCAGACACCTGTAATCGGAGCTTAAACTTCATGTTTAAATGTGAAGGGCTGAAATAAACAAGAGTCCCCCCTTGGATTCGGTGCAATTTGAGTTCTGCTTTTCCATAAAATAAAAATAACTGTCTGCAATGAAAAATTCTTTGGACCGGACAGAGGGATTTTGACTCTGTATTTAAGCCAGACAGTATTTGGGTTGTGAGTGTTTGATGGACAGTGCAGATAAAGCTTTACTCTGAAACACTGGAATTTAGTTTAAGAGTGATTTAATCACATGCTTCAGAATAATAATTGATATTGTACATCTCGTGTGTGTCTCAGTGTCAGCTGTGAAACATGTACAGCACAATCTCATCCTGTTTCTGTGTGTCTCTCTGAAATTCGCTGGTCCATTTCCTAAATTACCACTGACTAGATTTCAAAAGGGTTCCATTGCCTGTGAAGCAGTTTGTGATACCCAAAGGTTATGAAAAGTGCTTTAGAAAAGTCTGTCCGCAAGCTGTTGTGAGGATGTTCAGAGTCAGTGTGTGACTTGGGTCACACACAGGCCAGATACACCTCTCCAAGTTAAAGGTGGAGAATGGATCTCGCTCCATTTGAGAGCTGTATTGACGCAGCCTGTCTGAGTTTGTGTCTGTGTGTGAGTTTGTGTTTGTCTGTACACGTGTGTGTGTGTGTGTGTCTGGGGTGGGGTGGGAGGTTGTGTGTGTGACTCATTACGCGGCACGGTAGCACAGAGGGTAGCACTGTGGCTTCACAGCTCCAGGGTCCCGGGTTCGATTCCCGGCCTGTTCTCCCTGTGTCTGCGTGGTTTTCCTCCGGGAGCTCCGGTTTCCTCCCACAAGTCTGAAAGTCGTGCTGTTGGGTAATTTGAACATTCTGAATTCTCCCTCTGTGTACCCGAACAGGCGACGGAATGTGGCGACTAGGGGATTTTCACAGTAACTTCATTGCAGCATTAATGTAAGTCTACTTGTGACAATAAAGATTATTATACATGGTAGTCCCACAGGCTCTTACCCTGGGTACATGGTAGTCAGCACTCCAAAAGGGTTAATTGTAGTGTCCACAGCAGTATCGTGTAATGTAGTATTAACTGGGACAAGAGCTTCCAGTATAAACAGTGACGGGGTCAACTGCAGTGATCACTGGGAAAGGAGCTAATGTGTTCTCAATAGCGATATGGATGAGAACGGTTATATATTACAAGGTAATATTCACAATGACATTCTCAAATGCAGTAATATTTCTGACAGTGTAGAGCAGCATTTACAGCTACTGGGATGCTGCTGGGAAATAAATTCATCCAGGGCTTTGTATCGGATTATTAAAATAGGTTATTGATTCAGGTGGTCTAGTCGCTAAGGCAGGCTCGATCAGCTGAATGGCCCATTCCTGTTCCTATGTACCTCTCCTGGGAGTATTTGGTGAGGACAGATGTAGAGGGAGCTACATCTGGACAATTTTGGACGCTAAGAGCAATTTAGCTTGGCCAATCCACCTAACTTGCACATCTTTGGACTGTGGGAGGAAACCGGAGCACCCGGAGGAAACCCACGCGCACACGGGGAGGATGTGCAGACTCCGCACAGACAGTGGCCCAAGACGGAATCGAACCTGGGACCCTGGAGCTGTGAAGCAATTGTGCTATCCACAATGCTACCGTGCTGCCCCAGAGCTTTTCTCTGTATGTCACCCTGTGCTGTACCTGTCTTGGGAGTGTTTGATGGGGACAGCCTAGAGGGAGCTTTACTCTGTATCTAACCCCGTGCTGTACCTGTCCTGGGTGTGTTTGATGGGGACAGTGTAGAGGGAGCTTTACTCTGTATCTCACCCCGTGCTGCACCTGTCCTGGGAGTGTTTGATGGGGACAGTGTAGAGGGAGCTTTACTCTGTATCTAACCCCGTGCTGTACCTGTCCTGGGAGTGTTTGATGGGGACAGTGTAGAGGGAGCTTTACTCTGTATCTAACCCCGTGCTGTACCTGTCATGGGAGTGTTTGATGGGGACAGTGTAGAGGGAGCTTTACTCTGTATCTAACCCCGTGCTGCACCTGTCCTGGGTGTGTTTGATGGGGACAGTGTAGAGGGAGCTTTACTCTGTATCTAACCCCGTGCTGTACCTGTCATGGGAGTGTTTGATGGGGACAGTGTAGAGGGAGCTTTACTCTGTATCTCACCCCGTGCTGTACCTGTCCTAGGAGTGTTGATGGGGGCAAAACAAAGAACAAAGAACAAAGAAATGTACAGCACAGGAACAGGCCCTTCGGCCCTCCAAGCCCGCGCCGACCATACTGCCCGACTAAATTACAATCTTCTACACTTCCTGGGTCCGTATCCTTCTATTCCCATCCTATTCATATATTTGTCAAGATGCCCCTTAAATGTCCCTCTCGTCCCTGCTTCCACTACCTCCTCCGGTAGTGAGTTCCAGGCACCCACTACCCTCTGCGTAAAAAACTTGCCTCGTACATCTACTCTAAACCTTGCCACTCTCACCTTAAACCTATGCCCCCTAGTAATTGACCCCTCTACCCTGGGGAAAAGCCTCTGACTATCCACTCTGTCTATGCCCCTCATAATTTTGTATACCTCTATCAGGTCGCCCCTCAACCTCCTTCGTTCCAGTGAGAACAAACCGAGTTTATTCAATCGCTCCTCATAGCTTATGCCCTCCAGACCAGGCAACATTCTGGTAAATCTCTTCTGCACCCTCTCGAAAGCCTCCACATCCTTCTGGTAGTGTGGCGACCAGAATTGAACACTATACTCCAAGTGTGGCCTAACTAAGGTTCTATACAGCTGCAACATGACTTGCCAATTCTTATACTCAATGCCCTGGCCAATGAAGGCAAGCATGCCGTATGCCTTCTTGACTACCTTCTCCACCTGTGTTGCCCCTTTCAATGACCTGTGGACCTGTACTCCTAGATCTCTTTGACTTTCAATACTCTTGAGGGTTCTACCATTCACTGTATATTCCCGACCTGCATTAGCCCTTCCAAAATGCATTACTCTGTATCTAACCCCGTGCTGTACCTGTCATGGCAGTGCAGAGGGAGCTTTACTCTTTATCTAATCTTATGCTGTCCCTGTCCTGTTAATGTTTAATGGGGACAGTGTAGAGGGAGCTTCACTCTGTATCTAACCCCGTGCTGTACCTATCCTGGGAGTGTTTGATGGGGATAGTGTAGAGGTTGCTTTACTCTGTATCTAACCCCGTGCTGTACCTGTCCTAGGACTGTTAGATGGGGACAGTGTAGCGGGAGATTTACTCTGATTCTACCCCCGTGCTGTACCTGTCCTGGGAGTGTTTGTTGGGGACAGTGTAGAGGGAGCTTTACGCTGTATCTAACCCCGTGCTGTACCTGTCTTGGGAGTGTTTCATGGGGACAATGCAGAGGGAGCTTTACTCTGTATCTAACCCGTGCTGTGCCTGTCCTGGGACTGTTTGATGAGGACAATGTAGAGGGAGCTTTACTCTGTATCTGACCCCGTGCTGTACCTGCTCTGGAAGTGTTTCATGGGGACAGCGTGGAGGGATCTTTACTCTGGATCTAACCCTGTTCTGTACCTGTCCTGGGAGTGTTTGATGGGGACAGTGTAGAGGGAGCTTTACTCTGTATCTAACCCCGTGCTGTACCTGTCCTGGGAGTGTTTGATGGGGACAGTGTAGAGGGGGCATTACTCTCTATCTAACCCCGTGCTGTACCTGTCCTGGGAGTGTTTGATGGGTCTTTATGAAAAATCCCTGGCCACAAAAACAATGCTCTTTTTAAAGTTTCACTTCATATTTTGCATGTTGTTCACAGACAGATTTCTTCAATGAGCTGCTCTATAAATTTGGATTCAGTTTGATTTTTTCTCACTGTGAGATGTAAAGCTTATTCCTCAATCAATACAGGGTCATCGGCAACAACATATTTCTATTAGAAAAGGAGGTTCAATGGGATTTTTCACTGAAATCCACTGATGTCAGTTCATGAGATTAGAATTTATAATGAAACAATTTGGATTCAATGAAAACGGTCAGTGTGATAACCCCAACTGCTTTCTGCTCACTCGCCCCTCACTCTCCACTCTCACCTTGTTTTTAATTTGGGGAATTCTGCAGGCAGCTTGTGCACCGGAAGAGCCCAAAAACGGTGGCACTTTCAAAATTAAGTTCAGAGTCTCTGAAGATGGATTTCTTTCTATCTTTCTACTTGAATATGTACAAACTGACAGCAGGCATATTTATTGCACAGTAAGATTCCACAATCAGAAATGTGATCATAGTGGAAAATTCTCCCACGTCCCCTGTGGAAAGGATGAATTAACTCCCTCATTCCCACGTTTAAGTTTCAGACTTTTAACTCATGACCTTCAAACATTTTGCAGTCCGTGAGCTACTTTTTAATAAGTGTGGTCACTGTTGCTGTGTTTTTTGAAAATATTTTCATTCCGATGAGGACGGACATAACAACATACAAACAATCAGTCAGTCACAACACAAACAAAATACTATTCTCCTCATTTGACATTTATTCCTTGATTTCCATTAAACCTTTCCCCTCTTCCCTCCCCTTCCCCACTGGCAACAAACAGATATGTAAATAGAGACAAGAACAGCTTCCATCTCGTCCAGAAACCCCCATCTGAGCCACAAAAGGCTAACTTTAGTTTCTCAAGTTTAAGGAATTCCGCAATATCCCTCAACCATGTTGATATTTTTGGCGGATCTTCTGACTTCCCTTCCAATAAAATTAGTCTCCGGGCGATCAATGTGGCAAAGGCCACCACATCAGCCCCGTCCCCATCCATTAGTCCCGGTACTTCCGACACCCCAGAAATTGCCTCTTGTGGTCCCAGTAATATTTCCACCTCCACAACTTTTGTTTGTGTTTTAAATAGCGAGAGCCAGAACCCCACGAATTGTGGACGTGACCAGAAGATGTGGACATGGTTAACAGGTCCTCCTTTACACTCTCACATTTATCTTCTTCCTCTGTGAAGAATCTGCTCATTCGGTCCTGTGTCATATGGCCCCTGTGTACATCCTTGAATTGTATCAAGCCCATCCGAGCACATGAAGATGTCGCATTCACCCTGGTATAATCTCACTCCATCGTCCCCATTCCAACGCCACATCCAACTCTTCCTTCCACTTTTGTTTCATCTCTTCAATCGCTGCTTTCTTTCTGTCCATCAGCCACCTGTAAATGTTAGTAATTCTCCCATTACCAACTCAGCTGGGAGGAGCAATTTATCCAGCACCTTGTTCTCTGGTAGGCAAACGAACGTGGACAACTCCTTTTTCACCAAGTTTCATCATTGAAGATAATTAAACTTCACCTCCCTCTGCATTTTATGTTTCTCCCTCAATTCTTCAAATCTACTTTCCAACAACAAGTCTTTAACCTGTCTCAGCCCAGCTTTATGCCACTGTTTAAATATTGTATCCAGTCTTGCCGCCGGGGTGAATCGGGGGTTTCCATAAACAGGGGCTCGCACCGTCAAGTTTACCAAACCAAAATGGCGTCTCCGCTTGCTCCAGATGTTGAAGGAAGATGCCAGCACCGGGCTTTGTGTAAACCTCCCCGGGGGAAATGGGAGTGGAGCCGCAGCGGAAGTCTGCAAACTAGCCCCTTTACACGATGCTTCCACCACCTGTACCCATTCCGCTTCTTCCTCTCCCCACCATTGCCCAATCTTCTCCAAATTCACCGCCCAATAACAATACAAAAGATTGGGAAGCACCAACCCTCCCACCCACCCATTCTTTTTAAATGTGAGCTGGTATTTTTGAAGAGAAATCCAATTAATCTCCTTCCACTTACTGATGGAGAAGTGATCTGCCGCATTTTCTATCTGTTTAGAGCAGGGTGTCTGTGTGAGGGTAAGTGTATTACTGTGTGTGTGGACTTTTCTCTGTCTATCTGCCAGTCGCCCTGGTCCAAGATTCTATTTCTCTCTCCACAGATGCTGCCTGACCTGCTCAGTATTTTCCGCATTGGTACAAGAGCGAGGAGGTAAGGCTGAAGTTATACAAGACACTAGTTAGACCTCAGCTGGAATATTGTGGACAGTTCTGGGTGCCACATGATAGGAAGAGTGTGAACACACTGGAGCGAGTGCAGAGGAGGTTCACAAGAATGGTTCAGGAATGAGAAACTTCAGTGATGAGGTTAGATTGGAGAGGTTGTGTCTGTTCTCCACGGAGAAAATTGGCCAAGAGGAGATTTGATGGAGGTGTTCAAATTCTTGGGGGTGCCGGACAGAGTAGACAGGGAGAAACGGATCCCACTATTAAGAAGCTCAAGAACGAGATGGCACAGAATTAAAGGGAATTGGAAAAGAAGCAATTGTGGGGCGAAATTCTCCGGCAACGGCGCGATGTCTGCCGACTGGCGCCCAAAACGGCGCAAATCAGACGGGCATCGCGCCGCCCCAAAGGTGCGGAATGTTCCGCATTTTTGGGGGCCGAGCCCCAACATTGAGGGGCTAGGTCGGCGCCAGAGGAATTTCCGCCCTGCCAGCTGGCAGAAAATGCCTTTGGTGCCCCGCCAGCAGGCGCGGAAATGACATCTCCGGGCGGCGCATGCGCGGGAGTGTCAGCGGCCGCTGACAGTTTCCCACGCATGTGCAGTGGAGGGAGTCTCCTCCGCCTCTGCCATGGTGGAGACCGTGGCGGAGGCAGAAGGGAAAGAGTGCCCCCACGGCACAGGCCCGCCCGCGGATCGGTGGGCCCCGATCGCGGGCCAGGCCACCGTGGGGGCACCCCCCGGGGCCAGATCGCCCCGCGCCCCCCCCGAGGACCCCGGAGCCCGCCCACGCCGCCTTGTCCCGCCGGTAAGGTAGGTGGTTCAATTTACGCTGGCGGGACAGGCATTTTAGCGGCGGGACTTCGGCCCATCCGGGCCGGAGAATCGAGCAGGGGGGCCCGCCAACCGGCGCGGCGCGATTCCCGCCCTGCCGAATCTCCGGTGCCGGAGACTTCGGCAACCAGCAGGGGCGGGATTCACGCCAGTCCCTGGCGATTCTCCGACCCCCCGCCCCTGATGTGAGAAAATGGAAACAGTATAGTGTAGAGAGAGCCCTGCTCGCTATCTGACCCCGTGCTGTACCTGTCCTGGGAGTGTTTGATGGGGACAGTGTAGAGGGAGCTTTGCTCTGTATCTAACCCCGTGCTGTACCTGTCCTGGGAGTGTTTGATGGGGACAGTGTAGAGGGAGCTTTACTCTGTATCTAACCCCGTGATGTCCCTGTCCTGGGAGTGTTTGATGGGAACAGTGTAGAGAGAGCCCTGCTCGATATGTAACCCCGTTTTGTACCTGTGCTGGGAGTGTTTGATGGGGACAGTGCAGAGGAGCTTTACTCCGTATGTAACCCCGTGATGTACCTGTCCTGGGAGTGTTTGATGGGTCAGTGCAGAGGAGCTTTACTCCGTATGTAACCCCATGATGTACCTGTCCTGGGAGTGTTTGCCAGGGACTGTGTGGAGGAATCTGTGTCTAACCCCATGATGTACCTTTACTGGTCATGTTTGATGGAGATTCAAAATCTGCAATAAATGTCTTATATTAGTTTCTCCATCTGTCTGTTTCTGCTTCTCTCTCTGTCTGTGTGGGAATATTGTCAACAGAAAATCCACGATAAGCAGTCAGCCATTTTAAGTTACTTAATGGTGGCCATTTTAGGTGAGCACAGCACAGTCATTTCTGACATTTGTACACGTTGGTGTAACAAAATCCTGATGGAAAGTGTCTGATTTAAACAATGATTTGTTGAAAAATGTGGATGTAGAAAGGGAGCTGGCTGTCCTTGTACACCAGTCACTGAAAGTGGAGAGGGGGGTGCAGCAAGCAGTTAAGAAGGCCAATGATATGTTGGCCTTCATTGAAAGAGGGATTTGAGTTCAGAAGTGGAGATGTCTTCCTGCAGTTACACAAGGCCTTGGTGAGACCACACCAGGAGTATTGCGTACAGTTTCGGTATCCCTAACTAAGAAAGGATATAGTTGCCAGAGAGGGAGTGCATCGGAGGGACAATCGGCTGATAGGGAGGTTACCGGGCTGTCCTTCAAGGAGAGATTGGTTTGACTGTGGCACAGTGGTTAGCACTGCTGCCTCACAGTGCCAGTGACCCGGGTTAAATTCCGGCCTTGTGTGACTGATTATGTGGAGTTGGCAGTTTCTCCCCGTGTGTGCGTGGGTTTCCTCCGGGTGCTCCGGTTTCCTTCCACAGCCCAAAGATGTGCAGGCTAGGTGGAATGGTCCTGCTAAATTACCCCTTAGTGTCCAAGAAAGATTGTTTAGATTAGGTTAAGGAGTTGTTGGGATAGGGCGGGTGACTGAGCTTACATAGGGTGCTGTGTCAGAAGGTTGGTGTAGATTCGATGGGCAGAATGGCCTCCTTCTGCATTGTAGGGATTCTGTGATTGTGCCTGTATTCACCAGAGCCGAGAAGGATGAGAGGAGATGTTGGCCGTGCGAAATTGCCCCTGAGTGGCCCAAAGGTTAGGTGGTGTTACTGGGGTTATTTGGATTTGGTGGAGGCGTGGGCTTGGGTAGGGTGCTCTCTCCGAGGGCCAGTGCAGACTCGATGGGCCAAATGGCCTACTCCTGCAATGTATATTCTATGATTCTCTGTATCACATTCCAACAGCGCTGTTCAGACTACACACAGGGATGGTGATTTCCATGTTGTACTGCCTCTGCCATGTCTTGGGAGTGATCATGGAGACAGTGTAGAGGAAACCTTACTCTGTATCTAACCCCGTGTTGTACCTGTTCTGGAAGTGTTTGATGGGGACAGTGTAGAGGGAGCTTTACTCTGTATCTAACCCCGTGTTTTACCTGTTCTGGGAGTGTTTGATGGGGACAGTGTAGAGGAAACCTTACTCTGTATCTAACCCCGTGTTTTACCTGTTCTGGGAGTGTTTGATGGGGACAGTGTAGAGGGAGCTTTACTCTCTATCTAACCCCGTGCTGTATGGACGGATAGCACAGGACACATTTCTGTATAAATAGATTCCAGTCTGTAACTCACTCCCGGGTATCTGTTATTCTATTTCTAAACTATCTTGAACCCCTCGATTAGATTCCAGTCTGTAACTCACTCCCGGGTATCTGTTATTCTATATATAAACCATCCTGTACCCCTTGATTAGATTCCAGTCTGTAACTCACTCCCGGGTATCTGTTATTCTATATATAAACTATCCTGAACCCCTCGATTAGATTCCAGTCTGTTACTCACTCCTGGGTATCTGTTATTCTATATATTAAACCACCCTGAACCCCTCAATTCGATTCCAGTCTGTAACTCACTCCTGGGTATCTGTTATTCTGTATATAATCTATCACGAAGCCCTCCATTAGATTGCAGTCTGTAATTCATTCCCAGATACCATTTATTCTGTGTATTAACCAACGGACTGAGATGAGGAGGAATTTCGTCACTCAGATGGTGGTGAATCCTGGGAATTCTCTATCCCAGAGGGGTGTGGAGACTCTGTCATTGAGCCGGTGTTAGACTGAGATTGATGGATCAGCAAGAGGCACGGGGATAGGGCAGGAACACGGTGTTGAAATGGAAGAATCTCCATGATCATATTGACTGGTGGAGCGAGCTCGAAGGGTTGAATGGCCCAGTCCTGCTCCTATTCCTTGTGGTCTGTTATTGCCAATTATTTCTCTGTTTATCTATTTACGATTATCCAGAAAAGTGGGATGGGAATGAATTCTGCATCGTTTGTGATTTGGATATTGGAGTAATCATCATTTGGGGTCAATTCTGTTATGTTGATAATTTGCTATCATTTTTCAAAATAAAACCCTTCCTTTGGAAACATTGCCTCATTCCCTCTACTTGCTGTAAATATCCTGGCAGTTTCTGTTGTGGAAATTGGAGAGGAACATTTATTCCGTTTGTAACCCATGCTGAACCTGACCTGGTAGTGTTTGATGGGGACAGTGTAGAGGGAGCTTTACTCTGTATCTAACCCCGTGCTGTACCTGTCCTGGGAGGGTTTGATGGGGACACTGTAGAGGGAGCTTTACTCTGTATCTAAACCTGTGCTGTACCTGTCCTGGGTGTGTTTGATGGTGACAGTGTAGAGGGAGCATTACTCTGTATCTAACCCCGTGCTGTACCTTTCCTGGGAGTGTTTGATGGGGACAGTGTAGAGGGAGCTTGACTCTGTATCTAACCACGTGCTGTACCTGTTCTGGGAGTGTTTGATGGGGACAGTGTAGAGGGAGCTTGACTCTGTATCTAACCCCGTGTTGTACCTGTCCTGGGAGTGTTTGATGGGGACAGTGTAGAGGGGGGTTTACTCTGTATCTAACCCCGTGCTGTATCTTTCCTGGGAGTGTTTGATGGGTCAGTGTAGAGGGAGCTTGACTCTGTATCTAACCCCGTGCTGTTCCTGTCCTGGGAGTGTTTGATGGGGACAGTGTAGAGGGAGCTTGACTCTGTATCTAACCCCGTGCTGTATCTGTCCTGGGAGTGTTTGATGGGGACAGTGTCGTGGGAGCTTTACTCTGTATCTAACTCCTTATTCATGGGTCACTAAACGCCAGCGTGCGGGTACATTAAGCAATCAGGAAGGCCAATGGTACGTTAACTTTCATCGCTCGGGGTTATTAGTATTGGGGTTAAGAAGACTTGCTGCAATTGTACAGAGCCTTGGTCACAACACACCTGGACCATTGTGTGGAGTTTTTTTCTCCATATCTAACGAAGGATATACTTGCTCTGGAAGGAGTGTAACGGAGATTCAACAGACGAATCCCTGGGATGCTGAAGTTGTCTGATGAGGAGAGACTGAGGAAAATGTACCTGTGTTCCCGAGAGTGCCGGAAAATGAGAGGTGATCTTGAAACATACAGAATTCATACGGGGCATCACAAGATAGATGTAGGTCAGATGTTCTCTCTGACTGGTGAGATTAGACCCAGGGGGAGGGGGCACAGTCTCAAACCATAAGACCATAAGACACTGAAGCAGAATTAGGCCACTCGGCCCATCGAGTCTGCTCCGCCATTCAATCATGACTGATATTTTTCTAATTCCCATTCTCCTGCCTTCTCCCCATAACCCCTGATCCCCTTATTGATCAAGAACCTATCTATCTCTGTCTTAGAGAAACTCAGTGATTTGACCTCCACAGCCTTCTGCGGCAAAGAGTTCCACATATTCACCGCCCTCTGGCTGAAGAAATTCCTCCTCATCTCTGTTTTAAAGGATCGTCCCTTTAGTCTGAGATGGTGTCCTCTGCTTCTAATTGTTCCTACAAGTGGAAACATCCTCTCCACGTCCACTCTATCCAGGTCTCGCAGTATCCTGTAAGTTTCAATAAGATCCCCCCTCATCCTTCTGAACTCAGTACAGACCCAGTGTCCTCAACCATTCCTCATACGACAGGTTCTTCAATCCAGGGATCATTCTTGTGAACCTCCACTGGACCCTTTCCAAGGCCAGCACATCCTTCCTTAGATACTGGGCCCAAAACTGCTCACAATACTCCAAATGGGGTCTGAGCCTTATACAGCCTCAGAAGTACATCCCTGGTCTTGTATTCTCGCCCTCTTGACATGAATGCTCAGAATCAGGGGTAGACCATTGCAGACTGAGATGAGGAGGAATTTCTTCATTGAGAGGATGGAGAATCTTGGAATTCTCTGATCCAGAGGGTTGTGGAAGCTCAATCATTGAGCATGTTCCAGACACAAATCGACTGTGTATAATACAATAGGAATGTGTGTGTGAGTGTGCGTGCGTCTGTGCGTGCCAGGATCTGTTTGAATGGTGGAGCAGACTCGATGGGCCAAATCGCCTACACATGCTCATATTTTCCTTTGAGACTTAAATGCGTATACACACACAAGTTCACAGATACACACACACATGTGCGTGCACACACTGACTGGTACATACATGGCAACAGATACATACACACACACACACACACATGCGTGCATAGACACATGTGTGTACACACACATTGGCGCACACCCATACATATATATTAGCCATTTAAGACCATTTGATAGAATGCTACACATCCCAGTTTGCCAATGACACCAAACATTAGACAGCGTTGGAAGCAACATAGCTGGAAACATCAAATTGCAGGGAGATATTATCGTTTTGGCAGTACACTGAACTGGTGGACGTGTTTCAGTGTTGGGAAATGTTTCGATGATGTGCTTTAGAATTAAAAAGGATAGAACCGTATCTTTATAAACGATGAGAAGACAGAAACGGTGGAAGTTTAAACTGTACAGATATTTCACAGCTAGATTCACACAATACAGACAGCAATGTATGGTAGATTTTGGAAGTGCCACAAATGTTGCCAAGTGCAGTGCGAGGCGTACCTCAATGTTTCAGTCTTACTGAGAAACTGTCAGCCCACCCGACAACATTTCTGTACAATAGGATTGAAGCACAAGTTCAAATAGTTTTGTTTCAAAGTTTAAAATACCCAGTCATTTTTCTGTGCAGCTTTCGGAATCTGTCAGTGGAATTTAGGTTAGACAGACAAGTGTTAACAAGAGTATTGGGAACTGATTGGAAGTTTTGATGGAGATATTCCTGCATTATGGAAATATGTGAGATCTATTTAGGGTTGGGGAATGGATTGATCAAAGGATGTAGCTTTTTGTTATCTAGATCAGACTGACAGCCTTGAAGATTCACAACTTCCATGTGCTGGGAGAAAGGATTGATTAACCAAGGCCTATTATTCAAATACTTCAGACAAATGACAAAACAACAATAACAGAGAATATACAAACAGAGACAAGCAGACACCTTTAATCGGAGCTTAAACTTCATGTTTAAATGTGAAGGGCTGAAATAAACAAGAGTCCACCCTGGGATTCGGTGCAATTTGAGTTCTGCTTTTCCAAAAAATAAAAATAACTGTCTGCAATGAAAAATTCCGAGGACAGGACAGAGGGATTTTGACTCTGTATTTAAGCCCAGACAGCATTTGGGTTGTGAATGTTTGATGGACAGTGCTTTACTCTGAAACACTGGAATTTAGTTTAAGGGTGATTTAATCACATGCTTCAGAATAATAATTGATATTGTACATCTCGTGTGTGTCTCAGTGTCAGCTGTGAAACATGTACAGCACCATCTCATCCTGTTTCTGTGTGTCTCTCTGAAATTCACTGGTCCATTTCCTAAATTACCACTGACTAGATTTCAAAAGGGCTCCATTGCCTGTGAAGCAGTTTGTGATACCCAAAGGTTATGAAAAGTGCTTTAGAAAAGTCTGTCCGCAAGCTGTTGTGAGGATGTTCAGAGACGGTGTGTAACTTGGGTCACACACAGGCCAGATACACCTCTCCAAGTTAAAGGTGGAGAATGGATCTCGCTCCATTTGAAAGATGTATTGACCCAGCCTGTCTGAGTTTGTGTCTGTGTGTGAGTTTGTGTTTGTCTGTACACGTGTTTGTGTGTCTGGGGTGGGGTGGGAGGTTGTGTGTGTGACTCATTACGCGGCACGGTAGCACAGTGGGTAGCACTGTGGCTTCACAGCTCCAGGGTCCCGGGTTCGATTCCCAGCACGTTCTCTCTGTGTCTGCGTGGGTTTCCTCTGGGAGCTCCGGTTTCCTCCCACAAGTCTGAAAGACGTGCTTTTAGGTAATTTGGACATTCTGAATTCTCCCTCTGTGTACCCGAACAGGCGCCGGAATGTGGCGACTAGGGGCTTTTCACAGTAACTTCATTGCAGTGTTAATGTAAGCCTACTTGTGACAATAAAGATTATTATACATGGTAGTCCCACAGGCTCTTACCCTGGGTACATGGTAGTCAGCACTCCAAAAGGGTTAATTGTAGTGTCCACAGCAGTATGGTGTAATGTAGTATTAACTGGGACAAGAGCTTACAGTATAAACAGTGACGGGGTCAACTGCAGTGATCACTGGGAAAGGAGCTAATGTGTTCTCAATAGCGATATGGATGAGAACGGTTATATATTACAAGGTAATATTAACAATGACATTCTCAAATGCAGTAATATTTCTGACACAGTGTAGAGCAGGATTTACAGCTACTGATGCTGCTAGGAAATAAATTCATCCAGGGCTTTGTATCGGATTATTAAAATTGGTTATTGTTAAGGTGGTCTAGTCGCGAAGGAAGGCTCGATCAGCTGGATGGCCCACTTCTGTTCCTATGTACCTCTCCTGGGAGTATTTGATGGGGACAGATGTAGAGGGATCTTTACTGTGCATCTAACCCCGTGCTGTACCTGTCCTGGGAGTATTTGATGGGGACAGGTGTAGAGGGAGATTTACTCTGTATCTAACACCGTGCTGTACCTGTCCTGGGAGTTTTTGATGTGGACAGTGTAGAGGGAGCTTTACTCTGTATCTCACCCTGTGCTTTGCCTGTCTTGGGAGTGTTTGATGGGGACAGTCCAGAGGGAGCTTTACTCTGTATCACCCCGTGCTATACCCATCCTAGGAGTGTTTGATGGGGACAGTCCAGAGGGAGCTTTAATCTTTATCTAACCCTATGCTGTACCTGTCCTGGGAATGTTTAATGGGGACAGTGTAGAGGGAGCTTTATTCATTATCTAACCTCGTGCTGTACCTGTCCTGTAGTGTTTGATGGGGAAAGTGTAGAGGGAGCTTTACTCTGTATCCAACCCCATGCTGTACCTGTCCTGAGAGTGTTTGCTGGGGACAGTGTAGAGGGAGCTTTACTCTGTATCTAACCCTGTGCTGTACCTCTCCTGGGAGTTTTTGATGTGGACAGTGTAGAAGGAGCTTGACTCTGTATCTCACCCTGTGCTGTACCTGTCTTGGGAGTGTTTGATGGGGACAGTCTAGAAGGAGCTTTACTCTGCATCACCCCGTGCTGTACCCATCCTAGGAGTGTTTGATGGGGACAGTATTGAGGGTGCTTTACTCTGTACCTAACCTCGTGCTGTGCCTGTCCCTGTGAGTGTTTGATGGGGACAGTGCAGAGGGAGCTTTACTCTTTATGTAAACTCATGCTGTACCTGTCCTGGTGTGTTTAATGGGGACAGTGTAGGGGGAGCTTTACTCTGTATCTAACCCCGTGTTGTACCTGTCCTGGGAGTGTCCGATGGGGATGGTGTAGAGGGAGCTTTACTTTGTCTCTAACCCCATGCTGTACCTGTCCTGGGAGTGTTTGATGGGGACAGTGTAGAGGGAGCTTTACTCTGTAACTAACCCCGTGCTGTACCTGTCCTGGGAGTGTTTGATGGGGACAGTGTGGAGGGAGCTTTACTCTGTACCTAACCCCGTGCTGTACCTGTCCTGGGAGTGTTTGATGGGGACAGTGTAGAGCGAGGTTTACTCTGTAACTAACCCCGTGCTGTACCTGTCCTGGGAGTGTTTGATGGGGACAGTGTAGAGGGAGCTTTACTCTTTATCTAACCCCGTGCTGTACCTGTCCTGGGAGTGTTTGATGGGGACAGTGTAGAGGGAGCTTTACTCTGTATCTAACCCCGTGCTGTATCTGTCCTGGGAGTGTTTGATCGGGACAGTGTAGTGGGAACTGTTCTCTATATCTAACCCCGTGCTGTACCTGTCCTGGGAGTGTTTGATGGGGACAATGTGGAGGGAGCTTTACTCTGTATCTAACCCCGTGCTGTACCTGTCCTGGGAGTGTTTGATGGGGACAGTGTAGAGGGAGCTTTACTCTGTATCTAACCCCGTACTGTACCTGTCCTGGGATTGTTTGATGGGGGACAATATAGAGGGAGCTTTACTCTGTATCTAACCCCGTGATGTACCTGTCCTGGGAGTGTTTGCCAGGGACAGTGTAGAGGAATCTGTATCTAACCCCATGATGTACCTTTGCTGGTAGTGTTTGACAGGGTTTCAAAATCTCAAATAAATGTCATCTATTAGTTTCTCCATCTGTCTGTTCCTGCTTCTCTCTCTGTCTGTGTGGGAATATTGTCAACAGAAAATCCACGATCAGCAGTCAGCCATTTTAAGTTACTTAATGGTGGCCATTTTAGGTGAGCACAGCACAGTCATTTCTGACATTTGTACACGTTGGTGTAACAAAATCCTGATGGAGAGTGTCTGATTTAAACAATGATTTGTTGAAAAATGTGGATGTAGAAAGGGAGCTGGCTGTCCTTGTACACCAGTCACTGAAAGTGGAGAGGGGGGTGCAGCAAGCAGTTAAGAAGGCCAATGATATGTTGGCCTTCATTGAAAGAGGGATTTGAGTTCAGAAGTGGAGATGTCTTTCTGCAGTTACACAAGGCCTTGGTGAGACCACACCTGGAGTATTGCGTACAGTTTCGGTCTCCCTAACTAAGAAAGGATATAGTTGCCAGAGAGGGAGTGCAGCGGAGGGTCATTCGGCTGATAGGGAGGTTACCGGGCTGTCCTTCAAGGAGAGATTGGTTTGACTGTGGCACAGTGGTTAGCACTGCTGCCTCACAGTGCCAGTGACCCGGGTTAAATTCCGGCCTTGTGTGACTGATTATGTGGAGTTGGCAGTTTCTCCCCGTGTGTGCGTGGGTTTCCTCCGGGTGCTCCGGTTTCCTTCCACAGTCCAAAGATGTTGCAGGCTAGGTGGAATGGTCCTGCTAAATTACCCCTTAGTGTCCAAGAAAGATTGTTTAGATTAGGTTAAGGAGTTATTGGGATAGGGCGGGTGACTGAGCTTACATAGAGTGCTGTGTCAGAGGGTTGGTGTAGATTCGATGGGCAGAATGGCCTCCTTCTGCATTGTAGGGATTCTGTGATTGTGCCGGTATTCACTAGAGCCGAGAAGGATGAGAGGAGATGTTGGCCGTGCTAAATTGCCCCTTAGTGGCCCAAAGGGTAGGTGGTGTTACTGGGGTTATTTGGAGAGGGTGGAGGCGTGGGCTTGTGTAGGGTGCTCTATCCGAGGGCCAGTGCAGACTCGATGGGCCAAATGGACTACTCCTGCAATGTATATTCTATGATTCTCTGTATCACATTCCAACAGCGCTGTTCAGACTACACACAGGGATGGTGATTTCCACGTTGTACTGCCTCTGCCATGTCTTGGGAGTGATCATGGAGACAGTGTAGAGGAAACCTTAATGGAGAATGTGGAAGGAGCTTTACTCTGTATCTAACCCCGTGCTGTTCCTGTCCTGGGAGTGTTTGATGGGGAAAGTGTAGAGGGAGCTTTACTCTGTATCTAACCCCATGCTGTACCTGTCCTGGGAGTGTTTAATGGGGACAGTGTAGAGGGAGCTTTACTCTGTATCGAACCCCGTGCTGTACCTGTCCTGGGAGTGTTTGATGGGGACAGTGTTGAGGGAGCTTTACTCTGTATCTAACGCCGTGCTGTACCTGTCCTGGGAGTGTTTGATGGGGACAGTGTAGAGGGAGCTTTCCTCTGTATCTCACCCCATGCTGTACCTGTCCTGGGAGTGTTTGATGGGGACAGTGTAGTGGGAGCATTACTCTGTATCTACCCCCGTGCTGTACCTGTCCTGGGAGTGTTTGATGGGGACAGTGTAGAGGGAGCTTTACTCTGTATCTAACCCCGTGCTGTACCTGTCCTGTGAGTGTTTGGTGGGGACAGTGTAGAGGGAGCTTTACTCTGTATCTAATCCCGTACTGTCCCTGTCCTGGGAGTGTTTGATGGGGACAGTGTTGAGGGAGCTTTACTCTGTATCTAACCTCGTGCTGTACCTGTCCTGGGTCTGTTTGATGGGGACAGTGTTGAGGGAGCTTTACTCTGTATCTAACCCCGTGCTGTACCTGTCCTGGGAGTTTTTGATGGGGACAGTGTTGAGGGAGCTTTACTCTGTATCTAACCCTGTGCAGTACCTGTCCTGGGAGTGTTTGATGGGGACAGTGTTGAGGGAGCTTTACTCTGTATCTAACCCCGTGCTGTACCTGTCCTGGGTGTGTTTGATGGGGACAGTGTTGAGGGAGCTTTACTCTGTATCTAACCCCGTGCTGTACCTGTCCTGGGAGTGTTTGATGGGGACAGTGTTGAGTGAGCTTTACTCTGTATCTAACCCCGTGCTGTACCTGTCCTGGGAGTGTTTGATGGGGACAGTGTAGAGGGAGCTTTACTCTGTATCTAACCCTGTGCTGTACCTATCCTGGGAGTGTTTGATGGGGACAGTGTAGAGGGAGCATTACTCTGTATCTACCCCCGTGCTGTATCTGTCCTGGGAGTGTTTGATGGGGGACAGTGTAGAGGGAGCTTTACTCTGTATCTAACACCGTGCTGTACCTGTCCTGGGAGTGTTTGATGGGGACAGTGTAGAGGGAGCTTTACTCTGTATCTAACCCCGTGCTGTACCTGTCCTGGGAGTGTTTGATGGGGACAGTGTAGAGGGAGCTTTACTCTGTAACTAACCCCGTGCTGTACCTCTCCTGGGAGTGTTTGATGGGGACAGTGTAGAGGGAGCTTTACTCAGTAACTAACTCCGTGCTGTACCTGTCCTGGGAGTGTTTGATGGGGACAGTGTCGAGGGAACTTTACTCTGTATCTAACCCCGTGCTGTACCTGTCCTGGGTGTGTTTGATGGGGACAGTGTAGAGGCAGCTTTACTCTGTATCTAACCCTGTGTTGTACCTGTCCTGCGAGTGTTTGATGGGGACAGTGTAGAGCGAGCTTTACTCTGTATCTAACCCCGTGCTGTACCTGTCCTGGGAGTGTTTGATGGGGACAGTGTTGAGGGAGCTTTACTCTGTATCTAACCCCGTGCTGCACCTGTCCTAGGAGTGTTTGATGGGGACAGTGTAGAGGGAGCTTTACCCTGTATCTAACCCTGTGCTGTATCTGTCCTGGGAGTGTTTGATGGGGACAGTGTAGAGGGAGCTTTACTCTGTATCTAACCCTGTGCTGTACCTGTCCTGGGTGTGTTTGATGGGGACAGTGTAGAGGGAGCTTTACTCTGTATCTAACCCTGTGCTGTATCTGTCCTGGGAGTGTTTGCTGGGGACAGTGTACAGAGAGCTTTACTCTATATCTAACCCCGTGCTGTACCTGTCCTGGGAATGTTTGACGGGGACAGTGTAGAGGGAGCTTTACTCTGTATCTAAACCTGTGCTGTACCTGTCCTGGGTGTGTTTGATGGGGACAGTGTAGAAGGAGCTTTACTCTGTATCTAACCTCGTGCTGTACCTGTCCTGGGAGTGTTTGATGGGGACAGTGTCGAGGGAGCTTTACTCTGTATCAAACCCCGTGCTGTACCTGTCCTGGGTGTGTTTGATGGGGACAGTTTAGAGGCAGCTTTACTCTGTATCTAACGCTGTGCTGTACCTGTCCTGGGAGTGTTTGATGGGGACAGTGTAGAGGGAGCTTTACTCTGTATCTAACCCCGTGCTGTACCTGTCCTGGGAGTGTTTGATGGGGAGAATGTGGAGGGAGCTTTACTCTGTATCTAACCCCGTGCTGTACCTGTCCTGGGAGTGTTTGATGGGGACAGTGTAGAGGGAGCTTTACTCTGTATCTAACCCCGTGCTGTACCTGTCCTGGGAGTGTTTGATGGGGACAGTGTTGAGGGAGCTTTACTCTGTATCTAACCCCGTGCTGTACCTGTCCTGTGAGTGTTTGGTGGGGACAGTGTAGAGGGAGCTTTACTCTGTATCTAATCCCGTACTGTACCTGTCCTGGGAGTGTTTGATGGGGACAGTGTTGAGGGAGCTTTACTCTGTATCTAACCCCGTGCTGTACCTGTCCTGGGTGTGTTTGATGGGGACAGTGTTGAGGGAGCTTTACTCTGTATCTAACCCCGTGCTGTACCTGTCCTGGGAGTGTTTGATGGGGACAGTGTTGAGGGAGCTTTACTCTGTATCTAACCCCGTGCTGTACCTGTCCTGGGAGTGTTTGATGGGGACAGTGTAGAGGGAGCTTTACTCTATATCTAACCCCGTGCTGTACCTGTCCTGGGAGTGTTTGATGGGGACAGTGTTGAGGGAGCTTTACTCTGTATCTAACCCCGTGCTGTACCTGTCCTGGGTGTGTTTGATGGGGACAGTGTTGAGGGAGCTTTACTCTGTATCTAACCCCGTGCTGTACCTGTCCTGGGAGTGTTTGATGGGGACAGTGTAGAGGGAGCTTTACTCTGTAACTAACCCCGTGCTGTACCTGTCCTGGGAGTGTTTGATGGGGACAGTGTAGAGGGAGCTTTACTCTGTATCTTACCCCGTGCTGTACCTGTCCTGGGAGTGTTTGATGGGGACAGTGTAGAGGGAGCTTTACTCTGTAACTAACCCCGTGCTGTACCTGTCCTGGGAGTGTTTGATGGGGACAGTGTGGAGGGAGCTTTACTCTGTACCTAACCCCGTGCTGTACCTGTCCTGGGAGTGTTTGATGGGGACAGTGTAGAGGGAGCTTTACTCTGTAACTAACCCCGTGCTGTACCTGTCCTGGGAGTGTTTGATGGGGACAGTGTAGAGGGAGCTTTACTCTTTATCTAACCCCGTGCTGTACCTGTCCTGGGAGTGTTTGATGGGGACAGTGTAGAGGGAGCTTTACTCTGTATCTAACCCCGTGCTGTATCTGTCCTGGGAGTGTTTGATGGGGACAGTCTAGTGGGAGCTGTTCTCTATATCTAACCCCGTGCTGTACCTGTCCTGGGAGTGTTTGATTGGGATAATGTGGAGGGAGCTTTACTCTGTATCTAACCCCGTGCTATACCTGTCCTGGGAGTGTATGATGGGGACAGTGTAGAGGGAGCTTTACTCTGTATCTAACCCCGTACTGTACCTGTCCTGGGATTGTTTGATGGGGGACAATATAGAGGGAGCTTTACTCTGTATCTAACCCCGTGATCTCCCTGTCCTGGGAGTGTTTGCCAGGGACAGTGTAGAGGAATCTGTATCTAACCCCATCATGTACCTTTGCTGGTAGTGTTTGACAGGGTTTCAAAATCTCAAATAAATGTCATCTATTAGTTTCTCCATCTGTCTGTTTCTGCTTCTCTCTCTATCTGTTAGTGTGGGAATATTGTCAACAGAAAATCCACGATCAGCAGTCAGCCATTTTAAGTTACTTAATGGTGGCCATTTTAGGTGAGCACAGCACAGTCATTTCTGACATTTGTACACGTTGGTGTAACAAAATCCTGATGGAAAGTGTCTGATTTAAACAGTGATTTGTTGGTGAATGTGGATGTAGAAAGGGAGCTGGCTGTCCTTGTACACCAGTCACTGAAAGTGGAGAGGGGGGTGCAGCAAGCAGTTAACAAGGCCAATGATATGTTGGCCTTCATTGAAAGAGGGATTTGAGTTCAGAAGTGGAGATGTCTTCCTGCAGTTACACAAGGCCTTGGTGAGACCACACCTGGAGTATTGTGTACAGTTTCGTCTCTCTAACTAAGAAAGGATATAGTTGCCAGAGAGGGAGTGCAGCGGAGGGTCAATTGGCTGATAGGGAGTTTCCCGGACTGTCCTACAAGGAGAGATTGGTTTGACTGTGGCACAGTGGTTAGCACTGCTGCCTCACAGTGCCAGTGACCCGGGTTAAATTCCGGCCTTGTGTGACTGATTATGTGGCGTTTTCAGTTTCTTCCCGTGTGTGCGTGGGTTTCTTCCGGGTGCTCCGGTTTCCTTCCACAGTCCAAAGATGTGCAGGCCAGGTGGAATGGTCCTGCTAAATTACCCCTTAGTGTCCAAGAAAGATTGTTTAGATTAGGTTAAGGAGTTGTTGGGATAGGGCGGGTGACTGAGCTTACATAGAGTGCTGTGTCAGAGGGTTGGTGTAGATTCGATGGGCAGAATGGCCTCCTTCTGCATTGTAGGGATTCTGTGATTGTGCCGGTATTCACCAGAGCCGAGAAGGATGAGAGGAGATGTTGGCCGTGCGAAATTGCCCCTGAGTGGCCCAAAGGTTAGGTGGTGTTACTGGGGTTATTTGGATTTGGTGGAGGCATGGGCTTGGGTAGGGTGCTCTCTCCGAGGGCCAGTGCAGACTCGATGGGCCAAATGGCCTACTCCTGCAATGTATATTCTATGGTTCTGCAAGCTCTGATTGAAATGTATCACATTCCAACAGCGCTGTTCAGACGATTCACAGGGATGGTGATTTCCACGTTGTACTGCCTCTGCCATGTCTTGGGAGTGATCATGGAAACAGTGTCGAGGAAACCTTACTCTGTATCTAACCCCGTGCTGTACCTGTCCTGGGAGTGTTTGATGGGGACAGTGTAGAGGAAACCTTACTCTGTATCTAACCCCGTGCTGTACCTGTCCAGGCAGTGTTTGATGGGGACAGTGTAGAGGGAGCTTTACTCTGTATCTAACCCCGTGCTGTACCTGTCCTGGGAGTGTTTGATGGGGACAGTGTAGAGGAAACCTTACTCTGTATCTAACCCCGTGCTGTACCTGTCCAGGCAGTGTTTGATGGGGACAGTGTAGAGGGAGCTTTACTCTGTATCTAACCCCGTGCTGTCCTGGGAGTGTTTGATGGGGACAGTGTGGAGGGAGCTTTACTCTGTATCGAACCCCGTGCTGTACCTGTCCTGGGAGTGTTTGATGGGGACAGTGTAGAGCGAGCTTTACTCTGTATCTAACCCCGTGCTGTACCTGTCCAGGCAGTGTTTGATGGGGACAGTGTAGAGGGAGCTTTAGTCCGAATATATCATCGTACTGTATCTGCCCTGGGAGTGTTTGATGTGGACAGCATAGAGGCAGCTTTACTCTGTTTAGATCAGTGCCCTGTACCTTTCCTGGGAGTGTTTGATGGGGAGAATGCAAAGGGAGCCTTACTCTGTATCTAACCACGTGCTGTACCTGTCCTGGGGAGTGTTTGATGGGGACAGTGTAGAGGAAGCTTTACTCTGTATATACCATGGTACTGTAGCTGCCCTGGGAGGGTTTGTTGGGGAAAGTTTATAGGGATGTGTAATCTGTATCTAACCCCATGATGTACTTTGGCTAACAGTGTTTGATGGAGATTCTGAATCTTGAATTAATGTATTCTGTTAGTCTCCCCATCTTCTCTGTCTCTGCAACTCTCTATCTCTCTCTCTCTGGGAATCTGTCTAAACAAATCCACGATCAGCAGTCAGCCATTTTAAGTTACTTAACGGTGGCCACTTTATGTGAGCACAACACTGAGACAATTCGGACAGTTGTCCAAGTTAGTGTCAAACAATAACTGAAGGAAAGAGTCGCATTTAAACAGTGATATGTTGGGCAATGTGGATGTACAAATGGAGCTTGTACACCAGTCGCTGAAAGTGGAGAGGGGGGTGCAGCAAGCAGTTAAGAAGACCAATGATATGTTGGCCTTCATTGCAAGAGGGATTTGAGTTCAGAAGTGGAGAAGTCTTACTGCAGTTATACTGGGCCTTGGTGAGACCACACCTGGAGTACTGTGTACAGTTTTTGGTCTCCCTACCATGGAAGGATATAGTTGCCAGAGAGGGAGTGCAGCGGAGGGACAATCGGCTGATAGGGAGGTTGCCGGACTGTCCTAGGAGGAGAGATTGCTTCAATAGGGCCCGAACGAGCCCTCTTTCTCCAACCTAACCCTGGAGATCAAATCCCACATTCCTGGTGATTTCTCCCCTCTCAAAGATGGAAAGATATTGACTAAGTTTAAAGCAGAAATTGACTGATTTCTAAATCCCATTGACATAAAGGGATATGGGGATAGTGTTGGGGAAAAGACATTGAAGTAAAGATATTTTACAGCTGGATTCACAGAATACAGACAACAAAGTATCTTGAATTTTGGAAGAGCCACAAATATTGTCAAACATTTGGGAAATGATTGGAAACAGTTTGGACTGAGATCTCCTCAGTGACCTGTGTGCAGACCCCACCCCCGACTTACTGTGAGGAATGTCCCCCTCGGTGTGTTTCCTGTGTCTGCTAAGGAAGACACTTGTCCTGTCTATGGTTATGTTAATTCAGCAGTCAACAACAGATTCTGTCCTGTCGTTATTTCTGTCTTTGTTTGACATTTGTTTCCCTCTGAATTTCTGGCATGTTTGGAATGACTATTCGTCTGTCACCCGAGGAAGGCTTTCCATAGAATGAGTAAAAACCAGCAAGAAATCACAGAATGTGAGTTAAACACAACTTCATTTCTGCCTCCATTTTGAGAGAAGATTGCTGGCCACAAAAACAAAGCTCATTGCAAAGTTTCACTTCATATTTTACATGTTGTTCACAGACAGATTTCTTCAATGAGCTGCTCTATAAATATGGATTCAATTTGATTTTTTCTCACTGTGAGATGTAAAGTTTATTCCTGAATCAATACAGGGTCATCGGCAACAACATCATTTTATTAGACAAGGGGGTTCAATGGGATTTTTCACTGAAATCCTCTGATGTCAATTCCTGAGGTTAGAATTTATAATGAAACAATTTTGATTCAATGAAAACGGTCAGTTTAATAACCCCAATGTCCTGACTGCCTCACGTCCTGGCACCCTCACACCATCACACCCTCATGTCTCCTAACCCTCACATCCTGACCCACTCGCGTCCCCGAACCCTCGGATCCTGACCCGCTGTGTACCTCTTTCTGTGTGTGTGTCCCTCACTCTGTCTGTGTGCCCACCGCTCTCTGTCCCTCTCTGTATCCCTCTCTCTCTCTGTGTCCCTCTCTCTCGCTGTCTGTGTCCTTCTATCTCACTCTATCCCTCTCTTTCACCGCATACCTCTTTCTATCAGTGTCACTCTCTCTGTGTCCCTCTCCCTCTATGTGTCCCCGTCACTGTGTCTATCTCGCTGTGTTCCTCTCTCTTTCTCTGTGTCCCTCTCTCTCTCTCGCTGTGTCCTTCACTCTCTCGCTGTGTCCCTCACTCTCTCGCTGTGTCCCTCACTCTCTCGCTGTGTCCCTCACTCACTCGCTGTGTCCCTCACTCACTCGCTGTGTCCCTCACTCATTCGCTGTGTCCCTCACTCACTCGCTGTGTCCCTCTCTCACTCGCTGTGTCCCTCTCTCTCTCGCTGTGTCCCTCTCTCTCTCGCTGTGTCCCTCTCTCTCTCGCTGCGTACCCTCTCCCTCGCTGTGTCCCTCACTCTCTCGCTGCGTACCTCTCTCTCGCTGTGTCCCTCTCTCGCTGTGTCCCTCTCTCTCTCGGTGTCCCTCGCTCTCTCGGTGTCCCTCGCTCTCTCTCTGTGTCCCTCGCTCTCTCTGTGTCCCTCGCTCTCTCTCTGTGTCCCTCGCTCTCTCTCTGTGTCCCTCGCTCTCTCTCTGTGTCCCTCGCTCTCTCTCTGTGTCCCTCGCTCTCTCTCTGTGTCCCTCGCTCTCTCTCTGTGTCCCTCGCTCTCTCTCTGTGTCCCTCGCTCTCTCTCTGTGTCCCTCGCTCTCTCTCTGTGTCCCTCGCTCTCTCTCTGTGTCCCTCGCTCTCTCTCTGTGTCCCTCGCTCTCTCTCTGTGTCCCTCGCTCTCTCTCTGTGTCCCTCGCTCTCTCTCTGTGTCCCTCGCTCTCTCTCTGTGTCCCTCGCTCTCTCTCTGTGTCCCTCGCTCTCTCTCTGTGTCCCTCGCTCTCTCTCTGTGTCCCTCGCTCTCTCTCTGTGTCCCTCGCTCTCTCTCTGTGTCCCTCGCTCTCTCTCTGTGTCCCTCGCTCTCTCTCTGTGTCCCTCGCTCTCTCTCTGTGTCCCTCGCTCCCTCTCTGTGTCCCTCGCTCTCTCTCTGTGTCCCTCGCTCTCTCTCTGTGTCCCTCTCTCTCTCTCTGTGTCCCTCGCTCTCTCTCTGTGTCCCTCGCTCTCTCTCTGTGTCCCTCGCTCTCTCTCTGTGTCCCTCGCTCTCTCTCTGTGTCCCTCGCTCTCTCTCTGTGTCCCTCGCTCTCTCTCTGTGTCCCTCGCTCTCTCTCTGTGTCCCTCGCTCTCTCTCTGTGTCCCTCGCTCTCTCTCTGTGTCCCTCGCTCTCTCTCTGTGTCCCTCGCTCTCTCTCTGTGTCCCTCGCTCTCTCTCTGTGTCCCTCGCTCTCTCTCTGTGTCCCTCGCTCTCTCTGTGTCCCTCGCTCTCTCTCTGTGTCCCTCGCTCTCTCTCTGTGTCCCTCGCTCTCTCTCTGTGTCCCTCGCTCTCTCTCTGTGTCCCTCGCTCTCTCTCTGTGTCCCTCGCTCTCTCTCTGTGTCCCTCGCTCTCTCTCTGTGTCCCTCGCTCTCTCTCTGTGTCCCTCGCTCTCTCTCTGTGTCCCTCGCTCTCTCTCTGTGTCCCTCGCTCTCTCTCTGTGTCCCTCGCTCTCTCTCTGTGTCCCCCGCTCTCTCTCTGTGTCCCCCGCTCTCTCTCTGTGTCCCCCGCTCTCTCTCTGTGTCCCCCGCTCTCTCTCTGTGTCCCCCGCTCTCTCTCTGTGTCCCCCGCTCTCTCTCTGTGTCCCCCGCTCTCTCTCTGTGTCCCCCGCTCTCTCTCTGTGTCCCCCGCTCTCTCTCTGTGTCCCCCGCTCTCTCTCTGTGTCCCCCGCTCTCTCTCTGTGTCCCCCGCTCTCTCTCTGTGTCCCCCGCTCTCTCTCTGTGTCCCCCGCTCTCTCTCTGTGTCCCCCGCTCTCTCTCTGTGTCCCCCGCTCTCTCTCTGTGTCCCCCGCTCTCTCTCTGTGTCCCCCGCTCTCTCTCTGTGTCCCCCGCTCTCTCTCTGTGTCCCCCGCTCTCTCTCTGTGTCCCCCGCTCTCTGTCCGTCCCTCGCTCCCTGTGCGTCCCCCAGTGTCTGAGTGAGTGTGTATAACAGTGAATGAGTGTGTCATTGAGTGAGTGTGTGTAAGATTGAGAATTGGTGAGAACTACTGTGTGTGAGTGTGAGAGAGTGTGTACGAGTGAGTGTGTGTAAGTGTGTGTGAACAGTGTGTTTGTATCAGAGTGACTGAGTGTGTAAGAGTGAGTTTGTGAGTGAATGGGAATGAGCGTGTGAGCGTGTCGGTGAGTGTGAGTGATTGGTGTGTGAGTGAGTGATTAGTATGTGAGTGTGAGAGATTGGAAGTGTGGGTGAGTGTGTAAGAGTGAGCAAGTTAATGTGTGAAAGTGAGTGAGTATGTGTGTGTAAAAGTGTGTGCGTATGTAAGAATGAGTGAGTAATTGTGAGTGTGAGTGAGGGTGTGAGTGAGTGTGTAAGAGTGAGTGTGAGTATGTAAGATCATGTGTGTGTGAGTCAGTGAGTGTGTAAGAATGAGTGTTTGTGTAAGTGTGCGTATAAGAGGAGTGTGTAAGCGTGAGTGAGTGACTGAGTAATTGTGTGTAAGTGAGTGTGAATGACTGCCCGTGTCTGAGAGAGAGCGATTGAGTGTGTAAGAGTGAGTGAGTGTGTGTGAATGTGTATGAGTGAGTGTGTTTGAATGTGTAAGAGTGAGCGTGTGAGTGTGAGTGAGGATGTGAGTGTCTGAGTACGAGAGAGTGTGGAAGAGTGAGTGAGAGTGAGTAATTGTGTGTAAGTTAGTGTAAGTTAGTGTGAATGAGTGAGTCAGTCTGTGTGTGAGTGAGTGAATTCAAACTGAATTCAAATGACCTGTGAATTTAATTTCACCCTCAGTACTTATGTCTCGGCCTAAAACACAGGCTTCCTTCCAGAATTATACCCGCTTCAAGTTAAGGGACTTTAATTCCGGGCAATCGAGATTACTTTACAATCAATGGGTCCATTTTAAAAGTGACCCCACTATCGTTAATTTTGTGAATTCTGCCGGCAACCTGTGCACAGGGAGAGCCCAACAAATGATGACCACTTTCAAAATTGAGTTCAGAGTTTCTGATCTGAGATTTCTCTCTCTCTCTCTACCAGATTGCAGAGTGAGTATGTGTTAGCGTGTGGGAGTGAGTGTGTCAGAGTGACAGTGTGTCAGAGTGACAGTGTGTCAGAGTGACAGTGTGTCAGAGTGACAGTGTGTCAGAGTGACAGTGTGTCAGAGTGACAGTGTGTCAGAGTGACAGTGTGTCAGAGTGACAGTGTGTCAGAGTGACAGTGAGTGTCAGAGTGACAGTGAGTGTGAGAGTCAGTGAGTGTGAGAGTCAGTGAGTGTGAGAGTCAGTGAGTGTGAGAGTCAGTGAGTGTGAGAGTCAGTGAGTGTGAGAGTCAGTGAGTGTGAGAGTCAGTGAGTGTGAGAGTCAGTGAGTGTGAGTCTGACTGTGTGTGAATCAGTATGTCATAATGAGTCTGTGTGTAAGAGTGAGTTAGTGAGTGAGTGAGCGTGTGTTAGTGAGTGATTGTGTAAGGTTGTTAGTGAGTGTGCAAGAGTATGTGCATAAGAGTGCGTGTAAGTGAGTGTGTAAGCATGAGTTAAATCTAACCCCTCGATTAGATTGCACATTGTATCGCACTGCAGTGTATCTGTAAACGGTGAGTGTGTGCAAGGGTGAGTGTGTCTAAGAGTGAGCGAGTCAGCGTGTGAGTATGTCAATGAGAGTGACTGTGTAAGTGAGTTTGAGTGTGTGAGCGAGTTAGTGTGTAAGAATGAGTGAGTAGGTGAGTGAGTGTGCAAGTGTGTATAATGGTGGGTGTGAGTGAGGGTGAGTAAGTGTGTAAGAGTGATTGTTTAAGAGTGGGTGAGGGTGTGAGGGAGTGAGAGTGCGAGTGTAGGAGTGTGTGTGAGTGAATGTGTAAGAGTAAGTGTGCAAGTGAGTGAGCGTGTAAGAGGGCGAGTGTGTGTGTGTGATTGAATGAATGTGTAAGAGTGAGTGCCGGCGTGTGAGTGAGTGTGCGAGTGAGTGTTTAAGTGTGAGAGAGTGAGTGATGTGAGTGTGAGAGTGAGTGTGTAATAATGAGTGAGTGTGTAGGAATAAGTGAGTTTCCGTGTATAAATGAGTGTGTATGAGTGAGTAACTGTGTAATAGTGAGTGAGTGTGAGTCGGGGTGTGTAAGAGTCAGTTAGCTAGTAAGTGAGTGAGAGTGTGTTAGTGAGTGATTTAGTGTGTGGTTGAGTATGTGAGTGGGTAAGAGAGTGAGTGTGTAAGAGTGAGTCGATGTGCATGAATGAGTGTGTGCGAGTGAGTGTGTGATTGAGTGAGCATGAGGTGGTGAGTGTTCGAGTTAGTGCATGAGTGTGAGTGAATGCGAGTTAGTGAGTGTGCGTAAGGATGTGTGTGACAGAGACAGTGTGTAATTCAGTCAGTGTAAGAGTGAGATTTAGTGAGTACGAGTGTGCTAGTGAGTATGCGTGTCCAAAAGTGAGTGTAGGTGAGTGTAAGAGTGAGAGTGAGTGTGTGAAAATGTGTGCATAAGAGGGAGTATAAGAGTGACTGAGTGTGGAAGTGTGACTGTGTGTAAGAGTGAGTGTGAATGATAGTTAGTATGTGTTAGTGAGAGAGTGTGAGTGTGTGAGTAAGAGTGAGTTTGAATCAGTGAGTGAGCCTGAGTGAGTGTGTAAGAGTGAGCGAGTTAGTGTGTGAGTGGGTATGTGAGTGTGAGTAACAATGTATAAGTGAGTGAGTGAATATCTGAGAGTGTGTGTGTTAGCGTGTGAGAGTGAGTGTGTCAGAGTGAGTGAATGAGTTTGTGAGTGACAGTGTGTGTGAGTGAGTGTGAAGGTGAGTAAGAGTATGTAAGAGTGAGTGTGTGTGAGTGAATGTGTAAGAATGAGCGAGTATGTGAGTGGGTGAGTGTTTAAGTGTGAGTGAGTGTGGAAGAGTGTGTGAGTGAGTGCGGAAGACTGAGCGAGTGTGTAGGAATGAGTGAGTTTCCATGTACAGGTGAGTGTGTAAGAGTGAATGAGGGTGTGTAAGAGTGAGTGTGTGTGAGTGATTGTGTAAGAGTGAGTGAGTGCGTAAGAGTATATTTGTAAGAGTGTGAGTGAGTGTGTAGGAGTGAGTTAACTCTAACCCCTCGATTAGATTCCACTCTGTAACTCACTCCCGGGTATCTGTTATTCTATATAAAAACTATCCTGAACCCCTCGATTAGATTCCAGTCTGTAACTCACTCCCGGGTATCTGTTACTCTATATATAAACTATCCTGAACCCCTCGATTAAATTCCAGTCTGTAACTCACTCCCGGGTATCTGTTATTCTATATATAAACTATCCAGAACCCCTCGATTAGGTTCCAGTCTGTAACTCACCCCTGGGTATCTGTTATTCTACATATAAACTATCCTGAACCCCTCGATTAGATTCCAGTCTGTAACTTACTCCTGGGTATCTGTTATTCTACATATAAACCACCCCGAACCCCGCGATTAGATTCCAGTCTGTAACTCACTCCCGGGTATCTGTTGTTCTATATATAAACTATTGTGAAACCCTCGATTAGATTCCAGTCTGTAACTCACTCCTGGGTATCGGTTATTCTGTATATCATCTATCCCGAAGCCCCCCATTAGATTGCAGTCTGTAACTCACTCCCGGGTATCGGTTATTCTGTATATAATCTATCCCGAAGCCCCCCATTAGATTGCAGTCTGTAACTCACTCCTGGGTATCTGTTATTCTGTATGTAATCTATTCTGAAGCCCTCCATTAGATTGCAGTCTGTAATTCATTCCCAGATACCATTTATTCTGTGTATTAACCAGCGATATGCCAGACTGAGATGAGGAGGAATTTTGTCACTCAGATGGTGGTGAATCCTGGGAATTCTCTATCCCAGAGGGATGTGGAGTCTCTGTCATTGAGCCGGTTCTAGACTGAGTTTGATGGATCAGCAAGAGGCACGGGGATAGGGCAGGAACATGGTGTTGAAATGGAAGAATCTCCATGATCATATTGACTGGTAGAGCGAGCTCGAAGGGCTGAATGGCCCAGTCCTGCTCCTATTCCTTGTGGTCTGTTATTGCCAATTATTTCTCTGTTTATCTATTTAAGATTATCCGGAAAAGTGGGATGGGAATGAATTCTGCATCGTTTGTGATTTGGATATTGGAGTAATCATCATTTGGGGTCAATTCTGTTCTGGTGATAATTTGCGATCTTTTTTCAAAATACAACCCTTCCTTTGGAAACATTGCCTCATTCCCTCTACTTGCTGTAAATATCCTGGCAGCTTCTGTTGTGGAAATTGGAGAGGAACATTTATTCCATTTGTAACCCCATGCTGAACCTGACCTGGTAGTGTTTGATGGGGACAGTGTAGAGGGAGCTTTACTCTGTATCTAACCCCGTGCTGTACCTGTCCTGGGAGTGTTTGATGGGGACAGTGTAGAGGGAGCTTTACTCTGTATCTAACCCCGTGCTGTACCTGTCCTGGGAGTGTTTGATGGGGACAGTGTAGAGGGAGCTTTACTCTGTATCTAACCCCGTGCTGTACCTGTCCTGGGAGTGTTTGATGGGGACAGTGTAGAGGGAGCTTTACTCTGTATCTAACCCCGTGCTGTATCTGTTTTGGGAGAGTTTGATGGGGACCAACTTAGCTGGGAGGAGCAATTTATCCAGCACCCTGTTCTCTGGTAGGCAAACGAACGAGGACAACTCCTTTTTCACCAAGTTCCATCATTGAAGATAATTAAACTTCACCTCCCTCTGCATTTTATGTTTCTCCCTCAATTCTTCAAATCTACTTTCCAACAACAAGTCTTTAACCTGTCTCAGCCCAGCTTTATGCCACTGTTTAAATATTGTATCCAGTCTTGCCGCCGGGGTGAATCGGGGGTTTCCATAAATAGGGGCTCGCACCGTCAAGTTTACCAAACCAAAATGGCGTCTCCGCTTGCTCCAGATGTTGAAGGAAGATGCCAGCACCGGGCTTTGTGTAAACCTCCCCGGGGGAAATGGGAGTGGAGCCGCAGCGGAAGTCTGCAAACTAGCCCCTTTACACGATGCTTCCACCACCTGTACCCATTCCGCTTCTTCCTCTCCCCACCATTGCCCAATCTTCTCCAAATTCACCGCCCAATAACAATACAAAAGATTGGGAAGCACCAACCCTCCCACCCACCCATTCTTTTTAAATGTGAGCTGGTATTTTTGAAGAGAAATCCAATTAATCTCCTTCCATTTACTGATGGAGAAGTGATCTGCCGCATTTTCTATCTGTTTAGAGCAGGGTGCCTGTGTGAGGGTAAGTGTGTTACTGTGTGTGTGGACTTTTCTCTATCTGTCTATCTGCCGGTCGCCCTGGTCCAAGATTCTATTTCTCTCTCCACAGATGCTGCCTGACCTGCTCGGTATTTTTCGCATTGGTACAAGAGCGAGGAGGTAAGGCTGAAGTTATACAAGACACTAGTTAGACCTCAGCTGGAATATTGTGGACAGTTCTGGGTGCCACATGATAGGAAGGGTGTGAACACACTGGAGCGAGTGCAGAGGAGGTTCACAAGAATGGTTCAGGAATGAGAAATTTCAGTGATGAGGTTAGATTGGAGAGGTTGGGTCTGTTCTCCACGCAGAGAAATGGCCAATAGGAGATTTGATAGAGGTGTTCAAATTCTTGGGGGTGCCGGACAGAGTAGACAGGGAGAAACGGATCCCACTATTAAGAAGCTCAAGAACGCGATGGCACAGAATTAAAGGGAATTGGAAAAGAAGCAAATGTGGGGCGAAATTCTCCGGAAATGGCACGATGTCTGCCGACTGGCGCCCAAAACGGCGCAAATCAGACGGGCATCGCGCCGCCCAAAAGGTGCGGAATGCTCCGCATCTTTGGGGGCCGAGCCCCAACATTGAGGGGCTAGGTCGGCGCCGGAGGAATTTCCGCCCCGCCAGCTGGCAGAAAATGCCTTTGGTGCCCCGCCAGCTGGCGCGGAAATGACATCTCCGGGCGGCGCATGCGCGGGAGCGTCAGCGGCCGCTGACAGTTTCCCACGCATGCGCAGTGGAGGGAGTCTCCTCCACCTCCGCCATGGTGGAGACCGTGGCGGAGGCGGAAGGGAAAGAGTGCCCCCACGGCACTGGCCCGCCCGCAGATCGGTGGGCCCCGATCGCGGGCCAGGCCACCGTGGGGGCAGCCCCCGGGGCCAGATCGCCCCGCGCCCCCCCCAGGACCCCGGAGCCCGCCCGCGCTGCCTTGTCCCGCCGGTAAGGTAGGTGGTTCAATTTACGCTGGCGGGACAGGCATTTTAGCGGCGGGACTTCGGCCCATCCGGGCCGGAGAATCGAGCAGGGGGGCCCGCCAACCGGCGCGGCGCGATTCCCGCCCTGCCAAATCTCCGGTGCCGGAGACTTCGGCAACCAGCAGGGGCGGGATCCACGCCAGCCCCCGGCGATTCTCCGACCCTCCGCCCCAGATGTGAGAAAATGGAAACAGTATAGTGTAGAGAGAGCCCTGCTCGATATCTGACCCCGTGCTGTACCTGTCCTGGGAGTGTTTGATGGGGACAGTGTAGAGAGAGCCCTGCTCGATATCTAACCCCGTGCTGTACCTGTCCTGGGAGTGTTTGATGGGGTCAGTGTAGAGGGAGCTTTACTCTGTATCTAACCCTGTGCTGTACCTGTCCTGGGAGTGTTTGATGGGGTCAGTGTAGAGAGAGCCCTGCTCGATATCTGACCCCGTGCTGTACCTGTCCTGGGAGTGTTTGATGGGGACAGTGTAGAGGGAGCTTTACTCTGTATCTAACCCCGTGCTGTACCTGTCCTGGGAGTGTTTGATGGGGACAGTGTAGAGGGAGCTTTACTCTGTATCTAACCCCCGTGCTGCACCTGTCCTGGGAGTGTTTGATGGGGACAGTGTAGAGGGAGCTTTACTCTGTATCTAACCTGTGCTGTACCTGTCCTGGGAGTGTTTGATGGGGACAGTGCAGAGTGAGCTTTACGCTATATCTAACCCTGTGCTGTACCTGTCCTGGGAGTGTTTGATGGGGACAGTGTAGAGGGAGCTTTACTCTGTATCTAACCCCGTGCTGTACCTGTCCTGGGAGTGTTTGATGGGGTCAGTGTAGAGGGAGCTTTACTCTGTATCTAACCCCCGTGCTGTACCTGTCCTGGGAGTGTTTGATGGGGACAGTGTAGAGGGAGCTTTATTCTGTATCTAACCCCGTGCTGCACCTGTCCTGGGAGTGTTTGCCAGGGACAGTGTAGAGGAATCTGTGACTAACCCCATGATGTACCTTTACTGGTCATGTTTGATGGAGTTTCAAAATCTCCAATAAATGACTTCTATTAGTTTCTCCATCTGTCTGTTTCTGCTTCTCTCTCTGTCTGTCTGGGAATATTGTCAAAACAAAATCCACGATCAGCAGTCAGCCATTTTAAGTTACTTAATGGTGGCCATTCTAGGTGAGCACAGCACAGTCATTTCTGACATTTGTACACGTTGGTATAACAAAATCCTGATGGAAAGTGGCTGATTTAAACAGTGATTTGTTGGTGAATGTGGATGTAGAAAGGGAGCTATTGAGATGTAGAAAGACAAGCTGTCCTTGTACACCAGTCACTGAAAGTGGAGAGGGGGCTGCAGCAAGCAGTTAAGAAGGCCAATGATATGTTGGCCTTCATTGAAAGAGGGATTTGAGTTCAGAAGTGGAGATGTCTTTCTGCAGTTACACAAGGCCTTGGTGAGACCACACCTGGAGTATTGCGTACAGTTTCGGTCTCCCTAACTAAGAAAGGATATAGTTGCCAGAGAGGGAGTGCAGCGGAGGGTCATTCGGCTGATAGGGAGGTTACCGGGCTGTCCTTCAAGGAGAGATTGGTTTGACTGTGGCACAGTGGTTAGCACTGCTGCCTCACAGTGCCAGTGACCCGGGTTAAATTCCGGCCTTGTGTGACTGATTATGTGGAGTTGGCAGTTTCTCCCCGTGTGTGCGTGGGTTTCCTCCGGGTGCTCCGGTTTCCTTCCACAGTCCAAAGATGTGCAGGCTAGGTGGAATGGTCCTGCTAAATTACCCCTGAGTGTCCAAGAAAGATTGTTTAGATTAGGTTAAGGAGTTATTAGGATAGGGCGGGTGACTGCGCTTCCATAGAGTGCTGTGTCAGAGGGTTGGTGTAGATTCGATGGGCAGAATGGCCTCCTTCTGCATTGTAGGGATTCTGTGATTGTGCCGGTCTTCACCAGAGCCGAGAAGGATGAGAGGAGATGTTGGCCGTGCGAAATTGCCCCTGTGTGGCCCAAAGGTTAGGTGCTGTTACTGGGGTTATTTGGATTTGGTGGAGGCGTGGGCTTGGGTAGGGTGCTCTCTCCGAGGGCCAGTGCAGACTCGATGGGCCAAATGGCCTACTCCTGCAATGTATATTCTATGGTTCTGCGAGCTCTGATTGAAATGTATCACATTCCAAAAGCGCTGTTCAGACGATTCACAGGGATGGTGATTTCCACGTTGTACTGCCTCTGCCATGTCTTGGGAGTGATCATGGAGACAGTGTAGAGGAAACCTTACTCTGTATCTAACCCCGTGTTGTATCTGTCCTGGGATTGCTGGATGGGGACAGTGTAGAGGAGACCTTACTCTGTATCTAACCCCGTGCTGTACCTGTCCTGGGAGTGTTTGATGGGGACAGTGTAGAGGGAGCTTTACTCTGTATCTAACCCCGTGCTGTACCTGTCCTGGGAGTGTTTGATGGGGACAGTGTAGAGGAAACCTTTCTCTGTATCTAACCCCGTGCTGTACCTGTCCAGGCAGTGTTTGATGGGGACAGTGTAGAGGGAGCTTTACTCTGTATCTAACCCCGTGCTGTCCTGGGAGTGTTTGATGGGGACAGTGTGGAGGGAGCTTTACTCTTTATCGAACCCCATGCTGTACCTGTCCTGGGAGTGTTTGATGGGGACAGTGTAGAGGAAACCTTACTCTGTATCTAACCCCGTGCTGTACCTGTCCAGGCAGTGTTTGATGGGGACAGTGTGGAGGGAGCTATACTCTGTATCTAACCCCGTGCTGTACCTGTCCTGGGAGTGTTTGATGGGGACAGTGTAGAGCGAGCTTTACTCTGTATCTAACCCCGTGCTGTACCTGTCCAGGCAGTGTTTGATGGGGACAGTGTAGAGGGAGTGTTACTCTGTATCTCACCCAGTGCGATATCTGACTTGGGAGCGTTTGATGGGTACAGTGCAGAGGGAGCTTTAGTCCGAATATATCATCGTACTGTATCTGCCCTGGGAGTGTTTGATGTGGACAGCGTAGAGGCAGCTTTACTCTGTTTAGATCAGTGCCCTGTACCTGTCCTGGGAGTGTTTGATGAGGAGAATGTAGAGGGAGCCTTACTCTGTATCTAACCCCGTGCTGTACCTGTCCTGGGGAGTGTTTGCTGGGGACAGTGTAGAGGAAGCTTTACTCTGTATATACCATGGTACTGTAGCTGTCCCGGGAGGGTTTGTTGGGGACAGTTTAGAGGGATGTGTAATCTGTATCTAACCCCATGATGTACTTTGGCTAACAGTGTTTGATGGAGATTCTGAATCTTGAATTAATGTATTCTGTTAGTCTCCCCATCTTCTCTGTCTCTGCAACTCTCTATCTCTCTCTGGGAATCTGTCTAAACAAATCCACGATCAGCAGTCAGCCATTTTAAGTTACTTAACGGTGGCCATTTTATGTGAGCACAACACTGAGACAATTCGGACAGTTGTCCAAGTTAGTGTCAAACAATAACTGAAGGAAAGAGTCGCATTTAAACAGTGATATGTTGGGCAATGTGGATGTACAAATGGAGCTTGTACACCAGTCGCTGAAAGTGGAGAGGGGGGGTGCAGCAAGCAGTTAAGAAGACCAATGATATGTTGGCCTTCATTGCAAGAGGGGTTTGAGTTCAGAAGTGGAGAAGTCTTACTGCAGTTATACTGGGCCTTGGTGAGACCACACCTGGAGTACTGTGTACAGTTTTTGGTCTCCCTATCATGGAAGGATATAGTTGCCAGAGAGGGAGTGCAGCGGAGGGACAATCGGCTGATAGGGAGGTTGCCGGACTGTCCTAGGAGGAGAGATTGCTTCAATAGGGCCTGAATGAGCCCTGTTTCTCCAACCTAACCCTGGAGATCAAATCCCACATTCCTGGTGATTTCTCCCCTCTCAAAGATGGAAAGATATTGACTAAGTTTAAAGCAGAAATTGACTGATTTCTAAATCCCATTGACATAAAGGGATATGGGGATAGTGTTGGGGAAAAGACATTGAAGTAAAGATATTTTACAGCTGGATTCACAGAATACAGACAACAAAGTATCTTGAATTTTGGAAGAGCCACAAATATAGTCAAACATTTGGGAAATGATTGGAAACAGTTTGGACTGAGATCTCCTCAGTGACCTGTGTGCAGACCCCACCCCCGACTTACTGTGAGGAATGTCCCCCTCGGTGTGTTTCCTGTGTCTGCTAAGGAAGACACTTGTCCTGTCTCTGGTTATGTTAATTCAGCAGTCAGCAACAGATTCTGTCCTGTCGTTATTTCTGTCTTTGTTTGACATTTGTTTCCCTCTGAATTTCTGGCATGTTTGGAATGACCATTCGTCTGTCACCCGAGGAAGGCTTTCCATAGAATGAGTAAAAACCAGCAAGAAATCACAGAATGTGAGTTAAACACAACTTCATTTCTGCCTCCATTTTGAGAGAAGATTGCTGGCCACAAAAACAAAGCTCATTGCAAAGTTTCACTTCATATTTTACATGTTGTTCACAGACAGATTTCTCCAATGAGCTGCTCTATAAATATGGATTCAATTTGATTTTTTCTCACTGTGAGATGTAAAGTTTATTCCTGAATCAATACAGGGTCATCGGCAACAACATCATTTTATTAGACAAGGCGGTTCAATGGGATTTTTCACTGGGATCCTCTGATGTCAATTCCTGAGATTAGAATTTATAATGAAACAATTTGGATTAAATGAAAATGGTCAGTTTGATAACCCCAATGTCCTGACTGCCTCACGTCCTGGCACCCTCACACCATCACACCCTCATGTCTCCTAACCCTCACATCCTGACCCACTCGCGTCCCCGAACCCTCGGATCCTGACCCGCTGTGTACCTCTTTCTGTGTGTGTGTCCCTCACTCTGTCTGTGTGCCCACCGCTCTCTGTCCCTCTCTGTATCCCTCTCTCCCTCTGTGTCCCTCTCGCTCGCTGTCTGTGTCCTTCTATCTCACTCTATCCCTCTCTTTCACCGCGTACCTTTCTATCAGTGTCACTCTCTCTGTGTCCCTCTCCCTCTATGTGTCCCCGTCACTGTGTCTATCTCGCTGTGTTCCTCTCTCTTTCTCTGTGTCCCTCTCTCTCTCTCTCGCTGTGTCCCTCTCTCTCTCTCGCTGTGTCCCTCACTCTCTCGCTGTGTCCCTCACTCTCTCGCTGTGTCCCTCACTCTCTCGCTGTGTCCCTCACTCTCTCGCTGTGTCCCTCACTCTCTCGCTGTGTCCCTCACTCTCTCGCTGTGTCCCTCACTCTCTCGCTGTGTCCCTCTCTCACTCGCTGTGTCCCTCTCTCACTCGCTGTGTCCCTCTCTCACTCGCTGTGTCCCTCTCTCACTCGCTGTGTCCCTCTCTCACTCGCTGTGTCCCTCTCTCACTCGCTGTGTCCCTCTCTCACTCGCTGTGTCCCTCTCTCACTCGCTGTGTCCCTCTCTCACTCGCTGTGTCCCTCTCTCACTCGCTGTGTCCCTCTCTCACTCGCTGTGTCCCTCTCTCTCTCGCTGTGTCCCTCTCTCTCTCGCTGTGTCCCTCTCTCTCTCGCTGTGTCCCTCTCTCTCTCGCTGTGTCCCTCTCTCTCTCGCTGTGTCCCTCGCTCTCTCTGTGTCCCTCGCACTCTCTGTGTCCCTCGCTCTCTCTGTGTCCCTCGCTCTCTCTGTGTCCCTCGCTCTCTCTGTGTCCCTCGCTCTCTCTGTGTCCCTCGCTCTCTGTGTCCCTCGCTCTCTGTGTCCCTCGCTCTCTGTGTCCCTCGCTCTCTCTGTGTCCCTCGCTCTCTCTGTGTCCCTCGCTCTCGCTGTGTCCCTCGCTCTCGCTGTGTCCCTCGCTCTCGCTGTGTCCCTCGCTCTCGCTGTGTCCCTCGCTCTCGCTGTGTCCCTCGCTCTCGCTGTGTGCCCCTCGCTCTCGCTGTGTGCCCCTCGCTCTCGCTGTGTGCCCCTCGCTCTCGCTGTGTGCCCCTCGCTCTCGCTGTGTGCCCCTCGCTCTCGCTGCGTGCCCCTCGCTCTCTCTGCGTGCCCCTCGCTCTCTGCGTGTCCCGCGCTCTCTGCGTGTCCCTCGCTCTCTGCGTGTCCCTCGCTCTCTGCCCGTCCCCCAGTGTCTGAGTGAGTGTGTATAACAGTGAATGAGTGTGTCATAGAGTGAGTGTGTGTAAGAGTGAGAATTGGTGAGAACTACTGTGTGTGATTGTAAGAGTGAGTGTGTACGAGTGAGTGTGTGTAAGTGTGTGTGAACAGTGTGTTTGTATAAGAGTGACTGAGTGTGTAAGAGTGAGTTTGTGAGTGAATGGGAATGAGCGTGTGAGCGTGTCGGTGAGTGTGAGTGATTGGTGTGCGAGTGAGTGATTAGTATGTGAGTGTGAGTGATTGGAAGTGTGGGTGAGTGTGTAAGAGTGAGCAAATTAATGTGTGAAAGTGAGTGAGCATGTGTGTGTAAAAGTGTGTGCGTATGTAAGAATGAGTGAGTAATAGTGAGTGTGAGTGAGGGTGTGAGTGAGTGTGTAAGAGTGAGTGTGCGTATGTAAGATCATGTGTGTGTGATCTGTGGGTCCCTCGCAATCTGTGGGTCCCTCGCAATCTGTGGGTCCCTCGCTCTCTGTGGGTCCCTCGCTCTCTGTGGGTCCCTCGCTCTCTGTGGGTCCCTCGCTCTCTGTGGGTCCCTCGCTCTCTGTGGGTCCCTCGCTCTCTGTGGGTCCCTCGCGCTCTGTGGGTCCCTCGCTCTCTGTGGGTCCCTCGCTCTCTGTGGGTCCCTCGCTCTCTGTGGGTCCCTCGCTCTCTGTGGGTCCCTCGCTCTCTGTGGGTCCCTCGCTCTCTGTGGGTCCCTCGCTCTCTGTGGGTCCCTCGCTCTCTGTGGGTCCCTCGCTCTCTGTGGGTCCCTCGCTCTCTGTGGGTCCCTCGCTCTCTGTGGGTCCCTCGCTCTCTGTGGGTCCCTCGCTCTCTGTGGGTCCCTCGCTCTCTGTGGGTCCCTCGCTCTCTGTGGGTCCCTCGCTCTCTGTGGGTCCCTCGCTCTCTGTGGGTCCCTCGCTCCCTGTGGGTCCCTCGCTCCCTGTGGGTCCCTCGCTCCCTGTGGGTCCCTCGCTCCCTGTGGGTCCCTCGCTCTCTGTGGGTCCCTCGCTCTCTGTGGGTCCCTCGCCCTCTGTGGGTCCCTCGCTCTCTGTGGGTCCCTCGCCCTCTGTGGGTCCCTCGCCCTCTGTGGGTCCCTCGCCCTCTGTGGGTCCCTCGCTCCCTGTGGGTCCCTCGCTCCCTGTGGGTCCCTCGCTCTCTGTGGGTCCCTCGCTCTCTGTGGGTCCCTCGCCCTCTGTGGGTCCCTCGCCCTCTGTGGGTCCCTCGCCCTCTGTGGGTCCCTCGCCCTCTGTGGGTCCCTCGCCCTCTGTGGGTCCCTCGCCCTCTGTGCGTCCCTCGCCCTCTGTGCGTCCCTCGCCCTCTGTGCGTCCCTCGCCCTCTGTGCGTCCCTCGCCCTCTGTGCGTCCCTCGCCCTCTGTGCGTCCCTCGCCCTCTGTGCGTCCCTCGCCCTCTGTGCGTCCCTCGCCCTCTGTGCGTCCCTCGCCCTCTGTGCGTCCCTCGCCCTCTGTGCGTCCCTCGCCCTCTGTGCGTCCCTCGCCCTCTGTGCGTCCCTCGCCCTCTGCGTCCCTCGCCCCCTGGGCGTCCCTCGCCCCCTGGGCGTCCCTCGCCCCCTGGGCGTCCCTCGCCCTCTGTGCGTCCCTCGCCCTCTGTGCGTCCCTCGCCCTCTGTGCGTCCCTCGCTCCCAGTGCGTCCCTCGCCCTCTGTGCGTCCCTCGCTCTCTGTGTGTCCCGTAACAGCCTCCGTGAACAGGCGCAGTAATGTGGCGACTAGGGGCTTTTCACAGTAACTTCATTTGAAGCTACTTGTGACAATAAGCGATTTCAATTTTCATTTTGCGTCCCTCGCAATCTGTGTGTCCCTCGCAATATGTGTGTCTAATGTTTGATGGGACAGTGTAGAGGGAGCTTTACTCTGTATCTAACCCCGTGCTGTACCTGTCCTGGGAGTGTTTGATGGGGACAGTGTAGAGGGAGCTTTACTCTGTATCTAACCCCGTGCTGTATCTGTCCTGGGAGTGTTTGATGGGGACAGTGTAGTGGGAGCTTTTCTCTATATCTAACCCCGTACTGTACCTGTCCTGGGATTGTTTGATGGGGGACAATATAGAGGGAGCTTCACTCTGTATCTAACCCCGTGATGTACCTGTCCTGGGAGTGTTTGACAGGGTTTCAAAATCTCAAATAAATGTCATCTATTAGTTTCTCCATCTGTCTGTTTCTGCTTCTCTCTCTGTCTGTGTGGGAATATTGTCAACAGAAAATCCACGATCAGCAGTCAGCCATTTTAAGTTACTTAATGGTGGCCATTTTAGGTGAGCACAGCACAGTCATTTCTGACATTTGTACACGTTGGTATAACAAAATCCTGATGGAAAGTGTCTGATTTAAACAATGATTTGTTGAAAAATGTGGATGTAGAAAGGGAGCTGGCTGTCCTTGTACACCAGTCACTGAAAGTGGAGAGGGGGGTGCAGCAAGCAGTTAAGAAGGCCAATGATATGTTGGCCTTCATTGAAAGAGGGATTTGAGTTCAGAAGTGGAGATGTCTTTCTGCAGTTACACAAGGCCTTGGTGAGACCACACCAGGAGTATTGCGTACAGTTTCGGTCTCCCTAACTAAGAAAGGATATAGTTGCCAGAGAGGGAGTGCAGCGGAGGGTCATTCGGCTGATAGGGAGGTTACCGGGCTGTCCTTCAAGGAGAGATTGGTTTGACTGTGGCACAGTGGTTAGCACTGCTGCCTCACAGTGCCAGTGACCCGGGTTAAATTCCGGCCTTGTGTGACTGATTATGTGGAGTTGGCAGTTTCTCCCCGTGTGTGCGTGGGTTTCCTCCGGGTGCTCCGGTTTCCTTCCACAGTCCAAAGATGTTGCAGGCTAGGTGGAATGGTCCTGCTAAATTACCCCTTAGTGTCCAAGAAAGATTGTTTAGATTAGGTTAAGGAGTTATTGGGATAGGGCGGGTGACTGAGCTTACATAGGGTGCTGTGTCAGAGGGTTGGTGTAGATTCGATGGGCAGAATGGCCTACTTCTGCATTGTAGGGATTCTGTGATTGTGCCGGTATTCACTAGAGCCGGGAAGGATGAGAGGAGATGTTGGCCGTGCTCAATTGCCCCTTAGTGGCCCAAAGGGTAGGTGGTGTTACTGGGGTTATTTGGAGAGGGTGGAGGCGTGGGCTTGTGTAGGGTGCTCTCTCCGAGGGCCAGTGCAGACTCGATGGGCCAAATGGCCTACTCCTGCAATGTATATTCTATGATTCTCTGTATCACATTCCAACAGCGCTGTTCAGACTACACACAGGGATGGTGATTTCCACGTTGTACTGCCTCTGCCATGTCTTGGGAGTGATCATGGAGACAGTGTAGAGGAAACCTTACTCTGTATCTAACCCCGTGTTGTACCTGTTCTGGGAGTGTTTGATGGGGACAGTGTAGAGGGAGCTTTACTCTGTATCTAACCCCGTGCTGTACCTGTCCTGGGAGTGTTTGATGGGGACAGTGTAGAGGAAACCTTACTCTGTGACAGTGTCGAGGGAGATTTACTCTGATTCTAACCCCGTGCTGTACCTGTCCTGGGAGTGTTTGATGGTGACAGTGTAGAGGGGGCTTTACTCTGATTCTAACCCCGTGCTGTACCTGTCCTGGGAGTGTTTGATGATTCCTTCAGAGAAGATTCCTGGCCACAAAAACAAAGCTCATTTTAAAAGTTTCACTTCATATTTTACATGTTGTTCACAGACAGATTTCTTCAATGAGCTGCTCTATAAATTTGGATTCAATTTGATTTTTTCACACTGTGAGATGTTAAGCTTATTCCTCAATCTATACAGGGTCATCGGCAACAACATTATTTTATTAGACAAGGAGGTTCAATGGGATTTTTCACTGAAATCCACTGATGTCAGTTCCTGAGATTAGAATTTATAATGAAACAATTTGGATTCAATGAAAACGGTCAGTTTGATAACCCCATCTGCTTTCTGTTAACTCGCCCCTCACTCTCCACTCTCACCTTGTTTTTAATTTGGGGAATTCTGCAGGCAGCTTGTGCACAGGAAGAGCCCAAAAACGGTGGCACTTTCAAAATTAAGTTCAGAGTCTCTGAAGATGGATTTCTTTCTATCTTTCTACTTGAACATGTACAAACTGACAGCAGGCATATTTATTGCACAGTAAGATTCCACAATCTGAAATGTGATCATAGTGGAAAATTCCCCCACGTCCCCTGTGGAAAGGATGATTTAGCTCCCTCATTCCCACGTTTAAGTTTAAGACTTTTAACTCATGACCTTCAAACATTATGCAGTCCGCGAGCTACTTTTTAATAAGTGTGGTCACTGTTGCTGTGTTTTTTGAAAATATTTTCATTCCGATGAGGACGGACATAACAACATACAAACAATCAGTCAGTCACAACACAAACAAAATACTATTCTCCTCATTTGACATTTATTCCTTGATTTCCATGAAACCTTTCCCCTCTTCCCTCCCCTTCCCCACTGGCAACAAACAGATATGTAAATAGAGACAAGAACAGCTTCCATCTCGTCCAGAAACCCCCATCTGAGCCACAAAGGGCTAACTTTAGTTTCTCAAGTTTAAGGAATTCCGCAATATCCCTCAACCATGTTGATATTTTTGGCGGATCTTCTGACTTCCCGTCCAATAAAATTAGCCTCCGGGCGATCAATGTGGCAAAGGCCACCACATCAGCCCCGTCCCCATCCATTAATCCCGGTACTTCCGACACCCCAGAAATTGCCTCATGTGGTCCCAGTAATATTTCCACCTCCACAACTTTTGTTTGTGTTTTAAATAGCGAGTGCCAGAACCCCACGAATTGTGGACGTGACCAGAAGATGTGGACATGGTTAACTGGTCCTCCTTTACACTCTCACATTTATCTTCTTCCTCTGTGAAGAATCTGCTCATTCGGTCCTGTGTCATATGGCCCCTGTGTACATCCTTGAATTGTTTCAAGCCCATCCGAGCACATGAAGATGTCGCATTGACCCTGGTATAATCTCACTCCATCGTCCCCATTCCAACGCCACATCCAACTCTTCCTTCCACTTTTGTTTCTTCTCTTCAATCGCTGCTTTCTTTCTGTCCATCAGCCACCTGTAAATGTTAGTAATTCTCCCATCACCAACTTAGCTGGGAGGAGCAATTTATCCAGCACCTTGTTCTCTGGTAGGCAAACGAATGAGGACAACTCCTTTTTCACCAAGTTTCATCATTGAAGATAATTAAACTTCACCTCCCTCTGCATTTTATGTTTCTCCCTCAATTCTTCAAATCTACTTTCCAACAAGTCTTTAACCTGTCTCAGCCCAGCTTTATGCCACTGTTTAAATATTGTATCCAGTCTTGCCGCCGGGGTGAATCGGGGGTTTCCATAAATAGGGGCTCGCACCGTCAAGTTTACCAAACCAAAATGGCATCTCCACTTGCTCCAGATGTTGAAGGAAGATGCCAGCACCGGGCTTTGTGTAAACCTCCCCGGGGGAAATGGGAGTGGAGCCGCAGCGGAAGTCTGCGAACTAGCCCCTTTACACGATGCTTCCACCACTTGTACCCATTCCGCTTCTTCCTCGCCCCACCATTGCCCAATCTTCTCCAAATTGACCGCCCAATAATACTACAAAAGATTGGGAAGCACCAACCCTCCCACCCACCCATTCTTTTTAAATGTGAGCTGGTATTTTTGAAGAGCAATCCAATTAATCTCCTTCCATTTACTGATGGAGAAGTGATCTGCCGCATTTTCTATCTGTTTAGAGCAGGGTGTCTGTGTGAGGGTAAGTGTGTTACTGTGTGTGTGGACTTTTCTCTATCTGTCTATCTGCCAGTCGCCCTGGTCCAAGGTTCTATTTCTCTCTCCACAGATGCTGCCTGACCTGCTCAGTATTTTCCGCATTGGTACAAGAGCGAGGAGGTAAGGCTGAAGTTATACAAGACACGAGTTAGACCTCAGCTGGAATATTGTGGACAGTTCTGGGTGCCACATGATAGGAAGAGTGTGAACACACTGGAGCGAGTGCAGAGGAGGTTCACAAGAATGGTTCAGGAATGAGAAACTTCAGTGATGAGGTTAGATTGGAGAGGTTGGGTCTGTTCTCCACGGAGAAAAATGGCCAACAGGAGATTTGATAGAGGTGTTCAAATTCTTGGGGGTGCCGGACAGAGTAGGCAGGGAGAAACGGATCCCACTATTAAGAAGCTCAAGAACGAGATGGCACAGAATTAAAGGGAATTGGAAAAGAAGCAATTGTGGGGCGAAATTCTCTGGAAACGGCGCGATGTCTGCCGACTGGCGCCCAAAACGGCGCAAATCAGACGGGCATCGCGCCGCCCCAAAGGTGCAGAACGCTCCGCATCTTTGGGGGCCGAGCCCCAACATTGAGGGGCTAGGTCGGCGCCAGAGGAATTTCCGCCCCGCCAGCTGGCAGAAAATGCCTTTGGTGCCCCGCCAGCTGGCGCGGAAATGACATCTCCGGGCGGCGCATGCGCGGGAGCGTCAGCGGCCGCTGACAGTTTCCCACGCTTGTGCAGTGGAGGGAGTCTCTTCCGCCTCCGCCATGGTGGAGACCTTGGCGGAGGCGGAAGGGAAAGAGTGCCCCCGCGGCACAGGCCCGCCCGCGGATCGGTGGGCCCCGATCGCGGGCCAGGCCACCGTGGGGGCACCCCCCGGGGCCAGATCGCGCCGCGCCCCCCCCTAGGACCCCGGAGCCCGCCCGCGCCGCCTTGTCCCGCCGGTAAGGTAGGTGGTTCAATTTACACTGGCGGGACAGGCATTTTAGCGGCGGGACTTCGGCCCATCCGGGCTGGAGAATCGAGCAGGGGGGCCCGCCAACCGGCGCGATTCCCGCCCTGCCGAATCTCCGGTGCCAGAGACTTCGGCAACCAGCAGGGGCGGGATTCACGCCAGCCCCTGGCGATTCTCCGACCCCCCGCCCCTGATGTGAGAAAATGTAAACCGTATAGTGTAGAGAGAGCCCTGCTCGCTATCTGACCCTGTGCTGTACCTGTCCTGGGAGTGTTTGATGGGGACAGTGTAGAGGGAGCTTTACTCTGTATCTGACCCCGTGCTGTACCTGTCCTGGGAGTGTTTGATGGGGACAGTGTCGAGGGAGCTTTACGCTCTATCTAACCCCGTGCTGTACCTGTCCTGGGTGTGTTTGAGAGGGACAGTGTAGAGAGAGCCCTGCTCGATATCTGACCCTGTGCTGTACCTGTCCTGGGAGTGTTTGAGAGGGACAGTGTAGAGAGAGCCCTGCTCGATATCTGACCCTGTGCTGTACCTGTCCTGGGAGTGTTTGATGGGAACAGTGTAGAGGGAGCTTTACTCGGTATCTGACCCCGTGCTGTACCTGTCCTGGGAGTGTTTGATGGGGACAGTGTAGAGAGAGCCCTGCTCGATATCTGACCCTGTGCTGTACCTGTCCTGGGAGTGTTTGATGGGGACAGTGTAGAGGGAGCTTTACTCTGTATCTGACCCCGTGCTGTACCTGTCCTGGGAGTGTTTGATGGGGACAGTGTCGAGGGAGCTTTACGCTCTATCTAACCCCGTGCTGTACCTGTCCTGGGTGTGTTTGATGGGGACAGTGTAGAGGGAGCATTACTCTTTATCTAACCCCGTGCTGTACCTGTCCTGGGAGTGTTTGATGGGTGTTTAAGAGAAATTCCTGGCCACAAAAACAAAGCTCATTGCAAAGTTTCACTTCATATTTTACATGTTGTTCACAGACAGATTTCTTCAATGAGCTTCTCTCTAAATTTGGATTCAATTTGATTTTTTCTCACTGTGAGATGTAAAGCTTATTCCTCAATCAATACAAGGTCATCGGCAACAGCATCATTTTATTAGACAAGGAGGTTCAATGGGATTTTTCACTGAAATCCACTGATGTCAATTCCTGAGATTAGAATTTATAATGAAACAATTTGGATTCAATGAAAACGGTCAGTTTGATAACCCCAACTGCTTTCTGTTAACTCGCCCCTCACTCTCCACTCTCACCTTGTTTTTAATTTGGGGAATTCTGCAGGCAGCTTGTGCACAGGAAGAGCCCAAAAATGGTGGCACTTTCAAAATTAAGTTCAGAGTCTCTGAAGATGGATTGCGTTCTCTCTTTCTACTTGAACATGTACAAACTGACAGCAGGCATATTGATTTCACAGTAAGATTCCACAATCAGAAATGTGGTCATGGTGGAAAATTCCCCCACGTCCCCTGTGGAAAGGATGAATTAACTCCCTCATTCCCACGTTTAAGTTTAAGACTTTTAACTCATGGCCTTCAAACATTTTGCAGTCCGCGAGCTACTTTTTAACAAGTGTGGTCACTGTTGCTGTGTTTTTTGAAAAATTTTTCATTCCGATGAGGACGGACATAACAACATACAAACAATCAGTCAGTCACAACACAAACAAAATACTATTCTCCTCATTTGACATTTATTCCTTTATTTCCATTAAACCTTTCCCCTCTTCCCTCCCCTTACCCACTGGCAACAAACAGATCTGTAAGTAGAGACAAAAACAGCTTCCATCTCGTCCAGAAACCCCCATCTGAGCCACAAAGGGCTAACTTTAGTTTCTCAAGTTTAAGGAATTCCGCAATATCCCTCAACCATGTTGATATTTTTGGCGCATCTTCTGACTTCCCTTCCAATAAAATTAGCCTCCGGGCGATCAATGTGGCAAAGACCACTACATCGGCCCCGTCCCCATCTATTAGTCCCGGTACTTCCGACACCCCAGAAATTGCCTCATGTGGTCCCAGTAATATTTCCACCTCCACAACTTTTGTTTGTGTTTTAAATAGCGAGAGCCAGAAGCCCACGAATTGTGGACGTGACCAGAAGATGTGGACATGGTTAACTGGTCCTCCTTGACATTCTCACATTTATCTTCTTCCTCTGTGAAGAATCTGCTCATTCGGTCCTGTGTCATATGGCCCCTGTGTACATCCTTGAATTGTATCAAGCACATCCGAGCACATGAAGATGTCGCATTGACCCTGGTATAATCTCACTCCATCGTCCCCATTCCAACGCCACATCCAACTCTTACTTCCACTTTTGTTTTATCTCTTCAATCGCTGCTTTCTTTCTGTCCATCAGCCACCTGTAAATGTTAGTAATTCTCCCATTACCAACTCAGCTGGGAGGAGCAATTTATCCAGCACCTAGTTCTCTGGTAGGCAAACGAACGAGGACAACTCCTTTTTCACCAAGTTTCATCATTGAAGATAATTAAATTTCACCTCCCTCTGCATTTTATGTTTCTCCCTCAATTCTTCAAATCTACTTTCCAACAACAAGTCTTTAACCTGTCTCAGCCCAGCTTTATGCCACTGTTTAAATATTGTATCCAGTCTTGCCGCCGGGGTGAATCGGGGGTTTCCATAAATAGGGGTACGCACCGTCAAGTTTACCAAACCAAAATGGCGTCTCCGCTTGCTCCAGATGTTGAAGGAAGATGCCAGCACCGGGCTTTGTGTAAACCTCCCCGGGGGAAATGGGATTGGAGCCGCAGCGGAAGTCTGCAAACTAGCCCCTTTACACGATGCTTCCACCACCTGTACCCATTCCGCTTCTTCCTCTCCCCACCATTGCCCAATCTTCTCCAAATTCACCGCCCAATAACAATACAAAAGATTGGGAAGCACCAACCCTCCCACCCACCCATTCTTTTTAAATGTGAGCTGGTCCAATTAATCTCCTTCCATTTACTGATGGAGAAGTGATCTGCCGCATTTTCTATCTGTTTAGAGCAGGGTGTCTGTGTGAGGGTAAGTGTGTTACTGTGTGTGTGGACTTTTCTCTCTCTGTCTATCTGCCAGTCGCCCTGGTCCAAGATTCTATTTCTCTCTCCACAGATGGTGCCTGACCTGCTCAGTATTTTCCCGCATTGGTACAAGAGCGAGGAGGTAAGGCTGAACTTATACAAGACACTAGTTAGACCTCAGCTGGAATATTGAGGACAGTTCTGGGCTCCACACTAGGAAGGATGTGAACACACTGGAGTGAGTGCAGAGGAGGTTCACAAGAATGGTTCAGGAATGAGAAATTTCAGTGATGAGGTTAGATTGGAGAGGTTGGGTCTGTTCTCCACGCAGAGAAATATCCAAGAGGCGATTAGATAGAGGTGTTCAAATTCATGGGGGTGCCGGACAGAGTTGACAGGGAGAAACGGTTCCCACTATTAAGAAGCTCAAGAACGAGATGGCACAGAATTAAAGTGAATTGGAAAAGAAGCAAATATGATGTGAGAAAATGGAAACAGTCTCGTGTACAGAGAGCCCTGCTCGATATCTGACCCCGTGCTGTACCTGTCCTGGGAGTGTTTGATGGGGACAGTGTAGAGAGAGCCCTGCTCGATATCTGACCCCGTGCTGTACCTGTCCTGGGAGTGTTTGAGAGGGACAGTGTAGAGGGAGCTTTACTCAGTATCTAACCCCGTGCTGTACCTGCCCTGGGAGTGTTTGATGGGGACAGTGTATAGGGAGCTTTACTCTGTATCTAACCCCGTGCTGTACCTGTCCTGGGAGTGTTTGATGGGGACAGTGTAGAGGGAGATTTACTCTGTATCTAACCTCGTGCTATATCTGCCTGTAGCGCACAATGACTTACGAGAGAGACGAGTACAGATGAAGTCGATGAGGCTTTATTAAGCGAGACTTGTCCCCAGCAGTGTTCAAAGCCTGGGAGTGTTTGATGGGGACAGTGTAGAGGGAGCTTTACTCTGTATCTAACTCCATGCTGTACCTGTCCTGGGAGTGCTTGATGGGGACAGTGTGGAGGGAGCTTTACTCTGTATCTAACCCCCTGCTGTACCTGTCCTGGGAGTGTTTGATGGGGACAGTGCAGTGGGAGCTTTTCTCTATATCTAACCCCGTACTGTACCTGTCCTGGGATTGTTTGATGGGGGACAATATAGAGGGAGCTTTACTCTGTATCTAACCCCGTGATGTACCTGTCCTGGGAGTGTTTGCCAGGGACAGTGTAGAGGAATCTGTATCTAACCCCATGATGTACCTTTGCTGGTAGTGTTTGACAGGGTTTCAAAATCTCAAATAAATGTCATCTATTAGTTTCTCCATCTGTCTGTTTCTGCTTCTCTCACTGTCTGTGTGGGAATATTGTCAACAGAAAATCCACGATCAGCAGTCAGCCATTTTAAGCTACTTAATGGTGGCCATTATAGGTGAGCACAGCACAGTCATTTCTGACATTTGTACACGTTGGTATAACAAAATCCTGATGGAAAGTGTCTGATTTAAACAATGATTTGTTGGTGAATATGGATGTAGAAAGGGAGCTGGCTGTCCTTGTACACCAGTCACTGAAAGTGGAGAGGGGGGTGCAGCAAGCAGTTAAGAAGGCCAATGATATGTTGGCCTTCATTGAAAGAGGGATTTGAGTTCAGAAGTGGAGATGTCTTTCTTCAGTGACACAAGGCCTTGGTGAGACCACACCTGGAGTATTGCGTACAGTTTCGGTCTCCCTAACTAAGAAAGGATATAGTTGCCAGAGAGGGAGTGCAGCGGAGGGTCATTCGGCTGATAGGGAGGTTACCAGGCTGTCCTTCAAGGAGAGATTGGTTTGACTGTGGCACAGTGGTTAGCACTGCTGCCTCACAGTGCCAGTGACCCGGGTTAAATTCCGGCCTTGTGTGACTGATTATGTGGAGTTGGCAGTTTCTCCCCGTGTGTGCGTGGGTTTCCTCCAGGTGCTCCGGTTTCCTTCCACAGCCCAAAGATGTGCAGGTTAGGTGGAATGGTCCTGCTAAATTACCCCTTAGTGTCCAAGAAAGATTGTTTAGATTAGGTTAAGGAGTTGTTGGGATAGGGCGGGTGACTGAGCTTACATAGAGTGCTGTGTCAGAGGGTTGGTGTAGATTCGATGGGCAGAATGGCCTCCTTCTGCATTGTAGGGATTCTGTGATTGTGCCGGTATTCACTAGAGCCGAGAAGGATGAGAGGAGATGTTGGCCGTGCTAAATTGCCCCTGAGTGGCCCAAAGGTTAGGTGGTGTTACTGGGGTTATTTGGAGAGGGTGGAGGCGTGGGCTTGGGTAGGGTGCTCTCTCCGAGGGCCGGTGCAGACTCGATGGGCCAAATGGCCTACTCCTGCAATGTATATTCTATGATTCTCTGTATCACATTCCAACAGCGCTGTTCAGACTACACACAGGGATGGTGATTTCCACGTTGTACTGCCTCTGCCATGTCTTGGGAGTGATCATGGAGACAGTGTAGAGGAAACCTTACTCTGTATCTAACCCCGTGTTGTACCTGTTCTGGGAGTGTTTGATGGGGACAGTGTAGAGGGAGCTTTACTCTGTATCTATCCCCGTGCTGTACCTGTCCTGGGAGTGTTTGATGGGGACAGTGTAGAGGGAGCTTTACTCTGTACCTAACCCCGTGCTGTACCTGTCCTGGGAGTGTTTGATGGGGACAGTGTAGAGGAAACCTTACTCTGTATTTAACCCCGTGCTGTACCTGTCCTGGGAGTGTTTGATGGGGACAGTGTAGAGGGAGCTTTACTCTCTATCTAACCCCGTGCTGTACCTGTTCTGGGAGTGTTTGATGGGGACAGTGTAGAGGGAGCTTTACTCTGTATCTAACCCCGTGCTGTAGGGACGGATAGCACAGGACACATTTCTGTATAAATAGATTCCAGTCTGTAACTCACTCCCGGGTATCTGTTATTCTATTTCTAAACTATCCTGAACCCCTCGATTAGATTCCAGTCTGTAACTCACTCCTGGGTATCTGTTATTCTATATATAAACCATCCTGAGCCCCTTGATTAGATTCCAGTCTGTAACTCTCACCCGGGTATCTGTTATTATATATATATAAACTATCCTGAACCCCTCGATTAGATTCCAGTCTGTAACTCACTCCTGGGTATCTGTTATTCTGTATATAATCTATCACGAAGCCCTCCATTAGATTGCAGTCTGTAATTCATTCCCAGATACCATTTATTCTGTGTATTAACCAACGGACTGAGATGAGGATGAATTTTGTCACTCAGATGGTGGTGAATCCTGGGAATTCTCTATCCCAGAGGGGTGTGGAGACTCTGTCATTGAGCCGGTGTTAGACTGAGATTGATGGATCAGCAAGAGGCACGGGGATAGGGCAGGAACACGGTGTTGAAATGGAAGAATCTCCATGATCATATTGACTGGTGGAGCGAGCTCGAAGGGTTGAATGGCCCAGTCCTGCTCCTATTCCTTGTGGTCTGTTATTGCCAATTATTTCTCTGTTTATCTATTAACGATTATCCAGAAAAGTGGGATGGGAATGAATTCTGCATCGTTTGTGATTTGGATATTGGAGTAATCATCATTTGGGGTCAATTCTGTTATGTTGATAATTTGCTATCTTTTTTCAAAATAAAACCCTTCCTTTGGAAACATTGCCTCATTCCCTCTACTTGCTGTAAATATCCTGGCAGTTTCTGTTGTGGAAATTGGAGAGGAACATTTATTCCGTTTGTAACCCCATGCTGAACCTGACCTGGTAGTGTTTGATGGGGACAGTGTAGAGGGAGCTTTACTCTGTATCTAACCCCGTGCTGTACCTGTCCTGGGAGGGTTTGATGGGGACACTGTAGAGGGAGCTTTACTCTGTATCTAAACCTGTGCTGTACCTGTCCAGGGTGTGTTTGATGGGGACAGTGTAGAAGGAGCTTTACTCTGTATCTAACCCTGTGCTGTACCTGTCCTGGGAGTGTTTGATGGGGAAAGTGTAGAGGGAGCTTTACTCTGTATCTAACCCCGTGCTGTACCTGTCCTGGGAGTGTTTGATGGGGACAGTGTAATGGGAGCTTTACTCTGCATCTAACCCTGTGCTGTATCTGTCCTGGGAGTGTTTGATGGGGACAGTGTAGAGGGAGCTTTACTCTGTATCTAACCCCGTGCTGTACCTGTCCTGGGAGTGTTTGATGGGGACAGTGTAGCGGGAGCTTTACTCTGATTCTAACCCCGTGCTGTACCTGTCCTGGGAGTGTTTTGTGGGGACAGTGTAGTGGGAGCTTTTCTCTATATCTAACCCCGTGCTGTACCTGTCCTGGGATTGTTTGATGGGGGACAATATAGAGGGAGCTTCACTCCGTATGTAACCCCGTGATGTACCTGTCCTGGGAGTGTTTGCCAGGGACAGTGTAAAGGAATCTGTGTCTAACCCCATGATGTACCTTTACTGGTCATGTTTGATGGAGTTTCAAAATCTCAAATAAATGTCTTCTATTAGTTTCTCCATCTGTCTGTTTCTGCTTCTCTCTCTGTCTGTCTGCGAATATTGTCAAAACAAAATCCACGATCAGCAGTCAGCCATTTTAAGTTACTTAATGGTGGCCATTCTAGGTGAGCACAGCACAGTCATTTCTGACATTTGTACACGTTGGTATAACAAAATCCTGATGGAGAGTGTCTGATTTAAACAATGATTTGTTGGTGAATGTGGATGTAGAAAGGGAGCTGGCTGTCCTTGTACACCAGTCACTGAAAGTGGAGAGGGGGGTGCAGCAAGCAGTTAAGAAGGCCAATGATATGTTGGCCTTCATTGAAAGAGGGATTTGAGTTCAGAAGTGGAGATGTCTTCCTGCAGTGACACAAGGCCTTGGTGAGACCACACCAGGAGTATTGCGTACAGTTTCAGTCTCCCTAACTAAGAAAGGATGTAGTTGCCAGAGAGGGAGTGCAGCGGAGGGTCATTCGGCTGATAGGGAGGTTACCGGGCTGTCCTTCAAGGAGAGATTGGTTTGACTGTGGCACAGTGGTTAGCACTGCTGCCTCACAGTGCCAGTGACCCGGGTTAAATTCCGGCCTTGTGTGACTGATTATGTGGAGTTGGCAGTTTCTCCCCGTGTGTGCGTGGGTTTCCTCCGGGTGCTCCGGTTTCCTTCCACAGCCCAAAGATGTGCAGGGTAGGTGGAATGGTCCTGCTAAATTACCCCTAAGTGTCCAAGAAAGATTGTTTAGATTAGGTTAAGGAGTTGTTGGGATAGGGCGGGTGACTGAGCTTACATAGGGTGCTGTGTCAGAAGGTTGGTGTAGATTCGATGGGCAGAATGGCCTCCTTCTGCATTGTAGGGATTCTGTGATTGTGCCGGTATTCACCAGAGCCGAGAAGGATGAGAGGAGATGTTGGCCGTGCTAAATTGCCCCTCAGTGGCCCAAAGGGTAGGTGGTGTTACTGGGGTTATTTGGAGAGGGTGGAGGCGTGGGCTTGGGTAGGGTGCTCTCTCCGAGGGCCAGTGCAGACTCGATGGGCCAAATGGCCTACTCCTGCAATGTATATTCTATGATTCTCTGTATCACATTCCAACAGCGCTGTTCAGACTACACACAGGGATGGTGATTTCCACGTTGTACTGCCTCTGCCATGTCTTGGGAGTGATCATGGAGACAGTGTAGAGGAAACCTTACTCTGTATCTAACCCCGTGTTGTACCTGTTCTGGGAGTGTTTGATGGGGACAGTGTAGAGGAAACCTTACTCTGTAACTAACCCCGTGCTGTACCAGTCCTGGGACTGTTTGATGGGGACAGTGTAGAGGGAGCTTTACTCTGTATCTAACCCCGTGCTGTACCTGTCCTGGGACTGTTTGATGGGGACAGTGTAGAGGGAGCTTTACTCTGTATCTAACCCCGTGCTGTACCTGTCCTGGGAGTGTTTGATGGGGGACAGTGTAGAGGGAGCTTTACTCTGTATCTAACCCCGTGCTGTACCTGTCCTGGGAGTGTTTGATGGGGACAGTGTAGAGGGAGCTTTACTCTGTATCTAACCCCGTGCTGTACCTGTCCTGGGAGTATTTGATGGGGACAGTGTGGAGGGAGCTTTACTCTGTATCTAACCCCGTGCTGTACCTGTCCTGGGAATGTTTGATGGGGACAGTGTAGAGGGAGCTTCACTCTGTATCTAACCCCGTGCTGTACCTGTCCTGGGAGTGTTTGATGGGGACAGTGTAGAGGGAGCTTTACTCTGTATCTAACCCCGTGCTGTACCTGTCCTGGGAGTGTTTGATGGGGACAGTGTAGAGGGAGCTTTACTCTGTATCTAACCCTGTGCTGTATCCGTCCTGGGAGTGTTTGATGGGGACAGTGTAGAGGGAGCTTTACTCTGTATCTAACCCTGTGCTGTACCTGTCCTGGGTGTGTTTGATGGGGACAGTGTAGAGGGAGCTTTACTCTGTATCTAACCCTGTGCTGTACCTGTCCTGGGAGTGTTTGATGGGGTCAGTGTAGAGGGAGCTTTACTCTGTATCTAACCCTGTGCTGTACATGTCCTGGGAGTGTTTGATGGGCCAGTGTAGAGGGAGCTTTACTCTGTATCTAACCCCGTGCTGTACCTGTCCTGGGAGTGTTTGATGGGGAGAATGTGGAGGGAGCTTTACTCTGTATCTAACCCCGTTCTGTTCCTGTCCTGGGAGTGTTTGATGGGGACAGTGTAGAGGGAGCTTTACTCTGTATCTAACCCCGTGCTGTACCTGTCCTGGGAGTGTTTAATGGGGACAGTGTAGAGGAAGCTTTACTCTGTATCGAACCCCGTGCTGTACCTGTCCTGGAGTGTTTGATGGGGTCAGTGTAGAGGGAGCTTTACTCTGTATCTAACCCTGTGCTGTACCTGTCCTGGGAGTGTTTGAAGGGGACAGTGTAGAGGGAGCTTTACTCTGTATCTAACCCCGTGCTGTACCTGTCCTGGGAGTGTTTGATGGGGAGAATGTGGAGGGAGCTTTACTCTGTATCTAACCCCGTGCTGTACCTGTCCTGGGAGTGTTTGATGGGGACAGTGTAGAGGGAGCTTTACTCTGTATCTAACCCCGTGATGTACCTGTCCTGGGAGTGTTTCATGGGGACAGTGTAGAGGGAGCTTTACTCTGTAACTAATCCCGTGCTGTACCTGTCCTGGGAGTGTTTGATGGGGACAGTGTAGAGGGAGCTTTACTCTGTATCTAACCCCGTGCTGTACCTGTCCTGGGAGGGTTTGATGGGGACAGTGTAGAGGGAGCTTTACTCTCTAACTAACCCCGTGCTGTACCTGTCCTGGGAGTGTTTGATGGGGACAGTGTAGAGGGAGCTTTACTCTGTATCTAACCCCGTGCTGTACCTGTCTTGGGAGTGTTTGATGGGACAGTGTAGAGTGAGCTTTACTCTGTATCTGACCCCGTGCTGTATCTGTCCTGGGAATGTTTGATGGGGACAGTGTAGAGGGAGCTTTACTCTGTATCTAACCCCGTGCTGTACCTGTCCTGGGAGTGTTTGATGGGGACAGTGTAGAGGGAGCTTTACTCTGTATCTAACCCCGTGCTGTACCTGTCCTGGGAGTGTTTGATGGGGACAGTGTTGAGGGAGCTTTACTCTGTATCTAACCCTGTGCTGTATCTGTCCTGGGAGTGTTTGATGGGGACAGTGTAGAGGGAGCTTTACTCTGTATCTAACCCTGTGCTGTATCTGTCCTGGGAGTGTTTGATGGGGACAGTGTAGAGGGAGCTTTACTCTGTATCTAACCCTGTGCTGTACCTGTCCTGGGTGTGTTTGATGGGGACAGTGTAGAGGGAGCTTTACTCTGTATCTAACCCTGTGCTGTACCTGTCCTGGGAGTGTTTGATGGGGTCAGTGTAGAGGGAGCTTTACTCTGTATCTAACCCTGTGCTGTACCTGTCCTGGGAGTGTTTGATGGGCCAGTGTAGAGGGAGCTTTACTCTGTATCTAACCCCGTGCTTTACCTGTCCTGGGAGTGTTTGATGGGTCAGTGTAGAGGGAGCTTTACTCTGTATCTAACTCCTTATTCATGGGTCACTAAACGCTAGCGTGCGGGTACATTAAGCAATAAGGAAGGCCAATGGTACGTTAACTTTCATCGCTCGGGGTTATTAGTATTGGGGTTAAGATGACTTGCTGCTATTGTACAGAGCCTTGGTCACAACACACCTGGACCATTCTGTGGAGTTTTGTTCTCCATATCTAAAGAAGGATGTACTTGCTGTAGAAGGATTGTGATGGAGATTCACCAGACGAATCCCTGGGATGGTGAAGTTGTCTGATGAGGAGAGATTGAGGAAAATGTACCTGTGTTCCCGAGAGTGCCGGAAAATGAGAGGTGATCTTGAAACATACACAGTTCATCCGGGGCATCACAAGATAGATGTAGGTCAGATGATCTCTCTGACTGGTGAGATTAGACCCAGGGGGAGGGGGCACAGTCTCAAACCATAAGACCATAAGACACTGAAGCAGAATTAGGCCACTCGGCCCAACGAGTCTGCTTCGCCATTCAATCATGGCTGATATTTTTCTAATTCCCATTCTCCTGCCTTCTCTCCATAACCCCTGATCCCCTTATTGATCAAGAACCTATCTATCTCTGTCTTAGAGATACTCAGTGATTTGGCCTCCACAGCCTTCTGCGGCAAAGAGCTCCACAGATTCACCGCCCTCTGGCTGAAGAAATTCCTCCTCATCTCTGTTTTAAAGGATCGTCCCTTTAGTCTGAGATGGTGTCCTCTGCTTCTAGTTTTTCCTACAAGTGGAAACATCCTCTCCACCTCCACTCTATCCAGGCCTCGCAGTATCCTGTAAGTTTCATTAAGACCCCCCCTCATCCTTCTAAACTCCAACGAGTACAGACCCAGTGTCCTCAACCGTTCCTCATACGACAAGTTCTTCATTCCAGGGAACATTCTTGTGAACCTCCACTGGACCCTTTCCAAGGCAGCACATCCTTCCTTAGATACTGGGCCCAAAACTGCTCACAATCCTCCAAATGGGATCTGACCAGAGCCTTATACAGCCTCAGAAGTACATCCCTGGTCTTATATTCTCGCCCTCTTGACATGAATGCTCAGAATCAGGGGTAGACCATTGCAGACTCTGATGAGGAGGAATTTCTTCATTCAGAGGGTGGAGAATCTTGGAATTCTCTGATCCAGAGGGTTGTGGAAGCTCAATCATTGAGCATGTTCCAGACACAAATCGACTGTGTATAATAAAATAGGAATGTGTGTGTGAGTGTGCGTGCGTCTGTGCGTGCCAGGATCTGTTTGAATGGTGGAGCAGACTCGATGGGCCAAATCGCCTACACATGCTCATATTTTCCTTTGAGACTTAAATGCGTATACACACACAAGTTCACAGATACACACACACACATGTGCGTGCACACACTGACTGATACATACACGGCAACAGATACATACACACACACACACATGCGTGCATTGACACATGCGTGTACACACACATTGGCGCACACACATACATATATATTAGCCATTTAAGACCATTTGATAGAATGCTACACATCCCAGTTTGCCAATGACACCAAACATTAGACAGCGTTGTAAGCAACAGAGCTGGAAACATCAAATTGCAGGGAGATATTATCGTTTTGGCGGTAGACTGAACTGGTGGACATGTTTCTGTGTTGGGAAATGTTTCGATGATGTGCTTTAAACTTAAAAAGGATAGAACCGTGATCTTTATAAACGATGAGAAGTCTGAAACAGTGGAAGTTTAAACTGTACAGATATTTCACAGCGAGATTCACACAATACAGACATCAATGTATGGTAGATTTTGGAAGTGCCACAAATGTTGTCAAGTGCAGTGCGAGGCGTACTCAATGTTTCAGTCTTACTGAGAAACTGTCAGCCCACAGGACAACATTTCTGTACAATAGGATTGAAGCACAAGTTCAAATAGTTTTGTTTCAGAGTTTAAAATAACCAGTCATTTTTCTGTGCAGCTTTCGGAATCTGTCAGTGGAATTTAGGTTAGACAGACAAGTGTTAACAAGAGTATTGGGAACTGATTAGAAGTTTTGATGGAGATATTCCTGCATTATGGAAATATGTGAGATCTATTTAGGGTTGGGGAATGGACTGATCAAAGGATGTAGCTTTTTGTTATCTATATCAGATTCACAACTTCCATGTGCTGAGAGAAAGGATTGATTAACCAAGGCCGATTATTCAAATACTTCAGACAAGTGACAAAACAACAATAACAGAGAATATACAAACAGAGACAAGCAGACACCTGTAATCGGAGCTTAAACTTCATGTTTAAATGTGAAGGGCTGAAATAAACAAGAGTCCACCCTGGGATTCGGTGCAATTTGAGTTCTGCTTTTCCATGAAATAAAAATAACAATCTGCAATGAAAAATTCTTTGGAGAGGACAGAGGGATTTTGACTCTGTATTTAAGCCAGACAGTATTTGGGTTGTGAGTGTTTGATGGACAGTGCAGATAAAGCTTTACTCTGAAACACTGGAATTTAGTTTAAGGGTGATTTAATCACATGCTTCAGAATAATAATTGATATTGTACATCTCGTGTGTGTCTCAGTGTCAGCTGTGAAACATGTACAGCACAATCTCATCCTGTTTCTGTGTGTCTCACTGAAATTCGCTGGTCCATTTCCTAAATTACCACTGATTAGATTTCAAAAGGGCTCCATTGCCTGTGAAGCAGTTTGTGATACCCAAAGGTTATGAAAAGTGCTTTAGAAAAGTCTGTCCCCAAGCTGTTGTGAGGATGTTCAGAGTCAGTGTGTGACTTGGGTCACACACAGGCCAGATACACCTCTCCAAGTTAAAGGTGGAGAATGGATCTCGCTCCATTTGAAAGATGTATTGACCCAGCCTGTCTGAGTTTGTGTCTGTGTGTGAGTTTGTGTTTGTCTGTACACATGTTTGTGTGTCTGGGGTGGGGTGGGAGGTTTTGTGTGTGTGACTCATTACGCGGCACGGTAGCACAGAGGGTAGCACTGTGGCTTCACAGCTCCAGGGTCCCGGGTTCGATTCCCGGCACGTCCTCCCTGTGTCTGCGTGGTTTTCTTCCGGGAGCTCCGGTTTCCTCCCACAAGTCTGAAAGTCGTGCTGTTGGGTAATTTGGACATTCTGAATTCTCCCTCTGTGTACCCGAACAGGCGCTGGAATGTGGCGACTAGGGGATTTTCACAGTAACTTCATGGCAGTATTAATGTAAGCCTACTTGTGACAATAAAGTTTATTATACATGGTAGTCCCACAGGCTCTTACCCTGGGTACATGGTAGTCAGCACTCCAAAAGGGTTCATTGTAGTGTCCACAGCAGTATGGTGTAATGTAGTATTAACTGGGACAAGAGCTTACAGTATAAACAGTGACGGGGTCAACTGCAGTGATCACTGGGAAAGGAGCTGATGTGTTCTCAATAGAGATATGGACGAGAACGGTTATATATCACAAGGTAATATACACAATGACATTCTCAAATGCAGTAATATTTCTGACAGTGTAGAGCAGGATTTACAGCTACTGGGATGCTGCTGGGAAATAAATTCATCCAGGGCTTTGTATCGGATTATTAAAATAGGTTATTGATTCAGGTGGTCTAGTCGCTAAGGCAGGCTCGATCAGCTGAATGGCCCATTCCTGTTCCTATGTACCTCTCCTGGGAGTATTTGGTGAGGACAGATGTAGAGGGAGCTACATCTGGACAATTTTGGATGCTAAGAGCAATTTAGCTTGGCCAATCCACCTAACTTGCACATCTTTGGACTGTGGGAGGAAACCGGAGCACCCGGAGGAAACGAACGCGCACACGGGGAGGATGTGCAGACTCCGCACAGACAGTGGCCCAAGACGGAATCGAACCTGGGACCCTGGAGCTGTGAAGCAATTGTGCTATCCACAATGCTACCGTGCTGCCCCAGAGCTTTTCTCTGTATGTCACCCTGTGCTGTACCTGTCTTGGGAGTGTTTGATGGGGACAGCCTAGAGGGAGCGTTACTCTGTATCTAACCCCGTGCTGCACCTGTCCTGGGTGTGTTTGATGGGGACAGTGTAGAGGGAGCTTTACTCTGTATCTATCCCCGTGCTGTACCTGTCCTGGGAGTGTTTGATGGGGACAGTGTAGAGGGAGCTTTACTCTGTATCTAACCCCGTGCTGTACCTGTCATGGGAGTGTTTGATGGGGACAGTGTAGAGGGAGCTTTACTCTGTATCTCACCCCGTGCTGTACCTGTCCTAGGAGTGTTGATGGGGGCAGTGCAGAGGGAGCTTTACTCTTTATCTAATCTTATGCTGTCCCTGTCCTGTTAATGTTTAATGGGGACAGTGTAGAGGGAGCTTCACTCTGTATCTAACCCCGTGTTGTACCTGTCCTGGGACTGTTTGATGGGGACGACGTGGAGGGAGCTTTACTCTGTATCTAAGCCCGTGCTGTACCTCTCCTGGGAGTGTTTGATGGGGATAGTGTAGAGGGAGCTTTACTCTGTATCTAACCCCGTGCTGTACCTGTCCTAGGACTGTTAGATGGGGACAGTGCAGCGGGAGATTTACTCAGATTCTACCCCCGTGCTGTACCTGTCCTGGGAGTGTTTGTTGGGGACAGTGTAGAGGGAGCTTTACGCTGTATCTAACCCCGTGCTGTACCTGTCTTGGGAGTGTTTCATGGGGACAGTGCAGAGGGAGCTTTACTCTGTATCTAACCCATGCTGTGCCTGTCCTGGGAATGTTTGATGGGGACAGCGTGGAGGGAGCTTTACTCTGGATCTAACCCTGTGCTGTACCTGTCCTGGGAGTGTTTGATGGGGACAGTGTAGAGGGAGCTTTACTCTGTATCTAACCCCGTGCTGTACCTGTCCTGGGAGTGTTTGATGGGGACAGTGTAGAGGGAGCATTACTCTCTATCTAACCCCATGCTGTACCTGTCCTGGGAGTGTTTGATGGGTCTTTATGAAAAACCCCTGGCCACAAAAACAAAGCTCTTTTTAAAGTTTCACTTCATATTTTGCATGTTGTTCACAGACAGATTTCTTCAATGAGCTGCTCTATAAATTTGGATTCAATTTGATTTTTTCTCACTGTGAGATGTAAAGCTTATTCCTCAATCAATACAGGGTCATCGGCAACAACATCTTTTTATTAGACAAGGAGGTTCAATGGGATATTTCACTGAAATCCACTGATGTCAGTTCATGAGATTAGAATTTATAATGAAACAATTTGGATTCAATGAAAACAGTCAGTTTGATAACCCCAACTGCTTTCTGTTCACTCGCCCCTCACTCTCCACTCTCACCTTGTTTTTAATTTGGGGAATTCTGCAGGCAGCTTGTGCACAGGAAGAGCCCAAAAACGGTGGCACTTTCAAAATTAAGTTCAGAGTCTCTGAAGATGGATTGCTTTCTCTCTTTCTACTTGAACATGTACAAATTGACATCAGGCATATTGATTGCACAGTAAGATTCCACAATCAGAAATGTGATGATCATGGTGGAAAATTCCCCCACGTCCCCTGTGGAAAGGATGAATTAATCTAGGGCAAAGGTTTGGCACAACATCGTGGGCCGAAGGGCCTGTTCTGTGCTGTATTTTCTATGTTTTTAACTTCTCATTCCCACGTTTAAGTTTAAGACTTTTAACTCATGACCTTCAAACATGTTGCAGTCCGCGAGCTACTTTTTAATAAGTGTGGTCACTGTTGCTGTGTTTTTTGAAAATATTTTCATTCCCATGAGGACGGACATAACAACATACAAACAATCAGTCAGTCACAACACAAACAAAATACTATTCTCCTCATTTGACATTTATTCCTTGATTTCCATTAATCCTTTCCCCCTGTTCCCTCCCCTTACCCACTGGCAACAAACAGATCTGTAAATAGAGACAAGAACAGCTTCCATCACGTCCAGAAACCCACATCTGAGCCACAAAGGGCTAACTTTAGTTTCTCAAGTTTAAGGAATTCCGCAATATCCCTCAACCATGTTGATATTTTTGGCGGATCTTCTGACTTCCCTTCCAATAAAATTAGCCTCCGGGCGATCAATGTGGCAAAGGCCACCACATCGGCCCCGTCCCCATCTATTAGTCCCGGTACTTCCGACACCCCAGAAATTGCCTCATGTGGTCCCAGTAATATTTCCACCTCCACAACTTTTGTTTGTGTTTTAAATAGCGAGAGCCAGAAGCCCACGAATTGTGGACGTGACCAGAAGATGTGGACATGGTTAACAGGTCCTCCTTTACACTCTCACATTTATCTTCTTCCTCTGTGAAGAATCTGCTCATTCGTTCCTGTGTCATATGGCCCCTGTGTACATCCTTGAATTGTATCAAGCCCATCCGAGCACATGAAGATGTCGCATTGACCCTGGTATAATCTCATTCCATCGTTCCCATTCCAACGCCACATCCAACTCTTCCTTCCACTTTTGTTTCATCTCTTCAATCGCTGCTTTCTTTCTGTCCATCAGCCACCTGTAAATGTTAGTAATTCTCCCATCACCAACTTAGCTGGGAGGAGCAATTTATCCAGCACCTTGTTCTCTGGTAGGCAAACGAATGAGGACAACTCCTTTTTCACCAAGTTTCATCATTGAAGATAATTAAACTTCACCTCCCTCTGCATTTTATGTTTCTCCCTCAATTCTTCAAATCTACTTTCCAACAACAAGTCTTTAACCTGTCTCAGCCCAGCTTTATGCCACTGTTTAAATATTGTATCCAGTCTTGCCGCCGGGGTGAATCGGGGGTTTCCATAAATAGGGGCTCGCACCGTCAAGTTTACCAAACCAAAATGGCGTCTCCGCTTGCTCCAGATGTTGAAGGAAGATGCCAGCACCGGGCTTTGTGTAAACCTCCCCGGGGGAAATGGGAGTGGAGCCGCAGCGGAAGTCTGCAAACTAGCCCCTTTACACGATGCTTCCACCACCTGTACCCATTCCGCTTCTTCCTCTCCCCACCATTGCCCAATCTTCTCCAAATTCACCGCCCAATAACAATACAAAAGATTGGGAAGCACCAACCCTCCCACCCACCCATTCTTTTTAAATGTGAGCTGGTATTTTTGAAGAGCAATCCAATTAATCTCCTTCCATTTACTGATGGAGAAGTGATCTGCCGCATTTTCTATCTGATTTAGAGCAGGGTGTCTGTGTGAGGGTAAGTGTGTTACTGTGTGTGTGGACTTTTCTCTATCTGTCTATCTGCCAGTCGCCCTGGTCCAAGGTTCTATTTCTCTCACCACAGATGCTGCCTGACCTGCTCAGTATTTTCCGCATTGGTACAAGAGCGAGGAGGTAAGGCTGAAGTTATACAAGACACTAGTTAGACCTCAGCTGGAATATTGTGGACAGTTCTGGGTGCCACATGGTAGGAAGAGTGTGAACACACTGGAGCGGGTGCAGAGGAGGTTCACAAGAATGGTTCAGGAATGAGACACTTCAGTGATGAGGTTAGATTGGAGAGGTTGGGTCTGTTCTCCACACAGAGAAATGGCCAAGAGGAGATTTGATAGAGGTGTTCAAATTCTTGGGGGTGCCGGACAGAGTAGACAGGGAGAAACGGATCCCACTATTAAGAAGCTCAAGAACGAGATGGCACAGAATTAAAGGGAATTGGAAAAGAAGCAAATGTGGGGCGAAATTCTCCGGAAACGGCGCAATGTCTGCCGACTGGCGCCCAAAACGGCGCAAATCAGACTGGCATCGCGCCGCCCCAAAGGTGCAGAATGCTCCGCATCTTTGGGGGCCGAGCCCCAACATTGAGGGGCTAGGTCGGCGCCAGAGGAATTTCCGCCCCGCCAGCTGGCAGAAAATGCCTTTGGTGCCCCGCCAGCTGGCGCGGAAATGACATCTCCGGGCGGCGCATGCGTGTTTTAAAGGATCGTCCTTTTAGTCTGAGATGGTGTCCTCTGCTTCTAATTGTTCCTACAAGTGGAAACATCCTCTCCACGTCCACTCTATCCAGGCCTCACAGTATCCTGTAAGTTTCAATAAGATCCCCCACATCCTTCTAAACTCAGTACAGACCCAGTGTCCTGAACCATTCCTCATATGACAGGTTCTTCAATCCAGGGATCATTCTTGTGAACCTCCACTGGACCCTTTCCAAGGCAGCACATCCTTCCTTAGATACTGGGCCCAAAACTGCTCACAATACTCCAAATGGGGTCTGAGCCTTATACAACCTCAGAAGTACATCCCTGGTCTTGTATTCTCACCGTCTTGACATGAATGCTCAGAATCAGGGGTAGACCATTGCAGACTGAGATGAGGAGGAATTTCTTCATTGAGAGGATGGAGAATCTTGGAATTCTCTGATCCAGAGGGTTGTGGAAGCTCAATCATTGAGCATGTTCCAGACACAAATCGACTGTGTATAATACAATAGGAATGTGTGTGTGAGTGTGCGAGCGTCTGTGCGTGCCAGGATCTGTTTGAATGGTGGAGCAGACTCGATGGGCCAAATCGCCTACACATGCTCATATTTTCCTTTGAGACTTAAATGCGTATACACACACAAGTTCACAGATACACACACACACATGTGCGTGCACACACTGACTGGTACATACACGGCAACAGATACATACACACACACACACACACACGTGCGTGTACACACACATTGGCGCACACACATACATATATAGTAGCCATTTAAGACCATTTGATAGAATGCTACACATCCCAGTTTGCCAATGACACCAAACATTAGACAGCGTTGTAAGCAACATAGCTGGAAACATCAAATTGCAGGGAGATATTATCGTTTTGGCGGTACACTGAACTGGTGGACGTGTTTCAGTGTTGGGAAATGTTTCGATGATGTGCTTTAGACTTAAAAAGGATAGAACCGTGATCTTTATAAACGATGAGAAGACATAAACAGTGGAAGTTTAAACTGTACAGATATTTCACAGCGAGATTCACACAATACAGACAGCAATGTATGGTAGATTTTGGAAGTGCCACAAATGTTGCCAAGTGCAGTGCGAGGCGTACCTCAATGTTTCAGTCTTACTGAGAAACTGTCAGCCCACCGGACAACATTTCTGTATAATAGGATTGAAGCACAAGTTCAAATAGTTTTGTTTCAAAGTTTAAAATAACCAGTCATTTTTCTGTGCAGCTTTCGGAATCTGTCAGTGGAATTTAGGTTTTACAGGCAAGTGTTAACAAGAGTATTGGGAAATAATTAGAAGTTTTGATGGAGATATTCCTGCATTATGGAAATATGTGAGATCTATTTAGGGTTGGGGAATGGATTGATCAAAGGATGTAGTTTTTTGTTATCTATATCAGACTGACAGCCTTGAAGATTCACAACTTCCATGTGCTGAGAGAAAGGATTGATTAACCAAGGCCTATTATTCAAATACTTCAGACAAGTGACAAAACAACAATAACAGAGAATACACAAACAGAGACAAGCAGACACCTGTAATCGGAGCTTAAACTTCATGTTTAAATGTGAAGGGCTGAAATAAACAAGAGTCCCCCCTTGGATTCGGTGCAATTTGAGTTCTGCTTTTCCATAAAATAAAAATAACTGTCTGCAATGAAAAATTCTTTGGACCGGACAGAGGGATTTTGACTCTGTATTTAAGCCAGACAGTATTTGGGTTGTGAGTGTTTGATGGACAGTGCAGATAAAGCTTTACTCTGAAACACTGGAATTTAGTTTAAGAGTGATTTAATCACATGCTTCAGAATAATAATTGATATTGTACATCTCGTGTGTGTCTCAGTGTCAGCTGTGAAACATGTACAGCACAATCTCATCCTGTTTCTGTGTGTCTCTCTGAAATTCGCTGGTCCATTTCCTAAATTACCACTGACTAGATTTCAAAAGGGTTCCATTGCCTGTGAAGCAGTTTGTGATACCCAAAGGTTATGAAAAGTGCTTTAGAAAAGTCTGTCCGCAAGCTGTTGTGAGGATGTTCAGAGTCAGTGTGTGACTTGGGTCACACACAGGCCAGATACACCTCTCCAAGTTAAAGGTGGAGAATGGATCTCGCTCCATTTGAGAGCTGTATTGACGCAGCCTGTCTGAGTTTGTGTCTGTGTGTGAGTTTGTGTTTGTCTGTACACGTGTGTGTGTGTGTGTGTCTGGGGTGGGGTGGGAGGTTGTGTGTGTGACTCATTACGCGGCACGGTAGCACAGAGGGTAGCACTGTGGCTTCACAGCTCCAGGGTCCCGGGTTCGATTCCCGGCCTGTTCTCCCTGTGTCTGCGTGGTTTTCCTCCGGGAGCTCCGGTTTCCTCCCACAAGTCTGAAAGTCGTGCTGTTGGGTAATTTGAACATTCTGAATTCTCCCTCTGTGTACCCGAACAGGCGACGGAATGTGGCGACTAGGGGATTTTCACAGTAACTTCATTGCAGCATTAATGTAAGTCTACTTGTGACAATAAAGATTATTATACATGGTAGTCCCACAGGCTCTTACCCTGGGTACATGGTAGTCAGCACTCCAAAAGGGTTAATTGTAGTGTCCACAGCAGTATCGTGTAATGTAGTATTAACTGGGACAAGAGCTTCCAGTATAAACAGTGACGGGGTCAACTGCAGTGATCACTGGGAAAGGAGCTAATGTGTTCTCAATAGCGATATGGATGAGAACGGTTATATATTACAAGGTAATATTCACAATGACATTCTCAAATGCAGTAATATTTCTGACAGTGTAGAGCAGCATTTACAGCTACTGGGATGCTGCTGGGAAATAAATTCATCCAGGGCTTTGTATCGGATTATTAAAATAGGTTATTGATTCAGGTGGTCTAGTCGCTAAGGCAGGCTCGATCAGCTGAATGGCCCATTCCTGTTCCTATGTACCTCTCCTGGGAGTATTTGGTGAGGACAGATGTAGAGGGAGCTACATCTGGACAATTTTGGACGCTAAGAGCAATTTAGCTTGGCCAATCCACCTAACTTGCACATCTTTGGACTGTGGGAGGAAACCGGAGCACCCGGAGGAAACCCACGCGCACACGGGGAGGATGTGCAGACTCCGCACAGACAGTGGCCCAAGACGGAATCGAACCTGGGACCCTGGAGCTGTGAAGCAATTGTGCTATCCACAATGCTACCGTGCTGCCCCAGAGCTTTTCTCTGTATGTCACCCTGTGCTGTACCTGTCTTGGGAGTGTTTGATGGGGACAGCCTAGAGGGAGCTTTACTCTGTATCTAACCCCGTGCTGTACCTGTCCTGGGTGTGTTTGATGGGGACAGTGTAGAGGGAGCTTTACTCTGTATCTCACCCCGTGCTGCACCTGTCCTGGGAGTGTTTGATGGGGACAGTGTAGAGGGAGCTTTACTCTGTATCTAACCCCGTGCTGTACCTGTCCTGGGAGTGTTTGATGGGGACAGTGTAGAGGGAGCTTTACTCTGTATCTAACCCCGTGCTGTACCTGTCATGGGAGTGTTTGATGGGGACAGTGTAGAGGGAGCTTTACTCTGTATCTAACCCCGTGCTGCACCTGTCCTGGGTGTGTTTGATGGGGACAGTGTAGAGGGAGCTTTACTCTGTATCTAACCCCGTGCTGTACCTGTCATGGGAGTGTTTGATGGGGACAGTGTAGAGGGAGCTTTACTCTGTATCTCACCCCGTGCTGTACCTGTCCTAGGAGTGTTGATGGGGGCAAAACAAAGAACAAAGAACAAAGAAATGTACAGCACAGGAACAGGCCCTTCGGCCCTCCAAGCCCGCGCCGACCATACTGCCCGACTAAATTACAATCTTCTACACTTCCTGGGTCCGTATCCTTCTATTCCCATCCTATTCATATATTTGTCAAGATGCCCCTTAAATGTCCCTCTCGTCCCTGCTTCCACTACCTCCTCCGGTAGTGAGTTCCAGGCACCCACTACCCTCTGCGTAAAAAACTTGCCTCGTACATCTACTCTAAACCTTGCCACTCTCACCTTAAACCTATGCCCCCTAGTAATTGACCCCTCTACCCTGGGGAAAAGCCTCTGACTATCCACTCTGTCTATGCCCCTCATAATTTTGTATACCTCTATCAGGTCGCCCCTCAACCTCCTTCGTTCCAGTGAGAACAAACCGAGTTTATTCAATCGCTCCTCATAGCTTATGCCCTCCAGACCAGGCAACATTCTGGTAAATCTCTTCTGCACCCTCTCGAAAGCCTCCACATCCTTCTGGTAGTGTGGCGACCAGAATTGAACACTATACTCCAAGTGTGGCCTAACTAAGGTTCTATACAGCTGCAACATGACTTGCCAATTCTTATACTCAATGCCCTGGCCAATGAAGGCAAGCATGCCGTATGCCTTCTTGACTACCTTCTCCACCTGTGTTGCCCCTTTCAATGACCTGTGGACCTGTACTCCTAGATCTCTTTGACTTTCAATACTCTTGAGGGTTCTACCATTCACTGTATATTCCCGACCTGCATTAGCCCTTCCAAAATGCATTACTCTGTATCTAACCCCGTGCTGTACCTGTCATGGCAGTGCAGAGGGAGCTTTACTCTTTATCTAATCTTATGCTGTCCCTGTCCTGTTAATGTTTAATGGGGACAGTGTAGAGGGAGCTTCACTCTGTATCTAACCCCGTGCTGTACCTATCCTGGGAGTGTTTGATGGGGATAGTGTAGAGGTTGCTTTACTCTGTATCTAACCCCGTGCTGTACCTGTCCTAGGACTGTTAGATGGGGACAGTGTAGCGGGAGATTTACTCTGATTCTACCCCCGTGCTGTACCTGTCCTGGGAGTGTTTGTTGGGGACAGTGTAGAGGGAGCTTTACGCTGTATCTAACCCCGTGCTGTACCTGTCTTGGGAGTGTTTCATGGGGACAATGCAGAGGGAGCTTTACTCTGTATCTAACCCGTGCTGTGCCTGTCCTGGGACTGTTTGATGAGGACAATGTAGAGGGAGCTTTACTCTGTATCTGACCCCGTGCTGTACCTGCTCTGGAAGTGTTTCATGGGGACAGCGTGGAGGGATCTTTACTCTGGATCTAACCCTGTTCTGTACCTGTCCTGGGAGTGTTTGATGGGGACAGTGTAGAGGGAGCTTTACTCTGTATCTAACCCCGTGCTGTACCTGTCCTGGGAGTGTTTGATGGGGACAGTGTAGAGGGGGCATTACTCTCTATCTAACCCCGTGCTGTACCTGTCCTGGGAGTGTTTGATGGGTCTTTATGAAAAATCCCTGGCCACAAAAACAATGCTCTTTTTAAAGTTTCACTTCATATTTTGCATGTTGTTCACAGACAGATTTCTTCAATGAGCTGCTCTATAAATTTGGATTCAGTTTGATTTTTTCTCACTGTGAGATGTAAAGCTTATTCCTCAATCAATACAGGGTCATCGGCAACAACATATTTCTATTAGAAAAGGAGGTTCAATGGGATTTTTCACTGAAATCCACTGATGTCAGTTCATGAGATTAGAATTTATAATGAAACAATTTGGATTCAATGAAAACGGTCAGTGTGATAACCCCAACTGCTTTCTGCTCACTCGCCCCTCACTCTCCACTCTCACCTTGTTTTTAATTTGGGGAATTCTGCAGGCAGCTTGTGCACCGGAAGAGCCCAAAAACGGTGGCACTTTCAAAATTAAGTTCAGAGTCTCTGAAGATGGATTTCTTTCTATCTTTCTACTTGAATATGTACAAACTGACAGCAGGCATATTTATTGCACAGTAAGATTCCACAATCAGAAATGTGATCATAGTGGAAAATTCTCCCACGTCCCCTGTGGAAAGGATGAATTAACTCCCTCATTCCCACGTTTAAGTTTCAGACTTTTAACTCATGACCTTCAAACATTTTGCAGTCCGTGAGCTACTTTTTAATAAGTGTGGTCACTGTTGCTGTGTTTTTTGAAAATATTTTCATTCCGATGAGGACGGACATAACAACATACAAACAATCAGTCAGTCACAACACAAACAAAATACTATTCTCCTCATTTGACATTTATTCCTTGATTTCCATTAAACCTTTCCCCTCTTCCCTCCCCTTCCCCACTGGCAACAAACAGATATGTAAATAGAGACAAGAACAGCTTCCATCTCGTCCAGAAACCCCCATCTGAGCCACAAAAGGCTAACTTTAGTTTCTCAAGTTTAAGGAATTCCGCAATATCCCTCAACCATGTTGATATTTTTGGCGGATCTTCTGACTTCCCTTCCAATAAAATTAGTCTCCGGGCGATCAATGTGGCAAAGGCCACCACATCAGCCCCGTCCCCATCCATTAGTCCCGGTACTTCCGACACCCCAGAAATTGCCTCTTGTGGTCCCAGTAATATTTCCACCTCCACAACTTTTGTTTGTGTTTTAAATAGCGAGAGCCAGAACCCCACGAATTGTGGACGTGACCAGAAGATGTGGACATGGTTAACAGGTCCTCCTTTACACTCTCACATTTATCTTCTTCCTCTGTGAAGAATCTGCTCATTCGGTCCTGTGTCATATGGCCCCTGTGTACATCCTTGAATTGTATCAAGCCCATCCGAGCACATGAAGATGTCGCATTCACCCTGGTATAATCTCACTCCATCGTCCCCATTCCAACGCCACATCCAACTCTTCCTTCCACTTTTGTTTCATCTCTTCAATCGCTGCTTTCTTTCTGTCCATCAGCCACCTGTAAATGTTAGTAATTCTCCCATTACCAACTCAGCTGGGAGGAGCAATTTATCCAGCACCTTGTTCTCTGGTAGGCAAACGAACGTGGACAACTCCTTTTTCACCAAGTTTCATCATTGAAGATAATTAAACTTCACCTCCCTCTGCATTTTATGTTTCTCCCTCAATTCTTCAAATCTACTTTCCAACAACAAGTCTTTAACCTGTCTCAGCCCAGCTTTATGCCACTGTTTAAATATTGTATCCAGTCTTGCCGCCGGGGTGAATCGGGGGTTTCCATAAACAGGGGCTCGCACCGTCAAGTTTACCAAACCAAAATGGCGTCTCCGCTTGCTCCAGATGTTGAAGGAAGATGCCAGCACCGGGCTTTGTGTAAACCTCCCCGGGGGAAATGGGAGTGGAGCCGCAGCGGAAGTCTGCAAACTAGCCCCTTTACACGATGCTTCCACCACCTGTACCCATTCCGCTTCTTCCTCTCCCCACCATTGCCCAATCTTCTCCAAATTCACCGCCCAATAACAATACAAAAGATTGGGAAGCACCAACCCTCCCACCCACCCATTCTTTTTAAATGTGAGCTGGTATTTTTGAAGAGAAATCCAATTAATCTCCTTCCACTTACTGATGGAGAAGTGATCTGCCGCATTTTCTATCTGTTTAGAGCAGGGTGTCTGTGTGAGGGTAAGTGTGTTACTGTGTGTGTGGACTTTTCTCTGTCTATCTGCCAGTCGCCCTGGTCCAAGATTCTATTTCTCTCTCCACAGATGCTGCCTGACCTGCTCAGTATTTTCCGCATTGGTACAAGAGCGAGGAGGTAAGGCTGAAGTTATACAAGACACTAGTTAGACCTCAGCTGGAATATTGTGGACAGTTCTGGGTGCCACATGATCGGAAGAGTGTGAACACACTGGAGCGAGTGCAGAGGAGGTTCACAAGAATGGTTCAGGAATGAGAAACTTCAGTGATGAGGTTAGATTGGAGAGGTTGTGTCTGTTCTCCACGGAGAAAATTGGCCAAGAGGAGATTTGATGGAGGTGTTCAAATTCTTGGGGGTGCCGGACAGAGTAGACAGGGAGAAACGGATCCCACTATTAAGAAGCTCAAGAACGAGATGGCACAGAATTAAAGGGAATTGGAAAAGAAGCAATTGTGGGGCGAAATTCTCCGGCAACGGCGCGATGTCTGCCGACTGGCGCCCAAAACGGCGCAAATCAGACGGGCATCGCGCCGCCCCAAAGGTGCGGAATGTTCCGCATTTTTGGGGGCCGAGCCCCAACATTGAGGGGCTAGGTCGGCGCCAGAGGAATTTCCGCCCCGCCAGCTGGCAGAAAATGCCTTTGGTGCCCCGCCAGCAGGCGCGGAAATGACATCTCCGGGCGGCGCATGCGCGGGAGTGTCAGCGGCCGCTGACAGTTTCCCACGCATGTGCAGTGGAGGGAGTCTCCTCCGCCTCTGCCATGGTGGAGACCGTGGCGGAGGCAGAAGGGAAAGAGTGCCCCCACGGCACAGGCCCGCCCGCGGATCGGTGGGCCCCGATCGCGGGCCAGGCCACCGTGGGGGCACCCCCCGGGGCCAGATCGCCCCGCGCCCCCCCCGAGGACCCCGGAGCCCGCCCACGCCGCCTTGTCCCGCCGGTAAGGTAGGTGGTTCAATTTACGCTGGCGGGACAGGCATTTTAGCGGCGGGACTTCGGCCCATCCGGGCCGGAGAATCGAGCAGGGGGGCCCGCCAACCGGCGCGGCGCGATTCCCGCACTGCCGAATCTCCGGTGCCGGAGACTTCGGCAACCAGCAGGGGCGGGATTCACGCCAGTCCCTGGCGATTCTCCGACCCCCCGCCCCTGATGTGAGAAAATGGAAACAGTATAGTGTAGAGAGAGCCCTGCTCGCTATCTGACCCCGTGCTGTACCTGTCCTGGGAGTGTTTGATGGGGACAGTGTAGAGGGAGCTTTGCTCTGTATCTAACCCCGTGCTGTACCTGTCCTGGGAGTGTTTGATGGGGACAGTGTAGAGGGAGCTTTACTCTGTATCTAACCCCGTGATGTCCCTGTCCTGGGAGTGTTTGATGGGAACAGTGTAGAGAGAGCCCTGCTCGATATGTAACCCCGTTTTGTACCTGTGCTGGGAGTGTTTGATGGGGACAGTGCAGAGGAGCTTTACTCCGTATGTAACCCCGTGATGTACCTGTCCTGGGAGTGTTTGATGGGTCAGTGCAGAGGAGCTTTACTCCGTATGTAACCCCATGATGTACCTGTCCTGGGAGTGTTTGCCAGGGACTGTGTGGAGGAATCTGTGTCTAACCCCATGATGTACCTTTACTGGTCATGTTTGATGGAGATTCAAAATCTGCAATAAATGTCTTATATTAGTTTCTCCATCTGTCTGTTTCTGCTTCTCTCTCTGTCTGTGTGGGAATATTGTCAACAGAAAATCCACGATAAGCAGTCAGCCATTTTAAGTTACTTAATGGTGGCCATTTTAGGTGAGCACAGCACAGTCATTTCTGACATTTGTACACGTTGGTGTAACAAAATCCTGATGGAAAGTGTCTGATTTAAACAATGATTTGTTGAAAAATGTGGATGTAGAAAGGGAGCTGGCTGTCCTTGTACACCAGTCACTGAAAGTGGAGAGGGGGGTGCAGCAAGCAGTTAAGAAGGCCAATGATATGTTGGCCTTCATTGAAAGAGGGATTTGAGTTCAGAAGTGGAGATGTCTTCCTGCAGTTACACAAGGCCTTGGTGAGACCACACCAGGAGTATTGCGTACAGTTTCGGTATCCCTAACTAAGAAAGGATATAGTTGCCAGAGAGGGAGTGCATCGGAGGGACAATCGGCTGATAGGGAGGTTACCGGGCTGTCCTTCAAGGAGAGATTGGTTTGACTGTGGCACAGTGGTTAGCACTGCTGCCTCACAGTGCCAGTGACCCGGGTTAAATTCCGGCCTTGTGTGACTGATTATGTGGAGTTGGCAGTTTCTCCCCGTGTGTGCGTGGGTTTCCTCCGGGTGCTCCGGTTTCCTTCCACAGCCCAAAGATGTGCAGGCTAGGTGGAATGGTCCTGCTAAATTACCCCTTAGTGTCCAAGAAAGATTGTTTAGATTAGGTTAAGGAGTTGTTGGGATAGGGCGGGTGACTGAGCTTACATAGGGTGCTGTGTCAGAAGGTTGGTGTAGATTCGATGGGCAGAATGGCCTCCTTCTGCATTGTAGGGATTCTGTGATTGTGCCTGTATTCACCAGAGCCGAGAAGGATGAGAGGAGATGTTGGCCGTGCGAAATTGCCCCTGAGTGGCCCAAAGGTTAGGTGGTGTTACTGGGGTTATTTGGATTTGGTGGAGGCGTGGGCTTGGGTAGGGTGCTCTCTCCGAGGGCCAGTGCAGACTCGATGGGCCAAATGGCCTACTCCTGCAATGTATATTCTATGATTCTCTGTATCACATTCCAACAGCGCTGTTCAGACTACACACAGGGATGGTGATTTCCATGTTGTACTGCCTCTGCCATGTCTTGGGAGTGATCATGGAGACAGTGTAGAGGAAACCTTACTCTGTATCTAACCCCGTGTTGTACCTGTTCTGGAAGTGTTTGATGGGGACAGTGTAGAGGGAGCTTTACTCTGTATCTAACCCCGTGTTTTACCTGTTCTGGGAGTGTTTGATGGGGACAGTGTAGAGGAAACCTTACTCTGTATCTAACCCCGTGTTTTACCTGTTCTGGGAGTGTTTGATGGGGACAGTGTAGAGGGAGCTTTACTCTCTATCTAACCCCGTGCTGTATGGACGGATAGCACAGGACACATTTCTGTATAAATAGATTCCAGTCTGTAACTCACTCCCGGGTATCTGTTATTCTATTTCTAAACTATCTTGAACCCCTCGATTAGATTCCAGTCTGTAACTCACTCCCGGGTATCTGTTATTCTATATATAAACCATCCTGTACCCCTTGATTAGATTCCAGTCTGTAACTCACTCCCGGGTATCTGTTATTCTATATATAAACTATCCTGAACCCCTCGATTAGATTCCAGTCTGTTACTCACTCCTGGGTATCTGTTATTCTATATATTAAACCACCCTGAACCCCTCAATTCGATTCCAGTCTGTAACTCACTCCTGGGTATCTGTTATTCTGTATATAATCTATCACGAAGCCCTCCATTAGATTGCAGTCTGTAATTCATTCCCAGATACCATTTATTCTGTGTATTAACCAACGGACTGAGATGAGGAGGAATTTCGTCACTCAGATGGTGGTGAATCCTGGGAATTCTCTATCCCAGAGGGGTGTGGAGACTCTGTCATTGAGCCGGTGTTAGACTGAGATTGATGGATCAGCAAGAGGCACGGGGATAGGGCAGGAACACGGTGTTGAAATGGAAGAATCTCCATGATCATATTGACTGGTGGAGCGAGCTCGAAGGGTTGAATGGCCCAGTCCTGCTCCTATTCCTTGTGGTCTGTTATTGCCAATTATTTCTCTGTTTATCTATTTACGATTATCCAGAAAAGTGGGATGGGAATGAATTCTGCATCGTTTGTGATTTGGATATTGGAGTAATCATCATTTGGGGTCAATTCTGTTATGTTGATAATTTGCTATCATTTTTCAAAATAAAACCCTTCCTTTGGAAACATTGCCTCATTCCCTCTACTTGCTGTAAATATCCTGGCAGTTTCTGTTGTGGAAATTGGAGAGGAACATTTATTCCGTTTGTAACCCATGCTGAACCTGACCTGGTAGTGTTTGATGGGGACAGTGTAGAGGGAGCTTTACTCTGTATCTAACCCCGTGCTGTACCTGTCCTGGGAGGGTTTGATGGGGACACTGTAGAGGGAGCTTTACTCTGTATCTAAACCTGTGCTGTACCTGTCCTGGGTGTGTTTGATGGTGACAGTGTAGAGGGAGCATTACTCTGTATCTAACCCCGTGCTGTACCTTTCCTGGGAGTGTTTGATGGGGACAGTGTAGAGGGAGCTTGACTCTGTATCTAACCACGTGCTGTACCTGTTCTGGGAGTGTTTGATGGGGACAGTGTAGAGGGAGCTTGACTCTGTATCTAACCCCGTGTTGTACCTGTCCTGGGAGTGTTTGATGGGGACAGTGTAGAGGGGGGTTTACTCTGTATCTAACCCCGTGCTGTATCTTTCCTGGGAGTGTTTGATGGGTCAGTGTAGAGGGAGCTTGACTCTGTATCTAACCCCGTGCTGTTCCTGTCCTGGGAGTGTTTGATGGGGACAGTGTAGAGGGAGCTTGACTCTGTATCTAACCCCGTGCTGTATCTGTCCTGGGAGTGTTTGATGGGGACAGTGTCGTGGGAGCTTTACTCTGTATCTAACTCCTTATTCATGGGTCACTAAACGCCAGCGTGCGGGTACATTAAGCAATCAGGAAGGCCAATGGTACGTTAACTTTCATCGCTCGGGGTTATTAGTATTGGGGTTAAGAAGACTTGCTGCAATTGTACAGAGCCTTGGTCACAACACACCTGGACCATTGTGTGGAGTTTTTTTCTCCATATCTAACGAAGGATATACTTGCTCTGGAAGGAGTGTAACGGAGATTCAACAGACGAATCCCTGGGATGCTGAAGTTGTCTGATGAGGAGAGACTGAGGAAAATGTACCTGTGTTCCCGAGAGTGCCGGAAAATGAGAGGTGATCTTGAAACATACAGAATTCATACGGGGCATCACAAGATAGATGTAGGTCAGATGTTCTCTCTGACTGGTGAGATTAGACCCAGGGGGAGGGGGCACAGTCTCAAACCATAAGACCATAAGACACTGAAGCAGAATTAGGCCACTCGGCCCATCGAGTCTGCTCCGCCATTCAATCATGACTGATATTTTTTCATTCCCATTCTCCTGCCTTCTCCCCATAACCCCTGATCCCCTTATTGATCAAGAACCTATCTATCTCTGTCTTAGAGAAACTCAGTGATTTGACCTCCACAGCCTTCTGCGGCAAAGAGTTCCACATATTCACCGCCCTCTGGCTGAAGAAATTCCTCCTCATCTCTGTTTTAAAGGATCGTCCCTTTAGTCTGAGATGGTGTCCTCTGCTTCTAATTGTTCCTACAAGTGGAAACATCCTCTCCACGTCCACTCTATCCAGGTCTCGCAGTATCCTGTAAGTTTCAATAAGATCCCCCCTCATCCTTCTGAACTCAGTACAGACCCAGTGTCCTCAACCATTCCTCATACGACAGGTTCTTCAATCCAGGGATCATTCTTGTGAACCTCCACTGGACCCTTTCCAAGGCCAGCACATCCTTCCTTAGATACTGGGCCCAAAACTGCTCACAATACTCCAAATGGGGTCTGAGCCTTATACAGCCTCAGAAGTACATCCCTGGTCTTGTATTCTCGCCCTCTTGACATGAATGCTCAGAATCAGGGGTAGACCATTGCAGACTGAGATGAGGAGGAATTTCTTCATTGAGAGGATGGAGAATCTTGGAATTCTCTGATCCAGAGGGTTGTGGAAGCTCAATCATTGAGCATGTTCCAGACACAAATCGACTGTGTATAATACAATAGGAATGTGTGTGTGAGTGTGCGTGCGTCTGTGCGTGCCAGGATCTGTTTGAATGGTGGAGCAGACTCGATGGGCCAAATCGCCTACACATGCTCATATTTTCCTTTGAGACTTAAATGCGTATACACACACAAGTTCACAGATACACACACACATGTGCGTGCACACACTGACTGGTACATACATGGCAACAGATACATACACACACACATGCGTGCATAGACACATGTGTGTACACACACATTGGCGCACACCCATACATATATATTAGCCATTTAAGACCATTTGATAGAATGCTACACATCCCAGTTTGCCAATGACACCAAACATTAGACAGCGTTGGAAGCAACATAGCTGGAAACATCAAATTGCAGGGAGATATTATCGTTTTGGCAGTACACTGAACTGGTGGACGTGTTTCAGTGTTGGGAAATGTTTCGATGATGTGCTTTAGAATTAAAAAGGATAGAACCGTATCTTTATAAACGATGAGAAGACAGAAACGGTGGAAGTTTAAACTGTACAGATATTTCACAGCTAGATTCACACAATACAGACAGCAATGTATGGTAGATTTTGGAAGTGCCACAAATGTTGCCAAGTGCAGTGCGAGGCGTACCTCAATGTTTCAGTCTTACTGAGAAACTGTCAGCCCACCCGACAACATTTCTGTACAATAGGATTGAAGCACAAGTTCAAATAGTTTTGTTTCAAAGTTTAAAATACCCAGTCATTTTTCTGTGCAGCTTTCGGAATCTGTCAGTGGAATTTAGGTTAGACAGACAAGTGTTAACAAGAGTATTGGGAACTGATTGGAAGTTTTGATGGAGATATTCCTGCATTATGGAAATATGTGAGATCTATTTAGGGTTGGGGAATGGATTGATCAAAGGATGTAGCTTTTTGTTATCTAGATCAGACTGACAGCCTTGAAGATTCACAACTTCCATGTGCTGAGAGAAAGGATTGATTAACCAAGGCCTATTATTCAAATACTTCAGACAAATGACAAAACAACAATAACAGAGAATATACAAACAGAGACAAGCAGACACCTTTAATCGGAGCTTAAACTTCATGTTTAAATGTGAAGGGCTGAAATAAACAAGAGTCCACCCTGGGATTCGGTGCAATTTGAGTTCTGCTTTTCCAAAAAATAAAAATAACTGTCTGCAATGAAAAATTCCGAGGACAGGACAGAGGGATTTTGACTCTGTATTTAAGCCCAGACAGCATTTGGGTTGTGAATGTTTGATGGACAGTGCAGATAAAGCTTTACTCTGAAACACTGGAATTTAGTTTAAGGGTGATTTAATCACATGCTTCAGAATAATAATTGATATTGTACATCTCGTGTGTGTCTCAGTGTCAGCTGTGAAACATGTACAGCACCATCTCATCCTGTTTCTGTGTGTCTCTCTGAAATTCACTGGTCCATTTCCTAAATTACCACTGACTAGATTTCAAAAGGGCTCCATTGCCTGTGAAGCAGTTTGTGATACCCAAAGGTTATGAAAAGTGCTTTAGAAAAGTCTGTCCGCAAGCTGTTGTGAGGATGTTCAGAGACGGTGTGTAACTTGGGTCACACACAGGCCAGATACACCTCTCCAAGTTAAAGGTGGAGAATGGATCTCGCTCCATTTGAAAGATGTATTGACCCAGCCTGTCTGAGTTTGTGTCTGTGTGTGAGTTTGTGTTTGTCTGTACACGTGTTTGTGTGTCTGGGGTGGGGTGGGAGGTTGTGTGTGTGACTCATTACGCGGCACGGTAGCACAGTGGGTAGCACTGTGGCTTCACAGCTCCAGGGTCCCGGGTTCGATTCCCAGCACGTTCTCTCTGTGTCTGCGTGGGTTTCCTCTGGGAGCTCCGGTTTCCTCCCACAAGTCTGAAAGACGTGCTTTTAGGTAATTTGGACATTCTGAATTCTCCCTCTGTGTACCCGAACAGGCGCCGGAATGTGGCGACTAGGGGCTTTTCACAGTAACTTCATTGCAGTGTTAATGTAAGCCTACTTGTGACAATAAAGATTATTATACATGGTAGTCCCACAGGCTCTTACCCTGGGTACATGGTAGTCAGCACTCCAAAAGGGTTAATTGTAGTGTCCACAGCAGTATGGTGTAATGTAGTATTAACTGGGACAAGAGCTTACAGTATAAACAGTGACGGGGTCAACTGCAGTGATCACTGGGAAAGGAGCTAATGTGTTCTCAATAGCGATATGGATGAGAACGGTTATATATTACAAGGTAATATTAACAATGACATTCTCAAATGCAGTAATATTTCTGACACAGTGTAGAGCAGGATTTACAGCTACTGATGCTGCTAGGAAATAAATTCATCCAGGGCTTTGTATCGGATTATTAAAATTGGTTATTGTTAAGGTGGTCTAGTCGCGAAGGAAGGCTCGATCAGCTGGATGGCCCACTTCTGTTCCTATGTACCTCTCCTGGGAGTATTTGATGGGGACAGATGTAGAGGGATCTTTACTGTGCATCTAACCCCGTGCTGTACCTGTCCTGGGAGTATTTGATGGGGACAGGTGTAGAGGGAGATTTACTCTGTATCTAACACCGTGCTGTACCTGTCCTGGGAGTTTTTGATGTGGACAGTGTAGAGGGAGCTTTACTCTGTATCTCACCCTGTGCTTTGCCTGTCTTGGGAGTGTTTGATGGGGACAGTCCAGAGGGAGCTTTACTCTGTATCACCCCGTGCTATACCCATCCTAGGAGTGTTTGATGGGGACAGTCCAGAGGGAGCTTTAATCTTTATCTAACCCTATGCTGTACCTGTCCTGGGAATGTTTAATGGGGACAGTGTAGAGGGAGCTTTATTCATTATCTAACCTCGTGCTGTACCTGTCCTGTAGTGTTTGATGGGGAAAGTGTAGAGGGAGCTTTACTCTGTATCCAACCCCATGCTGTACCTGTCCTGAGAGTGTTTGCTGGGGACAGTGTAGAGGGAGCTTTACTCTGTATCTAACCCTGTGCTGTACCTCTCCTGGGAGTTTTTGATGTGGACAGTGTAGAAGGAGCTTGACTCTGTATCTCACCCTGTGCTGTACCTGTCTTGGGAGTGTTTGATGGGGACAGTCTAGAAGGAGCTTTACTCTGCATCATCCCGTGCTGTACCCATCCTAGGAGTGTTTGATGGGGACAGTATTGAGGGTGCTTTACTCTGTACCTAACCTCGTGCTGTGCCTGTCCCTGTGAGTGTTTGATGGGGACAGTGCAGAGGGAGCTTTACTCTTTATGTAAACTCATGCTGTACCTGTCCTGGTGTGTTTAATGGGGACAGTGTAGGGGGAGCTTTACTCTGTATCTAACCCCGTGTTGTACCTGTCCTGGGAGTGTCCGATGGGGATGGTGTAGAGGGAGCTTTACTTTGTCTCTAACCCCATGCTGTACCTGTCCTGGGAGTGTTTGATGGTGACTGTGTATAGGGAGCTTTACTCTGATTCTAACCCCGTGCTGTACCTGACCTGGAAGTGTTTCATGGGGACAGTGCAGAGGGAGCTTTACTCTGTATCTAACCCGTGCTGTGCCTGTCCTGGGAATGTTTAATGGGGACAGTGTAGAGGGAGCTTTACTCTGTATCTGACCCGTGCTGTACCTGTCCTGGGAATGTTTAATGGGGACAGTGTAGAGGGAGCTTTACTCTGTATCTGACCCCGTGCTGTACCTGCTCTGGAAGTGTTTGATGGGGACAGCGTGGCGGGAGCTTTACTCTGGATCTAACCCTGTGCTGTACCTGTCCTGGGAGTGTTTGATGGGGACAGTGTTGAGGGAGCATTACTCTTTATCTAACCCCGTGCTGTACCTGTCCTGGGAGTGTTTGATGGGGACAGTGTAGAGGGAGATTTACTCTGTATCTAACCCGTGCTGTACCTGTCCTGGGAGTGTTTGATGGGGACATTGTAGAGGGAGCTTTACTCTGTATCTAACCCCGTGCTGTACCTGTCCTGGGAGTGTTTGATGGGGACAGTGTAGAGGGAGCTTTACTCTGTATCTAACCCCGTGCTGTACCTGTCCTGGGAGTGTTTGATGGAGACAGTGTTGAGGGAGCATTACTCTTTATCTAACCCCGTGCTGTACCTGTCCTGGGAGTGTTTGATGGGTCTTTATGAGAAATCCCTGGCCACAAAAAGAAAGCTCATTTTAAAGTTTCACTTCATATTTTGCATGTTGTTCACAGACAGATTTCTTCAATGAGCTGCTCTATAAATTTGGATTCAATTTGATTTTTTCTCACTGTGAGATGTAAAGCTTATTCCTCAATGAAAACAGGGTCATCGGCAACAACATCTTTTTATTAGACAAGGAGGTTAAATGGGATTTTTCACTGAAATCCACTGATGTCAGTTCATGAGATTCGAATTTATAATGAAACAATTTGGATTCAATGAAAACGGTCAGTTTGATAACCCCAACTGCTTTCTGTTAACTCGCCCCTCACTCTCCTCTCTCACCTTGTTTTTAATTTGGGGAATTCTGCAGGCAGCTTGTGCACAGGAAAAGCCCAAAAATGGTGGCACTTTCAAAATTAAGTTCAGAGTCTCTGAAGATGGATTTCTTTCTCTCTTTCTACTTGAACATGTACAAACTGACAGCAGACATATTGATTGCATAGTAAGATTCCACAATCAGAAATGTGATCATAGTGGAAAATTCTCCCACGTCCCCTGTGGAAAGGATGAATTAACTCCCTCATTCCCACGTTTAAGTTTAAGACTTTTAACTCATGGCCTTCAAACATTTTGCAGTCCGTGAGCTACTTTTTAATAAGTGTGGTCACTGTTGCTGTGTTTTTTGAAAATATTTTCATTCCCATGAGGACGGACATAACAACATACAAACAATCAGTCAGTCACAACACAAACAAAATACTATTCTCCTCATTTGACATTTATTCCTTTATTTCCATTAAACCTTTCCCCTCTTCCCTCCCCTTCCCCACTGGCAACAAACAGATATGTAAATAGAGACAAGAACAGCTTCCATCTCGTCCAGAAACCCCATCTGAGCCACAAAGGGCTAACTTTAGTTTCTCAAGTTTAAGGAATTCCGCAATATCCCTCAACCATGTTGATATTTTTGGCGGATCTTCTGACTTCCCTTCCAATAAAATTAGCCTCCGGGCGATCAATGTGGCAAAGGCCACCACATCGGCCCCGTCCCCATCTATTAGTCCCGGTACTTCCGACACCCCAGAAATTGCCTCATGTGGTCCCAGTAATATTTCCACCGCCACAACTTTTGTTTGTGTTTTAAATAGCGAGAGCCAGAAGCCCACGAATTGTGGACGTGACCAGAAGATGTGGACATGGTTAACAGGTCCTCCTTGACATTCTCACATTTATCTTCTTCCTCTGTGAAGAATCTGCTCATTCTGTCCTGTGTCATATGGCCCCTGTGTACATCCTTGAATTGTATCAAGCACATCCGAGCACATGAAGATGTCGCATTGACCCTGGTATAATCTCACTCCATCGTCCCCATTCCAACGCCACATCCAACTCTTCCTTCCACTTTTGTTTCATCTCTTCAATCGCTGCTTTCTTTCTGTCCATCAGCCACCTGTAAATGTTAGTAATTCTCCCATTACCAACTCAGCTGGGAGGAGCAATTTATCCAGCACCTTGTTCTCTGGTAGGCAAACGAACGAGGACAACTCCTTTTTCACCAAGTTTCATCATTGAAGATAATTAAACTTCACCTCCCTCTGCATTTTAAGTTTCTCCCTCAATTCTTCAAATCTACTTTCCAACAACAAGTCTGTAACCTGTTTCAGCCCAGCTTTATGCCACTGTTTAAATATTGTATCCAGTCTTGCCGCCGGGGTGAATCGGGGGTTTCCATAAACAGGGGCTCGCACCGTCAAGTTTACCAAACCAAAATGGCGTCTCCGCTTGCTCCAGATGTTGAAGGAAGATGCCAGCACCAGGCTTTGTGTAAACCTCCCCGGGGGAAATGGGAGCGGAGCCGCAGCGGATGTCTGCAAACTAGCCCCTTTACACGATGCTTCCACCACCTGTACCCATTCCGCTTCTTCCTCTCCCCACCATTGCCCAATCTTCTCCAAATTCACCGCCCAATAACAATACAAAAGATTGGGAAGCACCAACCCTCCCACCCACCCATTCTTTTTAAATGTGAGCTGGTATTTTTGAAGAGAAATCCAATTAATCTCCTTCCATTTACTGATGGAGAAGTGATCTGCCGCATTTTCTATCTGTTTAGAGCAGGGTGTCTGTGTGAGGGTAAGTGTATTACTGTGTGTGTGGACTTTTCTCTATCTGTCTATCTGCCAGTCGCCCTGGTCCAAGATTCTATTTCTCTCTCCACAGATGCTGCCTGACCTGCTCAGTATTTTCCGCATTGGTACAAGAGCGAGGAGGTAAGGCTGAAGTTATACAAGACACTAGTTAGACCTCAGCTGGAATATTGTGGACAGTTCTGGGTGCCACATGATAGGAAGAGTGTGAACACACTGGAGCGAGTGCAGAGGAGGTTCACAAGAATGGTTCAGGAATGAGAAACTTCAGTGATGAGGTTAGATTGGAGAGGTTGTGTCTGTTCTCCACGGAGAAAAATGGCCAAGAGGAGATTTGATAGAGGTGTTCAAATTCTTGGGGGTGCCGGACAGAGTAGACAGGGAGAAACGGATCCCACTATTAAGAAGCTCAAGAACGAGATGGCACAGAATTAAAGGGAATTGGAAAAGAAGCAATTGTGGGGCGAAATTCTCCGGCAACGGCGCGATGTCTGCCGACTGGCGCCCAAAACGACGCAAATCAGACTGGCATCGCGCCGCCCCAAAGGTGCGGAATGCTCCGCATCTTTGGGGGCCGAGCCCCAACATTGAGGGGCTAGGTCGGCGCCAGAGGAATTTCCGCCCCGCCAGCTGGCAGAAAATGCCTTTGGTGCCCCGCCAGCTGGCGCGGAAATGACATCTCCGGGCGGCGCATGCGCGGTAGCGTCAGCGGCCGCTGACAGTTTCCCACGCATGTGCAGTGGAGGGAGTCTCTTCCGCCTCCGCCATGGTGGAGACCGTGGCGGAGGCGGAAGGGAAAGAGTGCCCCCACGGCACAGGCCCGCCCGCGGATCGGTGGGCCCCGATCGCGGGCCAGGCCACCGTGGGGGCACCCCCCGGGGCCAGATTGCCCCGCGCCCCCCCCCCTAGGACCCCGGAGCCCGCCCGTGCCGCCTTGTCCCGCCGGTAAGGTAGGTGGTTCAATTTACGCTGGCAGGATAGGCATTTTAGCGGCGGGACTTCGGCCCATCCGGGCTGGAGAATCGAGCAGGGGGGCCCGCCAACCGGCGCGGCGCGATTCCCGCCCTGTCGAATCTCCGGTGCCGGAGACTTCGGCAACCAGCAGGGGCCGGATCCACGCCAGCCCCCGGCCATTCTCCGACCCCCCGCCCCTGATGTGAGAAAATGGAAACAGTATAGTGTAGAGAGAGCCCTGCTCGCTATCTGACCTCGTGCTGTACCTGTCCTGGGTGTGTTTGAGAGGGACAGTGTAGAGGGAGCTTTACTCTGTATCTAACCCCGTGCTGTACCTGTCCTTGGAGTGTTTGATGGGGACAGTGTAGAGAGAGTGTTACTCTGTATCTCACCCATCTTCTCTGTCTCTGCAACTCTCTATCTCTCTCTGGGAATCTGTCTAAACAAATCCACGATCAGCAGTCAGCCATTTTAAGTTACTTAACGGTGGCCATTTTATGTGAGCACAACACTGAGACAATTCGGACAGTTGTCCAAGTTAGTGTCAAACAATAACTGAAGGAAAGAGTCGTATTTAAACAGTGATATGTTGGGCAATGTGGATGTACAAATGGAGCGTGTACACCAGTCGCTGAAAGTGGAGAGGGGGGGTGCAGCAAGCAGTTAAGAAGACCAATGATATGTTGGCCTTCATTGCAAGAGGGATTTGAGTTCAGAAGTGGAGAAGTCTTACTGCAGTTATACTGGGCCTTGGTGAGACCACACCTGGAGTACTGTGTACAGTTTTTGGTCTCCCTACCATGGAAGGATATAGTTGCCAGAGAGGGAGTGCAGCGGAGGGTCAATCGGCTGATAGGGAGGTTGCCGGACTGTCCTAGGAGGAGAGATTGCTTCAATAGGGCCTGAACGAGCCCTGTTTCTCCAACCTAACCCTGGAGATCAAATCCCACATTCCTGGTGATTTCGCCCCTCTCAAAGATGGAAAGATATTGAATAAGTTTAAAGCAGAAATTGACTGATTTCTAAATCCCATTGACATAAAGGGATATGGGGATAGTGTTGGGGAAAAGACATTGAAGTAAAGATATTTTGCAGCTGGATTCACAGAATACAGACAACAAAGTATCTTGAATTTTGGAAGAGCCACAAATATTGTCAAACATTTGGGAAATGATTGGAAACAGTTTGGACTGAGATCTCCTCAGTGACCTGTGTGCAGACCCCACCCCCGACTTACTGTGAGGAATGTCCCCCTCGGTGTGTTTCCTGTGTCTGCTAAGGAAGACACTTGTCCTGTCTATGGTTATGTTAATTCAGCAGTCACCAACAGATTCTGTCCTGTCGTTATTTCTGTCTTTGTTTGACATTTGTTTCTCTCTGAATTTCTGGCATGTTTGGAATGACTATTCGACTGTCACCCGAGGAAGGCTTTCCATAGAATGAGTAAAAACCAGCAAGAAATCACAGAATGTGAGTTAAACATAACTTCATTTCTGCCTCCATTTTGAGAGAAGATTGCTGGCCACAAAAACAAAGCTCATTGCAAAGTTTCACTTCATATTTTACATGTTGTTCACAGACAGATTTCTCCAATGAGCTGCTCTATAAATATGGATTCAATTTGATTTTTTCTCACTGTGAGATGTAAAGTTTATTCCTGAATCAATACAGGGTCATCGGCAACAACATCATTTTATTAGACAAGGGGGTTCAATGGGACTTTTCACTGGGATCCTCTGATGTCAATTCCTGAGATTAGAATTTATAATGAAACAATTTGGATTAAATGAAAACAGTCAGTTTGATAACCCCAATGTCCTGACTGCCTCACGTCCTGGCACCCTCACACCATCACACACTCATGTCTCCGAACCCTCACATCCTGACCCATTCACGTCCCCGAAACCTCAGATCCTGACCCGCTGTGTACCTCTTTCTTTGTGTGTCCCTCACTCTGTCTGTGTGCCCACCTCTCTCTGTCCCCCTCTGTATCCCTCTCTCCCTCTGTGTCACTGTCTCTCTCTGTGTCCTTCTATCTCACTCTATCCCTCTCTTTCACTGCGTACCTTTTTCTATCTGTGTCACTCTCTCTGTGACCCTCTCCCTCTGTGTCCCCCTCTCTCTGTCTCTCTCGCTGTGTCCCTCGCTCTCTCTGTCCCCCTCACTCTCGCTGTGTCCCTCGCGCTTGCAGTGTCCCTCGCGCTTGCAGTGTCCCTCACTCTCTGTGTCCCTCACTCTCTGTGTCCCTCGCTCTCTCTGTGTCCCTCGCTCTCTCTGTGTCCCTCGCGCTTGCAGTGTCCCTCGCGCTTGCAGTGTCCCTCGCGCTTGCAGTGTCCCTCGCGCTTGCAGTGTCCCTCGCGCTTGCAGTGTCCCTCACTCTCTGTGTCCCTCACTCTCTGTGTCCCTCGCTCTCTCTGTGTCCCTCGCTCTCTCTGTGTCCCTCGCTCTCTCTGTGTCCCTCGCTCTCTCTCTGTGTCCCTCGCTCTCTCTCTGTGTCCCTCGCTCTCTCTCTGTGTCCCTCGCTCTCTCTCTGTGTCCCTCGCTCTCTCTCTGTGTCCCTCGCTCTCTCTCTGTGTCCCTCGCTCTCTCTCTGTGTCCCTCGCTCTCTCTCTGTGTCCCTCGCTCTCTCTCTGTGTCCCTCGCTCTCTCTCTGTGTCCCTCGCTCTCTCTCTGTGTCCCTCGCTCTCTCTCTGTGTCCCTCGCTCTCTCTCTGTGTCCCTCGCTCTCTCTCTGTGTCCCTCGCTCTCTCTCTGTGTCCCTCGCTCTCTCTCTGTGTCCCTCGCTCTCTCTCTCTGTCCCTCGCTCTCTCTCTCTGTCCCTCGCTCTCTCTCTGTGTCCCTCGCTCTCTCTCTCTGTCCCTCGCTCTCTCTCTCTGTCCCTCGCTCTCTCTCTGTGTCCCTCGCTCTCTCTCTGTGTCCCTCGCTCTCTCGCTGTGTCCCTCGCTCTCTCGCTGTGTCCCTCGCTCTCTCGCTGTGTCCCTCGCTCTCTCGCTGTGTCCCTCGCTCTCTCGCTGTGTCCCTCGCTCTCTCGCTGTGTCCCTCGCTCTCTCGCTGTGTCCCTCGCTCTCTCGCTGTGTCCCTCGCTCTCTCGCTGTGTCCCTCGCTCTCTCGCTGTGTCCCTCGCTCTCTCGCTGTGTCCCTCGCTCTCTCGCTGTGTCCCTCGCTCTCTCGCTGTGTCCCTCGCTCTCTCGCTGTGTCCCTCGCTCTCTCGCTGTGTCCCTCGCTCTCTCGCTGTGTCCCTCGCTCTCTCGCTGTGTCCCTCGCTCTCTCGCTGTGTCCCTCGCTCTCTCGCTGTGTCCCTCGCTCTCTCGCTGTGTCCCTCGCTCTCTCCGTTAACCTCGTTCACACTCCGTTAGTGTGAATGAGTGAGTCAGTCTGTGTGTGAGTGTGAGTGAGTGAATTCAAACTGAATTCAAATGACCTCCTGCTAATTTAATTTCACCCTCCATACTTATGTCTCGGCCTAAAACACAGGCTTCCTTCCAGAATTATACCCGCTTCAAGTTCAGGGACTTTAATTCCGGGCAATCGAGATTACTTTACAATCAATGGATTCATTATAAAAGTGACCCCACTGTCGTTAATTTTGTGAATTCTGCCGGCAACCTGTGCACAGGGAGAGCCCAACAAATGATGACCACTTTCAAAATTGAGTTCAGAGTTTCTGATCTGAGATTTCTCTCTCTCTCTACCAGATTGCAGAGTGAGTATGTGTTAGCGTGTGGGAGTGAGTGTGTCAGAGTGACAGTGTGTAAGAGACTGTGAGAGTCAGTGAGTGTGAGAGTCAGTGAGTGTGAGAGTCAGTGAGTGTGAGAGTCAGTGAGTGTGAGAGTCAGTGAGTGTGAGAGTCAGTGAGTGTGAGAGTCAGTGAGTGTGAGAGTCAGTGAGTGTGAGAGTCAGTGAGTGTGAGAGCCAGTGAGTGTGAGAGCCAGTGAGTGTGAGAGCCAGTGAGTGTGAGAGCCAGTGAGTGTGAGAGCCAGTGAGTGTGAGAGCCAGTGAGTGTGAGAGCCAGTGAGTGTGAGAGCCAGTGAGTGTGAGAGCCAGTGAGTGTGAGAGCCAGTGAGTGTGAGAGCCAGTGAGTGTGAGAGCCAGTGAGTGTGAGAGCCAGTGAGTGTGAGAGCCAGTGAGTGTGAGAGCCAGTGAGTGTGAGAGCCAGTGAGTGTGTGAGCCAGTGAGTGTGTGAGCCAGTGAGTGTGTGAGCCAGTGAGTGTGTGAGCCAGTGAGTGTGTGAGCCAGTGAGTGTGTGAGCCAGTGAGTGTGTGAGCCAGTGAGTGTGTGAGCCAGTGAGTGTGTGAGCCAGTGAGTGTGTGAGCCAGTGAGTGTGTGAGCCAGTGAGTGTGTGAGCCAGTGAGCGTGAGAGAGTGAGCGTGAGAGAGTGAGCGTGAGAGAGTGAGCGTGAGAGAGTGAGCGTGAGAGAGTGAGCGTGAGAGAGTGAGCGTGAGAGAGTGAGCGTGAGAGAGTGAGCGTGAGAGAGTGAGCGTGAGAGAGCGAGCGTGAGAGAGCGAGCGTGAGAGTCAGCGAGAGTGAGTGTCAGCGAGTGTGAGTGTGAGAGTCAGCGAGTGTGAGTGTGAGAGTCAGCGAGTGTGAGAGTCAGCGAGTGTGAGAGTCAGCGAGTGTGAGTGTGTGATTGTGTAAGGTTGTTAGTAAGTGTGTAAGAGTGTGCATAAGAGTGCGTGTAAGTGAGTGTGTAAGAATGAGTTAAATCTAACCCCTCGATTAGATTGCACATTGTATCGCACTGCAGTGTATCTGTAAACGGTGAGTGTGTGTGCAAGAGTGTGTCTAAGAGTGAGTGAGTCAGCGTGTGAGTATGTCAATGAGAGTGACTGTGTAAGTGAGTTTGAGTGTGTGAGCGAGTTAGTGTGTAAGAATGAGTGAGTAGGTGAGTGAGTGTGCAAGTGTGTATAATGGTGGGTGTGAGTGAGGGTGAGTAAGTTCTAGATATAAACTATCCTGAACCCCTCGATTAGGTTCCAGACTGTAATTCACTCCCGGGTATCTGTTATTCTATATATAAACTATCCTGAACCCCTCGATCAGATTCTCACTCCTGGGTATCTGTTATTCTATATATAAACCATCCTGAACCCCTCGATTAGATTCCAGTCTGTAACTCACTCCCGGGTATCTGTTATTCTATATATAAACTATCCTGAACCCCTCAATTAGATTCCAGTCTGTAACTCACTCCTGGGTATCTGTTATTTTATATATAAACTATCCTGAACCCCTCGATTAGGTTCCAGACTGTAACTCACTCCCGGGTATCTGTTATTCTATATATAAACTATCCTGAACCCCTCGATCAGATTCTCACTCCTGGGTATCTGTTATTCTATATATAAACCATCCTGAACCCCTCGATTAGATACCAGTCTGTAACTCACTCCCGGGTATCTGTTATTCTATATATAAACCACCCTGTACCCCTCGATTAGATTCCAGTCTGTAACTCACTCCCGGGTATCTGTTATTCTATATATAAACCACCCCGAACCCCTCGATTAGATTCCAGTCTGTAACTCACTCCTGGGTATCTGTTATTCTATATATATTGAACGCCTCGATTAGATTCCAGTCTGTAACTCACTCCCGGGTATCTGTTACTCTATATATAAACCACCCCGGACCCCTCGATTAGATTCCAGTCTGTAACTCACTCCCGGGTATCTGTTATTCTATATATAAATCACCCCGAACCCCTCGATTAGATTCCAGTCTGTAACTCACTCCTGGGTATCTGTTATTCTGTATATAAACCATCCTGAACCCCTCGATTAGATTCCAGTCTATAACTCACTCCCGGGTATCTGTTATTCTGTATATAAACTATCCTGAACGCCTCGATGAGATTCCAGTCTGTAACTCACTCCCGGGTATCTGTTACTCTATATATAAACCACCCCGAACCCCTCGATTAGATTCCAATCTGTAACTCACTCCCGGGTATCTGTTATTCTATATATAAATCACCCCGAACCCCTCGATTAGATTCCAGTCTGTAACTCACTCCTGGGTATCTGTTATTCTGTATATAAACCATCCTGAACCCCTCGATTAGATTCCAGTCTATAACTCACTCCCGGGTATCTGTTATTCTGTATATAAACTATCCTGAACCCCTCGATTAGATTCCAGTCTGTAACTCACTCCTGGGTATCTGTTATTCTATATATAAACCATCCTGTACCCCTCGATTAAATTCTAGTCTGTAACTCACTCCTGGGTATCTGTTATTCTACATATAAACTATCCTGAACTCCTCGATTCGATTCCAGTCTGTAACTCACTCCTGGGTATCTGTTATTCCATATATAAGCCATTCTGAACCCCTCGATTAGATTCCAGTCTGTAACTCACTCCCGGGTATCTGTTATTCTATATATAAACTATCCTGAACCCCGCGATTAGATTCCAGTCTGTCACTCACTCCTGGGTATCTGTTATTCTATATATAAACCACCCTGAACCCCTCGATTAGATTCCAGTCTGTAACTCACTCCCGGGTATCTGTTATTCTATATATAAACTATCCTGAACCCCTCGATTAGATTCCAGTCTGTAACTCACTCCCGGGTATCTGTTATTCTATATATAAACTATCCTGAACCCCTCAATTAGATTCCAGTCTGTAACCCACTCCCGGGTATCTGTTATTCTATATATAAACTACCCTGAACCCCTCGAGTAGATTCCAGTCTGGAACTCACTCCCGGGTATCTGTTATTCTATATATAAACTATCCTGAACCCCTCGATTAGATTCCAGTCTGTAACACACTCCCGGGTATCTGTTATTCTAGATATAAACCATCCTGAACCCCTCGATTAGATTCCAGTCTGTAACTCACTCCCGGGTATCTGTTATTCTATATAAACCATCCTGAACCTCTCAATTAGATTCCAGTCTGTAACTCACTCCTGGGTATCTGTTATTCTATGTATAAACCACCCCGAACCCCTCGATTAGATTCCAGTCTGTCACTCACTCCAGGGTATCTGTTATTCTATATATAAACTATCCTGAACCCCTCGATTAGATTCCACTCTGTAGCTCACTCCCGGGTATCTGTTATTCTATATATAAATCACCCCGAACCCCTCGATTAGATTCCAGTCTGTAACTCACTCCCGGGTATCTGTTATTCAGTATATAATCTATCCCAAAGCCCTCCATTAGATTCCAGTCTGTAACTCACTCGTGGGTGTCTGTTATTCTGTATATAATCTATCCCAAAGCCCTCCATTAGATTGCAGTCTGTAATTCATTCCCAGATACCATTTATTCTGTGTGTTAACCAACGATATGCCGGACTGAGATGAGGAGGAATTTCGTCACTCAGATGGTGGTGAATCCTGGGAATTCTCTATCCCAGAGGGATGTGGAGACTCTGTCATTGAGCCGGTGTTAGACTGAGATTGATGGATCAGCAAGAGGCACGGGGATAGGGCAGGAACATGGTGTTGAAATGGAAGAATCTCCATGATCATATTGACTGGTGGAGCGAGCTCGAAGGGCTGAATGGCCCAGTCCTGCTCCTATTCCTTGTGGTCTGTTATTGCCAATTATTTCTCTGTTTATCTATTTACGATTATCCAGAAAAGTGGGATGGGGGTGAATTCTGCATCGTTTGTGATTTGGATATTGGAGTAATCATCATTTGGGGTCAATTCTGTTATGTTGATAATTTGCTATCTTTTTTCAAAATAAAACCCTTCCTTTGGAAACATTGCCTCATTCCCTCTACTTGCTGTAAATATCCTGGCAGCTTCTGTTGTGGAAATTGGGGAGGAACATTTATTCCGTTTGTAACCCCATGCTGAACCTGACCTGGTAGTGTTTGCTGGGGACAGTGTCGAGGGAGCTTTACTCTGTATCTAACCCTGTGCTGTACCTGTCCTGGGAGTGTTTGCTGGGGACAGTGTAGAGGGAGCTTTACTCTGTATCGAAACCTGTGCTGTACCTGTCCTGGGAGTGTTTGATGGGGACAGTGTAGAGGGAGCTTTAGTCTGTATCTAAACCTGTGCTGTACCTGTCCTGGGAGTGTTTGATGGGGACAGTGTAGAGGGAGCTTTACTCTGTATCTGACCCCGTGCTGTACCTGTCCTGGGAATGTTTGATGGGGACAGTGTAGAGGGAGATTTACTCTGATTCTAACCCCGTGCTGTACCTGTCCTGGGAGTGTTTGGTGGGGACAGTGTAGAGAGGGCTTGACTCTGTATCTAACCCCGTGCTGTACCTGTCCTGGGCGTGTTTGATGGTGACAGTGTAGCGGGAGCATTACTCTGTATCTAACCCCGTGCTGTACCTGTCCTGGGAGTGTTTGATGGGGACAGTGTAGAGAGAGCTTTACTCTGTATCTAACCCCGTGCTGTATCTGTTTTGGGAGTGTTTGATGGGGACAGTGTAGAGAGAGCTTTGCTCTGTATATAACCCCGTGCTGTACCTGTCCTAGATGTGTTTGATGGGGACAGTGTAGAGGGGGCTTTAATCTGTATCTATCCCTGTGCTGCACCTGTCCTGGGAGTGTTTGATGGGGACAGTGTAGAGGGAACTTTACTCTGTATCTAACCCCGTGCTGTACCTGTCCTGGGAGTGTTTGATGGGGAAGTATAGAGGGAGCTTTACTCTGTATCTAACCCCGTGCTGTATCTGTCCTGGGAGTGTTTGATGGGGACAGTGTAGAGGGAGCTTTACTCTGTATCTAAACCTGTGCTGTACCTGTCCTGAGAGTGTTTGATGTGGACAGTGGAGAGGGAGCTTTACTCTGTATCTAACCCCGTGTTGTACCTGTCCTGGGAGTGTTTGATGGGGACAGTGTAGAGGGAGCTTTACTCTGTATCTAACCCCGTGCTGTACCTGTCCTGGGAGTGTTTGATGGGGACAGTGTAGAGGGAGCTTTACTCTGTATCTAAACCTGTGCTGTACCTGTCCTGAGAGTGTTTGATGGGGACAGTGTAGAGGGAGCTTTACTCTGTATCTAAACCTGTGCTGTACCTGTCCTGGGAGTGTTTGATGGGGACAGTGTAGAGGGAGCTTTTCTCTGTATCTAACCCCGTGCTGTCCTGGGAGTATTTGATGGGGACAGTGTCTAGGGAACTTTACTCTGTATCTAACCCTGTGCTGTACCTGTCTTGGGAGTATTTGATGGGGACAGTGTAGAGGGGGCTTTACTCTGTATCTAACCCTGTGCTGTATCTGTCCTGGGAGTGTTTGATGGGGACAGTGTAGAGGGAGCTTTACTCTGTATCTAATCCCGTGCTGTACCTGTCCTGGGAGTGTTTGGTGGGGACAGTGTAGAGGGAGCTTGACTCTGTATCTAACCACATGCTGTACCTGTCCTGGGAGTGTTTGATGGGGACAGTGTAGAGGGGGATTTACTCTGTATCTAACCCCGTGCTGTACCTGTCCTGGGAGGGTTTGATGGGTCAGTGTAGAGGGAGATTTACTCTGTATCTAACCACATGCTGTACCTGTCCTGGGAGTGTTTGATGGGTCAGTGTAGAGGGAGCTTTACTCTGTATCTAACTCCTTATTCATGGGTCACTAAACGCTAGTGTGCGGGTACATTAAGCAATCAGGAAGGCCAATGGTACGTTAACCCCAATACTAATAACCCCGAGCGATGAAAGTTAAGATGACTTGCTGTAATTGTACAGAGCCTTGGTCACAACACACCTGGACCATTATGTGGAGTTTTGTTCTCCATATCTAAGGAAGGATATACTTGCTGCAGAAGGAGTGTAACGGAGATTCACCAGACGAATCCCTGGGATGGTGAAGTTGTCTGATGATGAGAGATTGAGGAAAATGTACCTGTGTTCCCGAGAGTGCCGAAAAATGAGAGGTGATCTTGAAACATACACAGTTCATACGAGGCATCACAAGATAGATGTAGGTCAGCTGGTCTCATGGCTGGTGAGATTAGACCCAGGGGGAGGGGGCACAGTCTCAAACCATAAGACCATAAGACATTGAAGCAGAATTAGGCCACTCGGCCCATCGAGTCTGCTCCGCCATTCAATCATGGCTGATATTTTTCTAATTCCCATTCTCCTGCCTTCTCTCCATAACCCCTGATCCCCTTATTGATCAAGAACCGATCTATCTCTGTCTTAGAGATACTCAGTGATTTGGCCTCCACAGCCTTCTGCGGCAAAGAGCTCCACATATTCACCGCCCTCTGGCTGAAGAAATTCCTCCTCATCTCTGTTTTAAAGGATCGTCCCTTTAGTCTGAGATGGTGTCCTCTGCTTCTAATTGTTCCTACAAGTGGAAACATCCTCTCCACGTCCACTCTATCCAGGCCTCGCAGTATCCTGTAAGTTTCAATAAGACCCCCTCATCCTTCTAAACTCCAACGAATACAGACCCAGTGTCCTCAACCATTCCTCATACGACAAGTTCTTCATTCCAGGGAACATTCTTGTGAACCTCCTCTGGACCCTTTCCAAGGCAGCACATCCTTCCTTAGATACTGGGCCTAAAACTGCTCACAATACTCCAAATGGGGTCTGACCAGAGCCTTGTACAGCCTCAGAAGTACATCCCTGGTCTTGTATTCTCGCCCTCTTGACATGAATGCTCAGAATCAGGGGTAGACCATTGCAGACTGAGATGAGGAGGAATTTCTTCATTCAGAGGGTGGAGAATCTTGGAATTCTCTGATCCAGAGGGTTGTGGAAGCTCAATCATTGAGCATGTTCCAGACACAAATCGACTGTGTATAATACAATAGGAATGTGTGTGTGAGTGTGCGTGCGTCTGTGCGTGCCAGGATCTGTTTGAATCGTGGAGCAGACTCGATGGGCCAAATCGCCTACACATGCTCATATTTTCCTTTGAGACTTAAATGCGTATACACACACAAGTTCACAGATACACACACACACATGCGCGTGCACACACTGACTGATACATACACGGCAACAGATACATACACACACACACATGCGTGCACAGACACATGCGTGTACACACACATTGGCGCACACCCATACATATATATTAGCCATTTAAGACCATTTGATAGAATGCTACACATCCCAGTTTGCCAATGACACCAAACATTAGACAGCGTTGTAAGCAACATAGCTGGAAACATCAAATTGCAGGGAGATATTATCGTTTTGGCGGTAGACTGACTGGTGGACGTGTTTCAGTGTTGGGAAATGTTTCGATGATGTGCTTTAGAATTAAAAAGGATAGAACCGTGATCTTTATAAACGATGAGAAGACAGAAACGGTGGAAGTTTAAACTGTACAGATATTTCACAGCTAGATTCACACAATACAGACAGCAATGTACGGTAGATTTTGGAAGTGCCACAAATGTTGTCAAGTGCAGTGCGAGGCGTACCTCAATGTTTCAGTCTTACTGAGAAACGGTCAGCCCACAGGACAACATTTCTGTATAATAGGATTGAAGCACAAGTTCAAATAGTTTTGTTTCAAAGTTTAAAATAACCAGTCATTTTTCTGTGCAGCTTTCGGAATCTGTCAGTGGAATTTAGGTTATACAGGCAAGTGTTAACAAGAGTATTGGGAACTGATTAGAAGTTTGATGGAGATATTCCTGCATTATGGAAATGTGTGATAGCTATTTAGGGTTGGGGAATGGATTGATCAAAGGATGTAGCTTTTTGTTATCTAGATCAGACTGACAGCCTTGAAGATTCACAACTTCCATGTGCTGAGAGAAAGGATTGATTAACCAAGGCCTATTATTCAAATACTTCAGACAAGTGACAAAACAACAATAACAGAGAATATACAAACAGAGACAAGCAGACACCTGGAATCGGAGCTTAAACTTCATGTTTAAATGTGAAGGGCTGAAATAAACAAGAGTCCACCCTGGGATTCGGTGCAATTTGAGTTCTGCTTTTCCAAAAAATAAAAATAACTGTCTGGAATGAAAAATTCTTTGGACAGAACAGAGGGATTTTGACTCTGTATTTAAGCCCAGACAGCATTTGGGTTGTGAGTGTTTGATGGACAGTGCAGATAAAGCTTTACTCTGAAACACTGGAATTTAGTTTAAGGGTGATTTAATCACGTGCTTCAGAATAATAATTGATATTGTACATCTCGTGTGTGTCTCAGTGTCAGCTGTGAAACATGTACAGCACAATCTCATCCTGTCTCTGTGTGTCTCTCTGAAATTCGCTGGTCCTTTCCTAAATTACCACTGACTAGATTTCAAAAGGGCTCCATTGCCTGTGAAGCAGTTTGTGATACCCAAAGGTTATGAAAAGTGCTTTAGAAAAGTCTGTCCCAAGCTGTTGTGAGGATGTTCAGAGTCAGTGTGTGACTGGGGTCACACACAGGCCAGATACACCTCTCCAAGTTAAAGGTGGAGAATGGATCTCGCTCCATTTGAAAGATGTATTGACCCAGCCTGTCTGAGTTTGTGTCTGTGTGTGAGTTTGTGTTTGTCTGTACACGTGTGTCTGGGGTGGGGTGGGAGTTTGTGTGTGTGACTTTTTACGCGGCACGGTAGCACAGTGGGTAGCACTGTGGCTTTACAGCTCCAGGGTCCCGGGTTCGATTCCCGGCATGTTCTCCCTGTGTCTGCGTGGGTTTTCCTCCGGGAGCTCCGGTTTCCTCCCACAAGTCTGAAAGACGTGCTGTTAGGTAATTTGGACATTCTGAATGCTCCCTCTGTGTACCCAAACAGGTGCCGTAATGTGGCGACTAGGGGCTTTTCACAGTAACTTCATTGCAGTGTTAATGTAAGCCTACTTGTGACAATAAAGATTATTATACATGGTAGTCCCTCAGGCTCTTACCCTGGGTACATGGTAGTCAGCACTCCAAAAGGGTTAATTGTAGTGTCCACAGCAGTATGGTGTAATGTAGTATTAACTGGGACAAGAGCTTACAGTATAAACAGTGACGGGGTCAACTGCAGTGATCACTGGGAAAGGAGCTAATGTGTTCTCAATAGAGATATGGATGAGAACGGTTATATATTACAAGGTAATATACACAATGACATTCTCAAATGCAGTAATATTTCTGACACAGTGTAGAGCAGCATTTACAGCGACTGATGCTGCTGGGAAATAAATTCATCCAGGGCTTTGTATCAGATTATTAAAATTAGTTATTGTTAAGGTGGTCTAGTCGCGAAGGCAGGCTCGATCAGCTGGATGGCCCACTCCTGTTCCTATGTACCTCTCCTGGGAGTATTTGATGGGGACAGATGTAGAGGGAGCTTTACTCTGTATCTAACCCCGTGCTGTACCTGTCCTGGGAGTTTTTGATGTGGACAGTGTAGAGGGAGCTTTACTCTGTATCACCCCGTGCTATACCCATCCTAGGAGTGTTTGATGGGGACAGTCCAGAGGGAGCTTTACTCTTTATCTAACCCTATGCTGTACCTGTCCTGGGAATGTTTAATGGGGACAGTGTAGAGGGAGCTTCATTCATTATCTAACCTCGTGCTGTACCTGTCCTGTAGTGTTTGATGAGGACAGTGTAGAGGGAGCTTTACTCTGTATCTAACCCTGTGCTGTACCTCTCCTGGGAGTTTTTGATGTGGACAGTGTAGAAGGAGCTTGACTCTGTATCTCACCCTGTGCTGGACCTGTCTTGGGAGTGTTTGATGGGGACAGTCTAGAAGGAGCTTTACTCTGTATCACCCCGTGCTGTACCCATCCTAGGAGTGTTTGATGGGGACAGTGTAGAGGGAGCTTTACTCTTTATCTGACCCTATGTTGTACCTGACCTGGGACTGTTTGATGGGGACAGTGTCGAGGGAGCTTTAATCTGTATCTAAAACCGTGCTGTACCAGTCCTTGGGAGTGTTTGATGGGGACAGTGTAGAGGGTGCTTTACTCTGTATCTAACCTCGTGCTGTGCCTGTCCCTGTGAGTGTTTGATGGGGACAGTGCAGAGGGAGCTTTACTCTTTATGTAACCTCATGCTGTACCTGTCCTGGTGTGTTTAATGGGGACAGTGGAGAGAGAGCTTTACTCTGTATCTAACCCCGTGTTGTACCTGTCCTGGGAGTGTTTGATGGGGACAGTGTAGCAGGAGCATTACTCTGTATCTAACCCCATGCTGTACCTGTCCTGGGAGTGTTTGATGGGGACAGTGTAGGGGGAGCTTTACTTTGTATCTAACCCCATGCTGTACCTGTCCTGGGAGTGTTTGATGGTGACAGTGTCGAGGGAGAATTACTCTGATTCTAACCCCGTGCTGTACCTGACCTGGGAGTGTTTGATGGTGACTGTGTATAGGGAGCTTTACTCTGATTCTAACCTCGTGCTGTACCTGTCCTGGGAGTGTTTGATGGTGACTGTGTATAGGGAGCATAACTCTTTATCTGACCCCATGCTGTACCTGTCCTGGGAGTGTTTGATGATTCCTTCAGAGAAGATTCCTGGCCACAAAAACAAAGCTCATTTTAAAAGTTTCACTTCATATTTTACATGTTGTTCACAGACAGATTTCTTCAATGAGCTGCTCTATAAATTTGGATTCAGTTTGATTTTTTCTCACTGTGAGATGTAAAGCTTATTCCTCAATCAATACAGGGTCATCGGCAACAACATCTTTTTATTAGACAAGGAGGTTCAATGGGATTTTTCGCTGAAATCCACTGATGTCAGTTCATGAGATTAGAATTTATAATGAAACAATTTGGATTCAATGAAAACGGTCAGTTTGATAACCCCAACTGCTTTCTGTTCACTCGCCCCTCACTCTCCACTCTCACCTTGTTTTTAATTTAGGGAATTCTGCAGGCAGCTTGTGCACAGAAAGAGCCCAAAAATGGTGGCACTTTCCAAATTAAGTTCAGAGTCTCTGAAGTTGGATTTCTTTCTCTCTTTCTACTTGAACATGTACAAACTGACAGCAGGCATATTGATTGCACAGTAAGATTCCACAATCAGAAATGTGATCATAGTGGAAAATTCCCCCACGTCCCCTGTGGAAAGGATGAATTAACTCCCTCATTCCCACGTTTAACTTTAAGACTTTTAACTCATGACCTTCAAACATTTTGCAGTCCGTGAGCTATTTTTTAATAAGTGTGGTCACTGTTGCTGTGTTTTTTGAAAATATTTTGATTCCGATGAGGACGGACATAACAACATACAAACAATCAGTCAGTCACAACACAAACAAAATACTATTCTCCTCATTTGACATTTATTCCTTGATTTCCATTAAACCTTTCCCCTCTTCCCTCCCCTTCCCCACTGGCAACAAACAGATATGTAAATAGAGACAAGAACAGCTGCCATCTCGTCCAGAAACCCCCATCTGAGCCACAAAGGGCTAACTTTAGTTTCTCAAGTTTAAGGAATTCCGCAATATCCCTCAACCATGTTGATATTTTTGGCGGATCTTCTGACTTCCCTTCCAATAAAATTAGCCTCCGGGCGATCAATGTGGCAAAGCCCACCACATCAGCCCCGTCCCCATCCATTAGTCCCGGTACTTCCGACACCCCAGAAATTGCCTCATGTGGTCCCAGTAATATTTCCACCTCCACAACTTTTGTTTGTGTTTTAAGTAGCGAGAGCTAGAAGCCCACGAATTGTGGACGTGACCAGAAGATGTGGACATGGTTAACTGGTCCTCCTTTACACTCTCACATTTATCTTCTTCCTCTGTGAAGAATCTGCTCATTCGGTCCTGTGTCATATGGCCCCTGTGTACATCCTTGAATTGTATCAAGCCCATCAGAGCACATGAAGATGTCGCATTGACCCTGTGTATAATCTCACTCCATCGTCCCCAATTCAACGCCACATCCAACTCTTCCTTCCACTTTTGTTTCATCTCTTCAATCGCTGCTTTCTTTCTGTCCATCAGCCACCTGTAAATGTTAGTAATTCTCCCATCACCAACTTAGCTGGGAGGAGCAATTTATCCAGCACCTTGTTCTCTGGTAGGCAAACGAACGTGGACAACTCCTTTTTCACCAAGTTTCATCATTGAAGATAATTAAACTTCACCTCCCTCTGCATTTTATGTTTCTCCCTCAATTCTTCAAATCTACTTTCCAACAACAAGTCTGTAACCTGTTTCAGCCCAGCTTTATGCCACTGTTTAAATATTGTATCCAGTCTTGCCGCCGGGGTGAATCGGGGGTTTCCATAAATAGGGGCTCGCACCGTCAAGTTTACCAAACCAAAATGGCGTCTCCGCTTGCTCCAGATGTTGAAGGAAGATGCCAGCACCGGGCTTTGTGTAAACCTCCCCTGGGGAAATGGGAGTGGAGCCGCAGCGGAAGTCTGCAAACTAGCCCCTTTACACGATGCTTCCACCACCTGTACCCATTCCGCTTCTTCCTCTCCCCACCATTGCCCAATCTTCTCCAAATTCACCGCCCAATAACAATACAAAAGATTGGGAAGCACCAACCCTCCCACCCACCCATTCTTTTTAAATATGGGCTGGTACTTTTGAAGAGCAATCCAATTAATCTCCTTCCATTTACTGATGGAGAAGTGATCTGCCGCATTTTCTATCTGATTTAGAGCAGGGTGTCTGTGTGAGGGTAAGTGTGTTACTGTGTGTGTGGACTTTTCTCTATCTGTCTATCTGCCAGTCGCCCTGGTCCAAGGTTCTATTTCTCTCTCCACAGATGCTGCCTGACCTGCTCAGTATTTTCCGCATTGGTACAAGAGCGAGGAGGTAAGGCTGAAGTTATACAAGACACTAGTTAGACCTCAGCTGGAATATTGTGGACAGTTCTGGGTGCCACATGATAGGAAGAGTGTGAACACACTGGAGCGAATGCAGAGGAGGTTCACAAGAATGGTTCAGGAATGAGAAACTTCAGTGATGAGGTTAGATTGGAGAGGTTGGGTCTGTTCTCCACACAGAGAAATGGCCAAGAGGAGATTTGATAGAGGTGTTCAAATTCTTGGGGGTGCTGGACAGAGTAGGCAGGGAGAAACGGATCCCACTATTAAGAAGCTCAAGAACGAGATGGCACAGAATTAAAGGGAATTGGAAAAGAAGCAATTGTGGGGCGAAATTCTCCGGCAACGGCGCGATGTCTGCCGACTGGCGCCCAAAACGGCGCAAATCAGACGGGCATCGCGCCGCCCCAAAGGTGCGGAATGCTCCGCATCTTTGGGGGCCGAGCCCCAACATTGAGGGGCTAGGTCGGCGCCAGAGGAATTTCCGCCCCGCCAGCTGGCAGAAAATGCCTTTGGTGCCCCGCCAGCTGGCGCGGAAATGACATCTCCGGGCGGCACATGCGCGGGAGCGTCAGTGGCCGCTGACAGTTTCCCACGCTTGTGCAGTGGAGGGAGTCTCTTCCGCCTCCGCCATGGTGGAGGCCGTGGCGGAGGCAGAAGGGAAAGAGTGCCCCCACGGCACAGGCCCGCCCGCGGATCGGTGGGCCCCGATCGCGGGCCAGGCCACCGTGGGGGCACCCCCCGGGGCCAGATCGCCCCGCGCCCCCCCCTAGGACCCCGGAGCCCGCCCGTGCCGCCTTGTCCCGCCGGTAAGGTAGGTGGTTCAATTTACGCCGGCGGGACAGGCATTTTAGCGGCGGGACTTCGGCCCATCCGGGCTGGAGAATCGAGCAGGGGGGCCCGCCAACCGGCGCGGCGCGATTCCCGCCCTGCCGAATCTCCGGTGCCGGAGACTTCGGCAACCAGCAGGGGCGGGATTCACGCCAGCCCCCGGCGATTCTCCGACCCCCTGCCCCTGATGTGAGAAAATGGAAACAGTATAGTGTAGAGAGAGCCCTGCTCGCTATCTGACCCCGTGCTGTACCTGTCCTGGGAGTGTTTGATGGGGACAGTGTAGAGAGAGCCCTGCTCGCTATCTGACCCCGTGTTGTACCTGTCCTGGGAGTGTTTGATGGGGACAGTGTAGAGGGAGCTTTACTTTGTCAGACAAGAATTGAAGTGCATAAGTTGGGAACATAGGCTGGCAGGGAAGGACACAAGTGAAATGTGGAACTTGTTCAAGGAACAGTTGCTACGTGTCCTTGATATGTATGTCCCTGTCAGGCAGGGAAGAGATGGTCGAGTGAGGGAACCATGGTTGACAAGAGAGGTTGAAAGTCTTGTTAAGAGGAAAAAGGTGACTTATGTAAGGCTGAGGAAACAAGGTTCAGACAGGGCATTGGAGGGATACAAGATAGCCAGGAGGGAACTGAAGAAAGGGATTAGGAGAGCTAAGAGAGGGCATGAACAATCTTTGGCGGGTAGGATCAAGGAAAACCCCAAGGCCTTTTACACATATGTGAGAAATATGAGAATGACTAGAGCGAGGGTAGGTCCGATCAAGGACAGTAGCGGGAGATTGTGTATTGAGTCTGAAGAGATAGGAGAGGTCTTGAACGAGTACTTTTCTTCTGTATTTACAAATGAGAGGGGCGATATTGTTGGAGAGGACAGTGTGAAACAGATTGGTAAGCTCGAGGAAATACTTGTTAGGAAGGAAGATGTGTTGGGCATTTTGAAAAACTTGAGGATAGACAAGTCCCCCGGGCCTGACGGGATATATCCAAGGATTCTATGGGAAGCAAGAGATGAAATTGCAGAGCCGTTGGCAATGATCTTTTCGTCCTCACTGTCAACAGGGGTGGTACCAGGGGATTGGAGAGTGGCGAATGTCGTGCCCCTGTTCAAAAAAGGGACTAGGGATAACCCTGGGAATAACAGGCTAGTTAGTCTTACTTCGGTGGTAGGCAAAGTAATGGAAAGGGTACTGAAGGATAGGATTTCTAAGCATCTGGAAAGACACTGCTTGATTAGGGATAGTCAGCACGGATTTGTGAGGGGTAGGTCTTGCCTTACAAATCTTATTGAATTCTTTGAGGAGGTGACCAAGCATGTGGATGAAGGTAAAGCAGTGGATGTAGTGTACATGGATTTTAGTAAGGCATTTGATAAAGTTCCCCATGGTAGGCTTATGCAGAAAGTAAGGAGGCATGGGATAGTGGGAAATTTGGCCAGTTGGATAACGAACTGGCTAACCGATAGAAGTCAGAGAGTGGTGGTGGATGGCAAATATTCAGCCTGGATCCCAGTTACCAGTGGCGTACCGCAGGGATCAGTTCTGGGTCCTCTGCTGTTTGTGATTTTCATTAATGACTTGGATGAGGGAGTTGAAGGGTGGGTCAGTAAATTTGCAGACGATACGAAGATTGGTGGAGTTGTGGATAGTAAGGAGGGCTGTTGTCGGCTGCAAAGAGACATAGATAGGATGCAGAGCTGGGCTGAGAAGTGGCAGATGGAGTTTAACCCTGAAAAGTGTGAGGTTGTCCATTTTGGAAGGACAAATATGAATGCGGAATACAGGGTTAACGGTAGAGTTCTTGGCAATGTGGAGGAGCAGAGAGATCTTGGGGTCTATGTTCATACATCTTTGAAAGTTGCCACTCAAGTGGATAGAGCTGTGAAGAAGGCCTATGGTGTGCTCGCGTTCATTAACAGAGGGATTGAATTTAAGAGCCGTGAGGTGATGATGCAGCTGTACAAAACTTTGGTAAGGCCACATTTGGAGTACTGTGTACAGTTCTGGTCGCCTCATTTTAGGAAGGATGTGGAAGCTTTGGAAAAGGTGCAAAGAAGATTTACCATCCAGGATGTTGCCTGGAATGGAGAGTAGGTCTTACGAGGAAAGGTTGAGGGTGCTAGGCCTTTTCTCATTAGAACGGAGAAGGATGAGGGGCGACTTGATAGAGGTTTATAAGATGATCAGGGGAATAGATAGAGTAGACAGTCAGAGACTTTTTCCCCGGGTGGAACAAACCATTACAAGGGGACATAAATTTAAGGTGAAAGGTGGAAGGTATAGGAGGGATATCAGAGGTAGGTTCTTTACCCAGAGAGTAGTGGGGGCATGGAATGCACTGCCTGTGGGAGTAGTTGAGTCGGAAACATTAGGGACCTTCAAGCAGCTATTGGATAGGTACATGGATTACGGTTAAATGATATAGTGTAGATTTATTTGTTCTCAAGGGCAGCACGGTAGCATTGTGGATAGCACAATTGCTTCACAGCTCCAGGGTCCCAGGTTCGATTCCGGCTTGGGTCACTGTCTGTGCGGAGTCTGCACGTCCTCCCCGTGTCTGCGTGGGTTTCCTCCGGGTGCTCCGGTTTCCTCCCACAATCCAAAGATGTGCGGGTTAGGTGAATTGGCCAATGATAAATTGCCCTTAATGTCCAAATTGCCCTTGGTGTTGGGTGGAGGTGTTGAATTTGGGTGGGGTGCTCTTTCCGGGGGCCGGTGCAGACTCGGGGGGGGGGGGGGGGCCGAATGGCCTCCTTCTGCACTGTAAATTCAATGATAATCTATGATTAATCTAGGACAAAGGTTCGGCACAACATCGTGGGCCAAAGGGCCTGTTCTATGCTGTATTTTCTATGTTCTATGTTCTATGTTCTAACCCCCGTGCTGTACCTATCCTGGGAGTGTTTGATGGGGACAGTGTAGAGGGAGCTTTACTCTGTATCTACCCCCATGGTGTACCTGTCCTCGGAGTGTTTGATGGGGTCAGTGTAGAGGGAGCTTTACTCTGTACCTAACCCCCGTGCTGTACCTGTCCTGGGAGTGTTTGATGGGGACAGTGTAGAGGGAGCTTTATTCTGTATCTAACCCCGTGCTGCACCTGTCCTGGGTGTGTTTGATGGGAACAGTGTAGAGAGAGCCCTGCTCGATATGTAACACCGTTTTGTACCTGTGCTGGGAGTGTTTGATGAGGACAGTGCAGAGGAGCTTTACTCCGTATGTAACCCCGTGCTGTACCTGTGCTGGGAGTGTTTGATGGGGACAGTGCAGAGGAGCTTTACTCCGTATGTAACCCCGTGATGTACCTGTCCTGGGAGTGTTTGCCAGGGACAGTGTAGAGGAATCTGTATCTAACCCCATGATGTACCTTTGCTGGTAGTGTTTGACAGGGTTTCAAAATCTCAAATAAATGTCATCTATTAGTTTCTCCATCTGTCTGTTTCTGCTTCTCTCACTGTCTGTGTGGGAATATTGTCAACAGAAAATCCACGATCAGCAGTCAGCCATTTTAAGTTACTTAATGGTGGCCATTTTAGGTGAGCACAGCACAGTCATTTCTGACATTTGTACACGTTGGTATAACAAAATCCTGATGGAAAGTGTCTGATTTAAACAGTGATTTGTTGGTGAATGTGGATGTAGAAAGGGAGCTGGCTGTCCTTGTACACCAGTCACTGAAAGTGGAGAGGGGAGTGCAGCAAGCAGTTAAGAAGGCCAATGATATGTTGGCCTTCATTGAAAGAGGGATTTGAGTTCAGACGTGGAGATGTCTTCCTGCAGTTACACAAGGCCTTGGTGAGACCACACCTGGAGTATTGTGTCCAGTTTCGTCTCACTAACTAAGAAAGGATATAGTTGCCAGAGAGGGAGTGCAGCGGAGGGTCAATTGGCTGATAGGGAGTTTCCCGGACTGTCCTACAAGGAGAGATTGGTTTGACTGTGGCACAGTGGTTAGCACTGCTGCCTCACAGTGCCAGTGACCGGGGTTAAATTCCGGCCTTGTGTGACTGATTATGTGGAGTTTGCAGTTTCTCCCCGTGTGTGCGTGGGTTTCTTCCGGGTGCTCCGGTTTCCTTCCACAGTCCAAAGATGTGCAGGCGAGGTGGAATGGTCCTGCTAAATTACCCCTTAGTGTCCAAGAAAGATTGTTTAGATTAGGTTAAGGAGTTATCGGGATAGGACGGGTGACTGAGCTTACATAGAGTGCTGTGTCAGAGGGTTGGTGTAGATTCGATGGGCAGAATGGCCTCCTTCTGCATTGTAGGGATTCTGTGATTGTGCCTGTATTCACCAGAGCCGAGAAGGATGAGAGGGGATGTTGGCCGTGCGAAATTGCCCCTGAGTGGCCCAAAGGTTAGGTGGTGTTACTGGTGTTATTTGGATTTGGTGGAGGCGTGGGCTTGGGTAGGGTGCTCTCTCTGAGGGCCAGTGCAGACTCGATGGGCCAAATGGCCTACTCCTGCAATGTATATTCTATGGTTCTGCGAGCTCTGATTGAAATGTATCACATTCCAACAGCGCTGTTCAGACGATTCACAGGGATGGTGATTTCCACGTTGTACTGCCTCTGCCATGTCTTGGGAGTGATCATGGAAACAGTGTAGAGGAAACCTTACTCTGTATCTAACCCCGTGCTGTACCTGTCCTGGGAGTGTTTGATGGGGACAGTGTAGAGGGAGCTTTACTCTGTACCTAACCCCGTGCTGTCCTGGGAGTGATGATGGGGAGAGTGTGGAGGGAGCTTTACGCTGTATCGAACCCCGTGCTGTACCTGTCCTGGGAGTGTTTGATGGGGCAGTGTGGAGGGAGCTTTACTCTGTATCTAACCCCTTGCTGTACCTGTCCTGAGAGTGTTTGATGGGTACAGTGTAGAGGAAACCTTACTCTGTATCTAACCCCGTGCTGTACCTGTCCAGGCAGTGTTTGATGGGGACAGTGTAGAGGGAGCTTTACTCTGTACCTAACCCCGTGCTGTCCTGGGAGTGTTTGATGGGGAGAGTGTGGAGGGAGCTTTACGCTGTATCGAACCCTGTGCTGTACCCATCCTGGGAGTGTTTGATGGGGACAGTGTGGAGGGAGCTTTACTCTGTATCTAACCCCGTGCTGTACCTGTCCTGGGAGTGTTTGATGGGGACAGTGTAGAGCGAGCTTTACTCTGTATCTAACCCCGTGCTGTACCTGTCCAGGCAGTGTTTGATGGGTACAGTGCAGAGGGAGCTTTAGTGCGAATATATCATCGTACTGTATCTGCCCTGGGAGTGTTTGATGTGGACAGCGTAGAGGCAGCTTTACTCTGTTTAGATCAGTGCCCTGTACCTGTCCTGGGAGTGTTTGATGGGGAGAATGTAGAGGGAGCCTTACTCTGTGTCTAACCACGTGCTGTACCTGTCCTGGGAGGGTTTGATGGGGAGAATGTAGAGGGAGCCTTACTCTGTATATTCCATGGTACTGTAGCTGCCCTGGGAGGGTTTGTTGGGGACAGTTTAGAGGGATGTGTAATCTGTATCTAACCCCATGATGTACTTTGGCTAACAGTGTTTGATGGAGATTCTGAATCTTGAATTAATGTATTCTGTTAATCTCCCCATCTTCTCTGTCTCTGCAACTCTCTATCTCTCTCTCTGGGAATCTGTCTAAACAAATCCACGATCAGCAGTCAGCCATTTTAAGTTACTTAACGGTGGCCATTTTATGTTAGCACAACACTGAGACAATTCGGACAGTTGTTCAAGTTAGTGTCAAACAATAACTGAAGGAAAGAGTCGTATTTCAACAGTGATATGTTGGGCAATGTGGATGTACAAATGGAGCTTGTACACCAGTCGCTGAAAGTGGAGAGGGGGGTGCAGCAAGCAGTTAAGAAGACCAATGATATGTTGGCCTTCATTGCAAGAGGGATTTGAGTTCAGAAGTGGAGATGTCTTTCTGCAGTTACACAAGGCCTTGGTGAGACCACACCTGGAGTATTGCGTACAGTTTCGGTCTCCCTAACTAAGAAAGGATATAGTTGCCAGAGAGGGAGTGCAGCGGAGGGTCAGTTGGCTGATAGGGAGGTTGCCGGACTGTCCTAGGAGGAGAGATTGCTTCAATAGGGCCTGAACGAGCCCTGTTTCTCCAACCTAACCCTGGAGATCAAATCCCACATTCCTGGTGATTTCTCCCCTCTCAAAGATGGGAAGATATTGACTAAGTTTAAAGCAGAAATTGACTGATTTCTAAATCCCATTGACATAAAGGGATATGGGGATAGTGTTGGGGAAAAGACATTGAAGTAAAGATATTTTACAGCTGGATTCACAGAATACAGACAACAAAGTATCTTGAATTTTGGAAGAGCCACAAATATTGTCAAACATTTGGGAAATGATTGGAAACAGTTTGGACTGAGATCTCCTCAGTGACCTGTGTGCAGACCCCACCCCCGACTTACTGTGAGGAATGTCCCCCTCGGTGTGTTTCCTGTGTCTGCTAAGGAAGACACTTGTCCTGTCTATGGTTATGTTAATTCAGCAGTCAACAACAGATTCTGTCCTGTCGTTATTTCTATCTTTGTTTGACATTTGTTTCCCTCTGAATTTCTGGCATGTTTGGAATGACTATTCGACTGTCACCCGAGGAAGGCTTTCCATAGAATGAGTAAAAACCAGCAAGAAATCACAGAATGTGAGTTAAACACAACTTCATTTCTGCCTCCATTTTGAGAGAAGATTGCTGGCCACAAAAACAAAGCTCATTGCAAAGTTTCACTTCATATTTTACATGTTGTTCACAGACAGATTTCTTCAATGAGCTGCTCTATAAATATGGATTCAATTTGATTTTTTCTCACTGTGAGATGTAAAGTTTATTCCTGAATCAATACAGGGTCATCGGCAACAACATCATTTTATTAGACAAGGGGGTTCAATGGGATTTTTCACTGAAATCCTCTGATGTCAATTCCTGAGGTTAGAATTTATAATGAAACAATTTTGATTCAATGAAAACGGTCAGTTTAATAACCCCAATGTCCTGACTGCCTCACGTCCTGGCACCCTCACACCATCACACCCTCATGTCTCCTAACCCTCACATCCTGACCCACTCACGCCCCCGAAACTCAGATCCTGACCCGCTGTGTACCTCTTTCTGTGTGTGTGTCCCTCACTCTGTCTGTGTGCCCACCGCTCTCTGTCCCTCTCTGTATCCCTCTCTCCCTCTGTGTCCCTCTCGCTCGCTGTCTGTGTCCTTCTATCTCACTCTATCCCTCTCTTTCACCGCGTACCTTTCTATCAGTGTCACTCTCTCTGTGTCCCTCTCCCTCTATGTGTCCCCCTCACTGTGTCTATCTCGCTGTGTTCCTCTCTCTTTCTCTGTGTCCCTCTCTCTCTCTCGCTGTGTCCCTCTCTCTCTCTCGCTGTGTCCCTCTCTCTCTCGCTGTGTCCCTCACTCTCTCGCTGTGTCCCTCACTCTCTCGCTGTGTCCCTCACTCTCTCGCTGTGTCCCTCACTCTCTCGCTGTGTCCCTCACTCTCTCGCTGTGTCCCTCACTCTCTCGCTGTGTCCCTCACTCTCTCGCTGTGTCCCTCTCTCTCTCGCTGTGTCCCTCTCTCTCGCTGCGTACGCGTCCATCTCGCTGTGTCCCCCTCTCTCTCGCTGTGTCCCCCTCTCTCTCGCTGTGTGCCCCTCTCTCTCGCTGTGTCCCCCTCTCTCTCGCTGTGTCCCCCTCTCTCTCGCTGTGTCCCCCTCTCTCTCGCTGTGTCCCCCTCTCTCTCGCTGTGTCCCCCTCTCTCTCGCTGTGTCCCCCTCTCTCTCGCTGTGTCCCCCTCTCTCTCGCTGTGTCCCCCTCTCTCTCGCTGTGTCCCCCTCTCTCTCGCTGTGTCCCCCTCTCTCTCGCTGTGTCCCCCTCTCTCTCGCTGTGTCCCCCTCTCTCTCGCTGTGTCCCCCTCTCTCTCGCTGTGTCCCCCTCTCTCTCGCTGTGTCCCCCTCTCTCTCGCTGTGTCCCCCTCTCTCTCGCTGTGTCCCCCTCTCTCTCGCTGTGTCCCCCTCTCTCTCGCTGTGTCCCCCTCTCTCTCGCTGTGTCCCCCTCTCTCTCGCTGTGTCCCCCTCTCTCTCGCTGTGTCCCCCTCTCTCTCGCTGTGTCCCCCTCTCTCTCGCTGTGTCCCCCTCTCTCTCGCTGTGTCCCCCTCTCTCTCGCTGTGTCCCCCTCTCTCTCGCTGTGTCCCCCTCTCTCTCGCTGTGTCCCCCTCTCTCTCGCTGTGTCCCCCTCTCTCTCGCTGTGTCCCCCTCTCTCTCGCTGTGTCCCCCTCTCTCTCGCTGTGTCCCCCTCTCTCTCGCTGTGTCCCCCTCTCTCTCGCTGTGTCCCTCGCTCTCTCGATGTGTCCCTCGCTCTCTCGATGTGTCCCTCGCTCTCTCGATGTGTCCCTCGCTCTCTCGATGTGTCCCTCGCTCTCTCGGTGTCCCTCGCTCTCTCGGTGTCCCTCGCTCTCTCGGTGTCCCTCTCGCTCTCTCTCTGTGTCCCTCTCGCTCTCTCTCTGTGTCCCTCTCGCTCTCTCTCTGTGTCCCTCTCGCTCTCTCTCTGTGTCCCTCTCGCTCTCTCTCTGTGTCCCTCTCGCTCTCTCTCTGTGTCCCTCTCGCTCTCTCTCTGTGTCCCTCTCGCTCTCTCTCTGTGTCCCTCTCGCTCTCTCTCTGTGTCCCTCTCGCTCTCTCTCTGTGTCCCTCTCGCTCTCTCTCTGTGTCCCTCTCGCTCTCTCTCTGTGTCCCTCTCGCTCTCTCTCTGTGTCCCTCTCGCTCTCTCTCTGTGTCCCTCTCGCTCTCTCTCTGTGTCCCTCTCGCTCTCTCTCTGTGTCCCTCTCGCTCTCTCTCTCTGTGTCCCTCTCGCTCTCTCTCTGTGTCCCTCTCGCTCTCTCTCTGTGTCCCTCTCGCTCTCTCTCTGTGTCCCTCTCGCTCTCTCTCTGTGTCCCTCTCGCTCTCTCTCTGTGTCCCTCTCGCTCTCTCTCTGTGTCCCTCTCGCTCTCTCTCTGTGTCCCTCTCGCTCTCTCTCTGTGTCCCTCTCGCTCTCTCTCCGTGTCCCTCTCGCTCTCTCTCTGTGTCCCTCTCGCTCTCTCTCTGTGTCCCTCTCGCTCTCTCTCTGTGTCCCTCTCGCTCTCTCTCTGTGTCCCTCTCGCTCTCTCTCTGTGTCCCTCTCGCTCTCTCTCTGTGTCCCTCTCGCTCTCTCTCTGTGTCCCTCTCGCTCTCTCTCTGTGTCCCTCTCGCTCTCTCTCTGTGTCCCTCTCGCTCTCTCTCTGTGTCCCTCTCGCTCTCTCTCTGTGTCCCTCTCGCTCTCTCTCTGTGTCCCTCTCGCTCTCTCTCTGTGTCCCTCTCGCTCTCTCTCTGTGTCCCTCTCGCTCTCTCTCTGTGTCCCTCTCGCTCTCTCTCTGTGTCCCTCTCGCTCTCTCTCTGTGTCCCTCTCGCTCTCTCTCTGTGTCCCTCTCGCTCTCTCTCTGTGTCCCTCTCGCTCTCTCTCTGTGTCCCTCTCGCTCTCTCTCTGTGTCCCTCTCGCTCTCTCTCTGTGTCCCTCTCGCTCTCTCTCTGTGTCCCTCTCGCTCTCTCTCTGTGTCCCTCTCGCTCTCTCTCTGTGTCCCTCTCGCTCTCTCTCTGTGTCCCTCTCGCTCTCTCTCTGTGTCCCTCTCGCTCTCTCTCTGTGTCCCTCTCGCTCTCTCTCTGTGTCCCTCTCGCTCTCTCTCTGTGTCCCTCTCGCTCTCTCTCTGTGTCCCTCTCGCTCTCTCTCTGTGTCCCTCTCGCTCTCTCTCTGTGTCCCTCTCGCTCTCTCTCTGTGTCCCTCTCGCTCTCTCTCTGTGTCCCTCTCGCTCTCTCTCTGTGTCCCTCTCGCTCTCTCTCTGTGTCCCTCTCGCTCTCTCTCTGTGTCCCTCTCGCTCTCTCTCTGTGTCCCTCTCGCTCTCTCTCTGTGTCCCTCTCGCTCTCTCTCTGTGTCCCTCTCGCTCTCTCTCTGTGTCCCTCTCGCTCTCTCTCTGTGTCCCTTGCTCTCTCTCTGTGTCCCTCGCTCTCTCTCTGTGTCCCTCGCTCTCTCTCTGTGTCCCTCGCTCTCTCTCTGTGTCCCTCGCTCTCTCTCTGTGTCCCTCGCTCTCTCTCTGTGTCCCTCGCTCTCTCTCTGTGTCCCTCGCTCTCTCTCTCTCTGTGTCCCTCGCTCTCTCTCTCTCTGTGTCCCTCGCTCTCTCTCTCTCTGTGTCCCTCGCTCTCTCTCTCTCTGTGTCCCTCGCTCTCTCTCTCTCTGTGTCCCTCGCTCTCTCTCTCTCTGTGTCCCTCGCTCTCTCTCTCTCTGTGTCCCTCGCTCTCTCTCTCTCTGTGTCCCTCGCTCTCTCTCTCTCTGTGTCCCTCGCTCTCTCTCTCTCTGTGTCCCTCGCTCTCTCTCTCTCTGTGTCCCTCGCTCTCTCTCTCTCTGTGTCCCCCGCTCTCTCTCTCTCTGTGTCCCCCGCTCTCTCTCTCTCTGTGTCCCCCGCTCTCTCTCTCTCTGTGTCCCCCGCTCTCTCTCTCTCTGTGTCCCCCGCTCTCTCTCTCTCTGTGTCCCCCGCTCTCTCTCTCTCTGTGTCCCCCGCTCTCTCTCTCTCTGTGTCCCCCGCTCTCTCTCTCTCTGTGTCCCCCGCTCTCTCTCTCTCTGTGTCCCCCGCTCTCTCTCTCTCTGTGTCCCCCGCTCTCTCTCTCTCTGTGTCCCCCGCTCTCTCTCTCTCTGTGTCCCCCGCTCTCTCTCTCTCTGTGTCCCCCGCTCTCTCTCTCTCTGTGTCCCCCGCTCTCTCTCTCTCTGTGTCCCCCGCTCTCTCTCTCTCTCTGTGTCCCCCGCTCTCTCTCTCTCTGTGTCCCCCGCTCTCTCTCTCTCTGTGTCCCCCGCTCTCTCTCTGTGTCCCCCGCTCTCTCTCTGTGTCCCCCGCTCTCTCTCTGTGTCCCCCGCTCTCTCTCTGTGTCCCCCGCTCTCTCTCTGTGTCCCCCGCTCTCTCTCTGTGTCCCCCGCTCTCTCTCTGTGTCCCCCGCTCTCTCTCTGTGTCCCCCGCTCTCTCTCTGTGTCCCCCGCTCTCTCTCTGTGTCCCCCGCTCTCTCTCTGTGTCCCCCGCTCTCTCTCTGTGTCCCCCGCTCTCTCTCTGTGTCCCCCGCTCTCTCTCTGTGTCCCCCGCTCTCTCTCTGTGTCCCCCGCTCTCTCTCTGTGTCCCCCGCTCTCTCTCTGTGTCCCCCGCTCTCTCTCTGTGTCCCCCGCTCTCTCTCTGTGTCCCCCGCTCTCTGTCCGTCCCTCGCTCCCTGTGCGTCCCCCAGTGTCTGAGTGAGTGTGTATAACAGTGAATGAGTGTGTCATTGAGTGAGTGTGTGTAAGATTGAGAATTGGTGAGAACTACTGTGTGTGAGTGTGAGAGAGTGTGTACGAGTGAGTGTGTGTAAGTGTGTGTGAATAGTGTGTTTGTATCAGAGTGACTGAGTGTGTAAGAGTGAGTTTGTGAGTGAATGGGAATGAGCGTGTGAGCGTGTCGGTGAGTGTGAGTGATTGGTGTGTGAGTGAGTGATTAGTATGTGAGTGTGAGAGATTGGAAGTGTGGGTGAGTGTAAGAGTGAGCAAGTTAATGTGTGAAAGTCAGTGAGTATGTGTGTGTAAAAGTGTGTGCGTATGTAAGAATGAGTGAGTAATTGTGAGTGTCAGTGAGGGTGTGAGTGAGTGTGTAAGAGTGAGTGTGAGTATGTAAGATCATTTGTGTGTGAGTCAGTGAGTGTGTAAGAATGAGTGTTTGTGTAAGTGTGAGTGTAAGAGGAGTGTGTAAGCGTGAGTGAGTGACTGAGTAATTGTGTGTGAGTGTGAATGACTGCCCGTGTCTGAGATAGAGCGATTGAGTGTGTAAGAGTGAGTGAGTGTGTGTGAATGTGTAAGAGTGAGTGAGTGTGTGTGAATGTGTAAGAGTGAGTGAGCGTGTGAGTGTGAATGGGGATGTGAGTGTCTGAGTACGAGTGAGTGAGAGAGTGTGGAAGAGTGAGTGAGTGTGAGTGAGTAATTGTGTGTAAGTTAGTGTGAATGAGTGAGTCAGTCTGTGTGTGAGTGTGAGTGAGTGAATTCAAACTGAATTCAAATGACCTGTGAATTTAATTTCACCCTCATACTTATGTCTCGGCCTAAAACACAGGCTTCCTTCCAGAATTATACCCGCTTCAAGTTAAGGGACTTTAATTCCGGGCAATCGAGATTACTTTACAGTCAATGGGTCCATTTTAAAAGTGACCCCACTATCGTTAATTTTGTGAATTCTGCCGGCAACCTGTGCACAGGGAGAGCCCAACAAATGATGACCACTTTCAAAATTGAGTTCAGAGTTTCTGATCTGAGATTTCTCTCTCTCTCTACCAGATTGCAGAGTGAGTATGTGTTAGCGTGTGGGAATGAGTGTGTCAGAGTGACAGTGTGTCAGAGTGACAGTGTGTCAGAGTGACAGTGTGTCAGAGTGACAGTGTGTCAGAGTGACAGTGTGTCAGAGTGACAGTCAGTGAGTGTGAGAGTCAGTGAGTGTGAGAGTCAGTGAGTGTGAGAGTCAGTGAGTGTGAGAGTCAGTGAGTGTGAGAGTCAGTGAGTGTGAGAGTCAGTGAGTGTGAGAGTCAGTGAGTGTGAGAGTCAGTGAGTGTGAGTCTGACTGTGTGTGAATCAGTATGTCATAATGAGTCTGTGTGTAAGAGTGAGTTAGTGAGTGAGTGAGCGTGTGTTAGTGAGTGATTATGTAAGGTTGTTAGTGAGTGTGCAAGAGTATGTGCATAAGAGTGCGTGTAAGTGAGTGTGTAAGAATGAGTTAAATCTAACCCCTCGATTAGATTGCACATTGTATCGCACTGCAGTGTATCTGTAAACGGTGAGTGTGTGCAAGGGTGAGTGTGTCTAAGAGTGAGCGAGTCAGCGTGTGAGTATGTCAATGAGAGTGACTGTGTAAGTGAGTTTGAGTGTGTGAGCGAGTTAGTGTGTAAGAATGAGTGAGTAGGTGAGTGAGTGTGCAAGTGTGTATAATGGTGGGTGTGAGTGAGGGTGAGTAAGTGTGTAAGAGTGATTGTTTAAGAGTGGGCGAGGGTGTGAGGGAGTGAGAGTGCGAGTGTAGGAGTGTGTGTGAGTGAATGTGTAAGAGTAAGTGTGCAAGTGAGTGAGCGTGTAAGAGGGCGAGTGTGTGTGTGTGATTGAATGAATGTGTAAGAGCGAGTGCCGGCGTGTGAGTGAGTGTGCGAGTGAGTGTTTAAGTGTGAGAGAGTGAGTGTGTGTAAGACTGAGTGAGTGATGTGAGTGTGAGAGTGAGTGTGTAATAATGAGTGAGTGTGTAGGAATAAGTGAGTTTCCGTGTATAAATGAGTGTGTATGAGTGAGTAACTGTGTAATAGTGAGCGAGTGTGAGTCGGGGTGTGTAAGAGTCAGTTAGCTAGTAAGTGAGTGAGAGTGTGTTAGTGAGTGATTTAGTGTGTGGTTGAGTATGTGAGTGGGTAAGAGAGTGAGTGTGTAAGAGTGAGTCGATGTGCATGAATGAGTGTGTGCGAGTGAGTGTGTGATTGAGTGCGCATGAGGTGGTGAGTGTTCGAGTTAGTGCATGAGTGTGAGTGAATGCGAGTTAGTGAGTGTGCGTAAGGATGTGTGTGACAGAGACAGTGTGTAATTCAGTCAGTGTAAGAGTGAGATTTAGTGAGTACGAGTGTGCTAGTGAGTATGCGTGTCCAAAAGTGAGTGTAGGTGAGTGTAAGAGTGAGAGTGAGTGTGTGAAAATGTGTGCATAAGAGGGAGTATAAGAGTGACTGAGTGTGGAAGTGTGACTGTGTGTAAGAGTGAGTGTGAATGATAGTTAGTATGTGTTAGTGAGAGAGTGTGAGTGTGTGAGTAAGAGTGAGTTTGAATCAGTGAGTGAGCCTGAGTGAGTGTGTAAGAGTGAGCGAGTTAGTGTGTGAGTGGGTATGTGAGTGTGAGTAACTGAATGTATAAGTGAGTGAGTGAATATCTGAGAGTGTGTGTGTTAGCGTGTGAGAGTGAGTGTGTCAGAGTGAGTGAATGAGTTTGTGAGTGACAGTGTGTGTGAGTGAGTGTGAAGGTGAGTAAGAGTATGTAAGAGTGAGTGTGTGTGAGTGAATGTGTAAGAATGAGCGAGTATGTGAGTGGGTGAGTGTTTAAGTGTGAGTGAGTGTGGAAGAGTGTGTGAGTGAGTGCGGAAGACTGAGCGAGTGTGTAGGAATGAGTGAGTTTCCATGTACAGGTGAGTGTGTAAGAGTGAATGAGGGTGTGTAAGAGTGAGTGTGTGTGAGTGATTGTGTAAGAGTGAGTGAGTGCGTAAGAGTATATTTGTAAGAGTGTGAGTGAGTGTGTAGGAGTGAGTTAACTCTAACCCCTCGATTAGATTCCACTCTGTAACTCACTCCCAGGTATCTGTTATTCTATATATAAACCATCCTGAACCCCTCGATTAGATTCCAGTCTGTAACTCACTCCCGGGTATCTGTTACTCTATATATAAACTATCCTGAACCCCTCGATTAGATTCCAGTCTGTAACTCACTCCCGGGTATCTGTTATTCTATATATAAACTATCCAGAACCCCTCGATTAGGTTCCAGCCTGTAACTCACCCCTGGGTATCTGTTATTCTACATATAAACTATCCTGAACCCCTCGATTAGATTCCAGTCTGTAACTTACTCCTGGGTATCTGTTATTCTATATATAAATCACCCCGAACCCCGCGATTAGATTCCAGTCTGTAACTCACTCCCGGGTATCTGTTGTTCTATATATAAACTATTGTGAAACCCTCGATTAGATTCCAGTCTGTAACTCACTCCTGGGTATCGGTTATTCTGTATATCATCTATCCCGAAGCCCCCCATTAGATTGCAGTCTGTAACTCACTCCCGGGTATCGGTTATTCTGTATATAATCTATCCCGAAGCCCCCCATTAGATTGCAGTCTGTAATTCATTCCCAGATACCATTTATTCTGTGTATTAACCAGCGATATGCCAGACTGAGATGAGGAGGAATTTTGTCACTCAGATGGTGGTGAATCCTGGGAATTCTCTATCCCAGAGGGATGTGGAGTCTCTGTCATTGAGCCGGTTCTAGACTGAGTTTGATGGATCAGCAAGAGGCACGGGGATAGGGCAGGAACATGGTGTTGAAATGGAAGAATCTCCATGATCATATTGACTGGTAGAGCGAGCTCGAAGGGCTGAATGGCCCAGTCCTGCTCCTATTCCTTGTGGTCTGTTATTGCCAATTATTTCTCTGTTTATCTATTTAAGATTATCCGGAAAAGTGGGATGGGAATGAATTCTGCATCGTTTGTGATTTGGATATTGGAGTAATCATCATTTGGGGTCAATTCTGTTATGTTGATAATTTGCTATCTTTTTTCAAAATACAACCCTTCCTTTGGAAACATTGCCTCATTCCCTCTACTTGCTGTAAATATCCTGGCAGCTTCTGTTGTGGAAATTGGAGAGGAACATTTATTCCATTTGTAACCCCATGCTGAACCTGACCTGGTAGTGTTTGATGGGGACAGTGTAGAGGGAGCTTTACTCTGTATCTAACCCCGTGCTGTACCTGTCCTGGGAGTGTTTGATGGGGACAGTGTAGAGGGAGCTTTACTCTGTATCTAACCCCGTGCTGTACCTGTCCTGGGAGTGTTTGATGGGGACAGTGTAGAGGGAGCTTTACTCTGTATCTAACCCCGTGCTGTACCTGTCCTGGGAGTGTTTGATGGGGACAGTGTAGAGGGAGCTTTACTCTGTATCTAACCCCGTGCTGTATCTGTTTTGGGAGTGTTTGATGGGGACCAACTTAGCTGGGAGCAGCAATTTATCCAGCACCCTGTTCTCTGGTAGGCAAACGAACGAGGACAACTCCTTTTTCACCAAGTTCCATCATTGAAGATAATTAAACTTCACCTCCCTCTGCATTTTATGTTTCTCCCTCAATTCTTCAAATCTACTTTCCAACAACAAGTCTTTAACCTGTCTCAGCCCAGCTTTATGCCACTGTTTAAATAGTGTATCCAGTCTTGCCGCCGGGGTGAATCGGGGGTTTCCATAAATAGGGGCTCGCACCGTCAAGTTTACCAAACCAAAATGGCGTCTCCGCTTGCTCCAGATGTTGAAGGAAGATGCCAGCACCGGGCTTTGTGTAAACCTCCCCGGGGGAAATGGGAGTGGAGCCGCAGCGGAAGTCTGCAAACTAGCCCCTTTACACGATGCTTCCACCACCTGTACCCATTCCGCTTCTTCCTCTCCCCACCATTGCCCAATCTTCTCCAAATTCACCGCCCAATAACAATACAAAAGATTGGGAAGCACCAACCCTCCCACCCACCCATTCTTTTTAAATGTGAGCTGGTATTTTTGAAGAGAAATCCAATTAATCTCCTTCCATTTACTGATGGAGAAGTGATCTGCCGCATTTTCTATCTGTTTAGAGCAGGGTGTCTGTGTGAGGGTAAGTGTGTTACTGTGTGTGTGGACTTTTCTCTCTCTGTCTATCTGCCAGTCGCCCTGGTCCAAGATTCTATTTCTCTCTCCACAGATGCTGCCTGCCCTGCTCAGTATTTTCCGCATTGGTACAAGAGCGAGGAGGTAAGGCTGAAGTTATACAAGACACTAGTTAGACCTCAGCTGGAATATTGTGGACAGTTCTGGGTGCCACATGATAGGAAGGGTGTGAACACACTGGAGCGAGTGCAGAGGAGGTTCACAAGAATGGTTCAGGAATGAGAAACTTCAGTGATGAGGTTAGATTGGAGAGGTTGGGTCTGTTCTCCACGCAGAGAAATGGCCAAGAGGAGATTTGATAGAGGTGTTCAAATTCTTGGGGGTGCCGGACAGAGTAGACAGGGAGAAATGGATCCCACTATTAAGAAGCTCAAGAACGAGATGGCACAGAATTAAAGGGAATTGGAAAAGAAGCAAATGTGGGGCGAAATTCTCCGGAAACGGCGCAATGTCTGCCGACTGGCGCCCAAAACGGCGCAAATCAGACTGGCATCGCGCCGCCCCAAAGGTGCAGAATGCTCCGCATCTTTGGGGGCCGAGCCCCAACATTGAGGGGCTAGGTCGGCGCCAGAGGAATTTCCGCCCCGCCAGCTGGCAGAAAATGCCTTTGGTGCCCCGCCAGCTGGCGCGGAAATGACATCTCCGGGCGGCGCATGCGTGTTTTAAAGGATCGTCCTTTTAGTCTGAGATGGTGTCCTCTGCTTCTAATTGTTCCTACAAGTGGAAACATCCTCTCCACGTCCACTCTATCCAGGCCTCACAGTATCCTGTAAGTTTCAATAAGATCCCCCACATCCTTCTAAACTCAGTACAGACCCAGTGTCCTGAACCATTCCTCATATGACAGGTTCTTCAATCCAGGGATCATTCTTGTGAACCTCCACTGGACCCTTTCCAAGGCAGCACATCCTTCCTTAGATACTGGGCCCAAAACTGCTCACAATACTCCAAATGGGGTCTGAGCCTTATACAACCTCAGAAGTACATCCCTGGTCTTGTATTCTCACCGTCTTGACATGAATGCTCAGAATCAGGGGTAGACCATTGCAGACTGAGATGAGGAGGAATTTCTTCATTGAGAGGATGGAGAATCTTGGAATTCTCTGATCCAGAGGGTTGTGGAAGCTCAATCATTGAGCATGTTCCAGACACAAATCGACTGTGTATAATACAATAGGAATGTGTGTGTGAGTGTGCGAGCGTCTGTGCGTGCCAGGATCTGTTTGAATGGTGGAGCAGACTCGATGGGCCAAATCGCCTACACATGCTCATATTTTCCTTTGAGACTTAAATGCGTATACACACACAAGTTCACAGATACACACACACACATGTGCGTGCACACACTGACTGGTACATACACGGCAACAGATACATACACACACACACACACACACGTGCGTGTACACACACATTGGCGCACACACATACATATATAGTAGCCATTTAAGACCATTTGATAGAATGCTACACATCCCAGTTTGCCAATGACACCAAACATTAGACAGCGTTGTAAGCAACATAGCTGGAAACATCAAATTGCAGGGAGATATTATCGTTTTGGCGGTACACTGAACTGGTGGACGTGTTTCAGTGTTGGGAAATGTTTCGATGATGTGCTTTAGACTTAAAAAGGATAGAACCGTGATCTTTATAAACGATGAGAAGACATAAACAGTGGAAGTTTAAACTGTACAGATATTTCACAGCGAGATTCACACAATACAGACAGCAATGTATGGTAGATTTTGGAAGTGCCACAAATGTTGCCAAGTGCAGTGCGAGGCGTACCTCAATGTTTCAGTCTTACTGAGAAACTGTCAGCCCACCGGACAACATTTCTGTATAATAGGATTGAAGCACAAGTTCAAATAGTTTTGTTTCAAAGTTTAAAATAACCAGTCATTTTTCTGTGCAGCTTTCGGAATCTGTCAGTGGAATTTAGGTTTTACAGGCAAGTGTTAACAAGAGTATTGGGAAATAATTAGAAGTTTTGATGGAGATATTCCTGCATTATGGAAATATGTGAGATCTATTTAGGGTTGGGGAATGGATTGATCAAAGGATGTAGTTTTTTGTTATCTATATCAGACTGACAGCCTTGAAGATTCACAACTTCCATGTGCTGAGAGAAAGGATTGATTAACCAAGGCCTATTATTCAAATACTTCAGACAAGTGACAAAACAACAATAACAGAGAATACACAAACAGAGACAAGCAGACACCTGTAATCGGAGCTTAAACTTCATGTTTAAATGTGAAGGGCTGAAATAAACAAGAGTCCCCCCTTGGATTCGGTGCAATTTGAGTTCTGCTTTTCCATAAAATAAAAATAACTGTCTGCAATGAAAAATTCTTTGGACCGGACAGAGGGATTTTGACTCTGTATTTAAGCCAGACAGTATTTGGGTTGTGAGTGTTTGATGGACAGTGCAGATAAAGCTTTACTCTGAAACACTGGAATTTAGTTTAAGAGTGATTTAATCACATGCTTCAGAATAATAATTGATATTGTACATCTCGTGTGTGTCTCAGTGTCAGCTGTGAAACATGTACAGCACAATCTCATCCTGTTTCTGTGTGTCTCTCTGAAATTCGCTGGTCCATTTCCTAAATTACCACTGACTAGATTTCAAAAGGGTTCCATTGCCTGTGAAGCAGTTTGTGATACCCAAAGGTTATGAAAAGTGCTTTAGAAAAGTCTGTCCGCAAGCTGTTGTGAGGATGTTCAGAGTCAGTGTGTGACTTGGGTCACACACAGGCCAGATACACCTCTCCAAGTTAAAGGTGGAGAATGGATCTCGCTCCATTTGAGAGCTGTATTGACGCAGCCTGTCTGAGTTTGTGTCTGTGTGTGAGTTTGTGTTTGTCTGTACACGTGTGTGTGTGTGTGTGTCTGGGGTGGGGTGGGAGGTTGTGTGTGTGACTCATTACGCGGCACGGTAGCACAGAGGGTAGCACTGTGGCTTCACAGCTCCAGGGTCCCGGGTTCGATTCCCGGCCTGTTCTCCCTGTGTCTGCGTGGTTTTCCTCCGGGAGCTCCGGTTTCCTCCCACAAGTCTGAAAGTCGTGCTGTTGGGTAATTTGAACATTCTGAATTCTCCCTCTGTGTACCCGAACAGGCGACGGAATGTGGCGACTAGGGGATTTTCACAGTAACTTCATTGCAGCATTAATGTAAGTCTACTTGTGACAATAAAGATTATTATACATGGTAGTCCCACAGGCTCTTACCCTGGGTACATGGTAGTCAGCACTCCAAAAGGGTTAATTGTAGTGTCCACAGCAGTATCGTGTAATGTAGTATTAACTGGGACAAGAGCTTCCAGTATAAACAGTGACGGGGTCAACTGCAGTGATCACTGGGAAAGGAGCTAATGTGTTCTCAATAGCGATATGGATGAGAACGGTTATATATTACAAGGTAATATTCACAATGACATTCTCAAATGCAGTAATATTTCTGACAGTGTAGAGCAGCATTTACAGCTACTGGGATGCTGCTGGGAAATAAATTCATCCAGGGCTTTGTATCGGATTATTAAAATAGGTTATTGATTCAGGTGGTCTAGTCGCTAAGGCAGGCTCGATCAGCTGAATGGCCCATTCCTGTTCCTATGTACCTCTCCTGGGAGTATTTGGTGAGGACAGATGTAGAGGGAGCTACATCTGGACAATTTTGGACGCTAAGAGCAATTTAGCTTGGCCAATCCACCTAACTTGCACATCTTTGGACTGTGGGAGGAAACCGGAGCACCCGGAGGAAACCCACGCGCACACGGGGAGGATGTGCAGACTCCGCACAGACAGTGGCCCAAGACGGAATCGAACCTGGGACCCTGGAGCTGTGAAGCAATTGTGCTATCCACAATGCTACCGTGCTGCCCCAGAGCTTTTCTCTGTATGTCACCCTGTGCTGTACCTGTCTTGGGAGTGTTTGATGGGGACAGCCTAGAGGGAGCTTTACTCTGTATCTAACCCCGTGCTGTACCTGTCCTGGGTGTGTTTGATGGGGACAGTGTAGAGGGAGCTTTACTCTGTATCTCACCCCGTGCTGCACCTGTCCTGGGAGTGTTTGATGGGGACAGTGTAGAGGGAGCTTTACTCTGTATCTAACCCCGTGCTGTACCTGTCCTGGGAGTGTTTGATGGGGACAGTGTAGAGGGAGCTTTACTCTGTATCTAACCCCGTGCTGTACCTGTCATGGGAGTGTTTGATGGGGACAGTGTAGAGGGAGCTTTACTCTGTATCTAACCCCGTGCTGCACCTGTCCTGGGTGTGTTTGATGGGGACAGTGTAGAGGGAGCTTTACTCTGTATCTAACCCCGTGCTGTACCTGTCATGGGAGTGTTTGATGGGGACAGTGTAGAGGGAGCTTTACTCTGTATCTCACCCCGTGCTGTACCTGTCCTAGGAGTGTTGATGGGGGCAAAACAAAGAACAAAGAACAAAGAAATGTACAGCACAGGAACAGGCCCTTCGGCCCTCCAAGCCCGCGCCGACCATACTGCCCGACTAAATTACAATCTTCTACACTTCCTGGGTCCGTATCCTTCTATTCCCATCCTATTCATATATTTGTCAAGATGCCCCTTAAATGTCCCTCTCGTCCCTGCTTCCACTACCTCCTCCGGTAGTGAGTTCCAGGCACCCACTACCCTCTGCGTAAAAAACTTGCCTCGTACATCTACTCTAAACCTTGCCACTCTCACCTTAAACCTATGCCCCCTAGTAATTGACCCCTCTACCCTGGGGAAAAGCCTCTGACTATCCACTCTGTCTATGCCCCTCATAATTTTGTATACCTCTATCAGGTCGCCCCTCAACCTCCTTCGTTCCAGTGAGAACAAACCGAGTTTATTCAATCGCTCCTCATAGCTTATGCCCTCCAGACCAGGCAACATTCTGGTAAATCTCTTCTGCACCCTCTCGAAAGCCTCCACATCCTTCTGGTAGTGTGGCGACCAGAATTGAACACTATACTCCAAGTGTGGCCTAACTAAGGTTCTATACAGCTGCAACATGACTTGCCAATTCTTATACTCAATGCCCTGGCCAATGAAGGCAAGCATGCCGTATGCCTTCTTGACTACCTTCTCCACCTGTGTTGCCCCTTTCAATGACCTGTGGACCTGTACTCCTAGATCTCTTTGACTTTCAATACTCTTGAGGGTTCTACCATTCACTGTATATTCCCGACCTGCATTAGCCCTTCCAAAATGCATTACTCTGTATCTAACCCCGTGCTGTACCTGTCATGGCAGTGCAGAGGGAGCTTTACTCTTTATCTAATCTTATGCTGTCCCTGTCCTGTTAATGTTTAATGGGGACAGTGTAGAGGGAGCTTCACTCTGTATCTAACCCCGTGCTGTACCTATCCTGGGAGTGTTTGATGGGGATAGTGTAGAGGTTGCTTTACTCTGTATCTAACCCCGTGCTGTACCTGTCCTAGGACTGTTAGATGGGGACAGTGTAGCGGGAGATTTACTCTGATTCTACCCCCGTGCTGTACCTGTCCTGGGAGTGTTTGTTGGGGACAGTGTAGAGGGAGCTTTACGCTGTATCTAACCCCGTGCTGTACCTGTCTTGGGAGTGTTTCATGGGGACAATGCAGAGGGAGCTTTACTCTGTATCTAACCCGTGCTGTGCCTGTCCTGGGACTGTTTGATGAGGACAATGTAGAGGGAGCTTTACTCTGTATCTGACCCCGTGCTGTACCTGCTCTGGAAGTGTTTCATGGGGACAGCGTGGAGGGATCTTTACTCTGGATCTAACCCTGTTCTGTACCTGTCCTGGGAGTGTTTGATGGGGACAGTGTAGAGGGAGCTTTACTCTGTATCTAACCCCGTGCTGTACCTGTCCTGGGAGTGTTTGATGGGGACAGTGTAGAGGGGGCATTACTCTCTATCTAACCCCGTGCTGTACCTGTCCTGGGAGTGTTTGATGGGTCTTTATGAAAAATCCCTGGCCACAAAAACAATGCTCTTTTTAAAGTTTCACTTCATATTTTGCATGTTGTTCACAGACAGATTTCTTCAATGAGCTGCTCTATAAATTTGGATTCAGTTTGATTTTTTCTCACTGTGAGATGTAAAGCTTATTCCTCAATCAATACAGGGTCATCGGCAACAACATATTTCTATTAGAAAAGGAGGTTCAATGGGATTTTTCACTGAAATCCACTGATGTCAGTTCATGAGATTAGAATTTATAATGAAACAATTTGGATTCAATGAAAACGGTCAGTGTGATAACCCCAACTGCTTTCTGCTCACTCGCCCCTCACTCTCCACTCTCACCTTGTTTTTAATTTGGGGAATTCTGCAGGCAGCTTGTGCACCGGAAGAGCCCAAAAACGGTGGCACTTTCAAAATTAAGTTCAGAGTCTCTGAAGATGGATTTCTTTCTATCTTTCTACTTGAATATGTACAAACTGACAGCAGGCATATTTATTGCACAGTAAGATTCCACAATCAGAAATGTGATCATAGTGGAAAATTCTCCCACGTCCCCTGTGGAAAGGATGAATTAACTCCCTCATTCCCACGTTTAAGTTTCAGACTTTTAACTCATGACCTTCAAACATTTTGCAGTCCGTGAGCTACTTTTTAATAAGTGTGGTCACTGTTGCTGTGTTTTTTGAAAATATTTTCATTCCGATGAGGACGGACATAACAACATACAAACAATCAGTCAGTCACAACACAAACAAAATACTATTCTCCTCATTTGACATTTATTCCTTGATTTCCATTAAACCTTTCCCCTCTTCCCTCCCCTTCCCCACTGGCAACAAACAGATATGTAAATAGAGACAAGAACAGCTTCCATCTCGTCCAGAAACCCCCATCTGAGCCACAAAAGGCTAACTTTAGTTTCTCAAGTTTAAGGAATTCCGCAATATCCCTCAACCATGTTGATATTTTTGGCGGATCTTCTGACTTCCCTTCCAATAAAATTAGTCTCCGGGCGATCAATGTGGCAAAGGCCACCACATCAGCCCCGTCCCCATCCATTAGTCCCGGTACTTCCGACACCCCAGAAATTGCCTCTTGTGGTCCCAGTAATATTTCCACCTCCACAACTTTTGTTTGTGTTTTAAATAGCGAGAGCCAGAACCCCACGAATTGTGGACGTGACCAGAAGATGTGGACATGGTTAACAGGTCCTCCTTTACACTCTCACATTTATCTTCTTCCTCTGTGAAGAATCTGCTCATTCGGTCCTGTGTCATATGGCCCCTGTGTACATCCTTGAATTGTATCAAGCCCATCCGAGCACATGAAGATGTCGCATTCACCCTGGTATAATCTCACTCCATCGTCCCCATTCCAACGCCACATCCAACTCTTCCTTCCACTTTTGTTTCATCTCTTCAATCGCTGCTTTCTTTCTGTCCATCAGCCACCTGTAAATGTTAGTAATTCTCCCATTACCAACTCAGCTGGGAGGAGCAATTTATCCAGCACCTTGTTCTCTGGTAGGCAAACGAACGTGGACAACTCCTTTTTCACCAAGTTTCATCATTGAAGATAATTAAACTTCACCTCCCTCTGCATTTTATGTTTCTCCCTCAATTCTTCAAATCTACTTTCCAACAACAAGTCTTTAACCTGTCTCAGCCCAGCTTTATGCCACTGTTTAAATATTGTATCCAGTCTTGCCGCCGGGGTGAATCGGGGGTTTCCATAAACAGGGGCTCGCACCGTCAAGTTTACCAAACCAAAATGGCGTCTCCGCTTGCTCCAGATGTTGAAGGAAGATGCCAGCACCGGGCTTTGTGTAAACCTCCCCGGGGGAAATGGGAGTGGAGCCGCAGCGGAAGTCTGCAAACTAGCCCCTTTACACGATGCTTCCACCACCTGTACCCATTCCGCTTCTTCCTCTCCCCACCATTGCCCAATCTTCTCCAAATTCACCGCCCAATAACAATACAAAAGATTGGGAAGCACCAACCCTCCCACCCACCCATTCTTTTTAAATGTGAGCTGGTATTTTTGAAGAGAAATCCAATTAATCTCCTTCCACTTACTGATGGAGAAGTGATCTGCCGCATTTTCTATCTGTTTAGAGCAGGGTGTCTGTGTGAGGGTAAGTGTGTTACTGTGTGTGTGGACTTTTCTCTGTCTATCTGCCAGTCGCCCTGGTCCAAGATTCTATTTCTCTCTCCACAGATGCTGCCTGACCTGCTCAGTATTTTCCGCATTGGTACAAGAGCGAGGAGGTAAGGCTGAAGTTATACAAGACACTAGTTAGACCTCAGCTGGAATATTGTGGACAGTTCTGGGTGCCACATGATCGGAAGAGTGTGAACACACTGGAGCGAGTGCAGAGGAGGTTCACAAGAATGGTTCAGGAATGAGAAACTTCAGTGATGAGGTTAGATTGGAGAGGTTGTGTCTGTTCTCCACGGAGAAAATTGGCCAAGAGGAGATTTGATGGAGGTGTTCAAATTCTTGGGGGTGCCGGACAGAGTAGACAGGGAGAAACGGATCCCACTATTAAGAAGCTCAAGAACGAGATGGCACAGAATTAAAGGGAATTGGAAAAGAAGCAATTGTGGGGCGAAATTCTCCGGCAACGGCGCGATGTCTGCCGACTGGCGCCCAAAACGGCGCAAATCAGACGGGCATCGCGCCGCCCCAAAGGTGCGGAATGTTCCGCATTTTTGGGGGCCGAGCCCCAACATTGAGGGGCTAGGTCGGCGCCAGAGGAATTTCCGCCCTGCCAGCTGGCAGAAAATGCCTTTGGTGCCCCGCCAGCAGGCGCGGAAATGACATCTCCGGGCGGCGCATGCGCGGGAGTGTCAGCGGCCGCTGACAGTTTCCCACGCATGTGCAGTGGAGGGAGTCTCCTCCGCCTCTGCCATGGTGGAGACCGTGGCGGAGGCAGAAGGGAAAGAGTGCCCCCACGGCACAGGCCCGCCCGCGGATCGGTGGGCCCCGATCGCGGGCCAGGCCACCGTGGGGGCACCCCCCGGGGCCAGATCGCCCCGCGCCCCCCCCGAGGACCCCGGAGCCCGCCCACGCCGCCTTGTCCCGCCGGTAAGGTAGGTGGTTCAATTTACGCTGGCGGGACAGGCATTTTAGCGGCGGGACTTCGGCCCATCCGGGCCGGAGAATCGAGCAGGGGGGCCCGCCAACCGGCGCGGCGCGATTCCCGCCCTGCCGAATCTCCGGTGCCGGAGACTTCGGCAACCAGCAGGGGCGGGATTCACGCCAGCCCCTGGCGATTCTCCGACCCCCCGCCCCTGATGTGAGAAAATGGAAACAGTATAGTGTAGAGAGAGCCCTGCTCGCTATCTGACCCCGTGCTGTACCTGTCCTGGGAGTGTTTGATGGGGACAGTGTAGAGGGAGCTTTGCTCTGTATCTAACCCCGTGCTGTACCTGTCCTGGGAGTGTTTGATGGGGACAGTGTAGAGGGAGCTTTACTCTGTATCTAACCCCGTGATGTCCCTGTCCTGGGAGTGTTTGATGGGAACAGTGTAGAGAGAGCCCTGCTCGATATGTAACCCCGTTTTGTACCTGTGCTGGGAGTGTTTGATGGGGACAGTGCAGAGGAGCTTTACTCCGTATGTAACCCCGTGATGTACCTGTCCTGGGAGTGTTTGATGGGTCAGTGCAGAGGAGCTTTACTCCGTATGTAACCCCATGATGTACCTGTCCTGGGAGTGTTTGCCAGGGACTGTGTGGAGGAATCTGTGTCTAACCCCATGATGTACCTTTAGAACATAGAACATAGAACATAGAACATACAGTGCAGAAGGAGGCCACTCGGCCCATCGAGTCTGCACCGACCCACCTAAGCCCTCACTTCCACCCCATCCCCGCAACCCAATAACCCCTCCTAACCTTTTTGGACACTAAGGGCAATTTACCCTGGCCAATCCACCTAACCTGCACGTCTTTGGACTGCGGGAGGAAACCGGAGCACCCGGAGGAAACCCACGCACACACGGGGAGGACGTGCAGACTCCGCACAGACAGTGACCCAAGCCGGGAATCGAACCTGGGACCCTGGCGCTGTGAAGCCACAGTGCTATCCACTTGTGCTACCGTGCTGCCCTGAAACCTTGCAAAGGGCTCGTCCGGGATTTGAACCCGGGACCTCTCGCAAGTTTCGAAACCGCCACACCCAAAGCGAGAATCATACCCCTAGACCAACGAGCCGCGTCATGGTTTACTGGTCATGTTTGATGGAGATTCAAAATCTGCAATAAATGTCTTATATTAGTTTCTCCATCTGTCTGTTTCTGCTTCTCTCTCTGTCTGTGTGGGAATATTGTCAACAGAAAATCCACGATAAGCAGTCAGCCATTTTAAGTTACTTAATGGTGGCCATTTTAGGTGAGCACAGCACAGTCATTTCTGACATTTGTACACGTTGGTGTAACAAAATCCTGATGGAAAGTGTCTGATTTAAACAATGATTTGTTGAAAAATGTGGATGTAGAAAGGGAGCTGGCTGTCCTTGTACACCAGTCACTGAAAGTGGAGAGGGGGGTGCAGCAAGCAGTTAAGAAGGCCAATGATATGTTGGCCTTCATTGAAAGAGGGATTTGAGTTCAGAAGTGGAGATGTCTTCCTGCAGTTACACAAGGCCTTGGTGAGACCACACCAGGAGTATTGCGTACAGTTTCGGTATCCCTAACTAAGAAAGGATATAGTTGCCAGAGAGGGAGTGCATCGGAGGGACAATCGGCTGATAGGGAGGTTACCGGGCTGTCCTTCAAGGAGAGATTGGTTTGACTGTGGCACAGTGGTTAGCACTGCTGCCTCACAGTGCCAGTGACCCGGGTTAAATTCCGGCCTTGTGTGACTGATTATGTGGAGTTGGCAGTTTCTCCCCGTGTGTGCGTGGGTTTCCTCCGGGTGCTCCGGTTTCCTTCCACAGCCCAAAGATGTGCAGGCTAGGTGGAATGGTCCTGCTAAATTACCCCTTAGTGTCCAAGAAAGATTGTTTAGATTAGGTTAAGGAGTTGTTGGGATAGGGCGGGTGACTGAGCTTACATAGGGTGCTGTGTCAGAAGGTTGGTGTAGATTCGATGGGCAGAATGGCCTCCTTCTGCATTGTAGGGATTCTGTGATTGTGCCTGTATTCACCAGAGCCGAGAAGGATGAGAGGAGATGTTGGCCGTGCGAAATTGCCCCTGAGTGGCCCAAAGGTTAGGTGGTGTTACTGGGGTTATTTGGATTTGGTGGAGGCGTGGGCTTGGGTAGGGTGCTCTCTCCGAGGGCCAGTGCAGACTCGATGGGCCAAATGGCCTACTCCTGCAATGTATATTCTATGATTCTCTGTATCACATTCCAACAGCGCTGTTCAGACTACACACAGGGATGGTGATTTCCATGTTGTACTGCCTCTGCCATGTCTTGGGAGTGATCATGGAGACAGTGTAGAGGAAACCTTACTCTGTATCTAACCCCGTGTTGTACCTGTTCTGGAAGTGTTTGATGGGGACAGTGTAGAGGGAGCTTTACTCTGTATCTAACCCCGTGTTTTACCTGTTCTGGGAGTGTTTGATGGGGACAGTGTAGAGGAAACCTTACTCTGTATCTAACCCCGTGTTTTACCTGTTCTGGGAGTGTTTGATGGGGACAGTGTAGAGGGAGCTTTACTCTCTATCTAACCCCGTGCTGTATGGACGGATAGCACAGGACACATTTCTGTATAAATAGATTCCAGTCTGTAACTCACTCCCGGGTATCTGTTATTCTATTTCTAAACTATCTTGAACCCCTCGATTAGATTCCAGTCTGTAACTCACTCCCGGGTATCTGTTATTCTATATATAAACCATCCTGTACCCCTTGATTAGATTCCAGTCTGTAACTCACTCCCGGGTATCTGTTATTCTATATATAAACTATCCTGAACCCCTCGATTAGATTCCAGTCTGTTACTCACTCCTGGGTATCTGTTATTCTATATATTAAACCACCCTGAACCCCTCAATTCGATTCCAGTCTGTAACTCACTCCTGGGTATCTGTTATTCTGTATATAATCTATCACGAAGCCCTCCATTAGATTGCAGTCTGTAATTCATTCCCAGATACCATTTATTCTGTGTATTAACCAACGGACTGAGATGAGGAGGAATTTCGTCACTCAGATGGTGGTGAATCCTGGGAATTCTCTATCCCAGAGGGGTGTGGAGACTCTGTCATTGAGCCGGTGTTAGACTGAGATTGATGGATCAGCAAGAGGCACGGGGATAGGGCAGGAACACGGTGTTGAAATGGAAGAATCTCCATGATCATATTGACTGGTGGAGCGAGCTCGAAGGGTTGAATGGCCCAGTCCTGCTCCTATTCCTTGTGGTCTGTTATTGCCAATTATTTCTCTGTTTATCTATTTACGATTATCCAGAAAAGTGGGATGGGAATGAATTCTGCATCGTTTGTGATTTGGATATTGGAGTAATCATCATTTGGGGTCAATTCTGTTATGTTGATAATTTGCTATCATTTTTCAAAATAAAACCCTTCCTTTGGAAACATTGCCTCATTCCCTCTACTTGCTGTAAATATCCTGGCAGTTTCTGTTGTGGAAATTGGAGAGGAACATTTATTCCGTTTGTAACCCATGCTGAACCTGACCTGGTAGTGTTTGATGGGGACAGTGTAGAGGGAGCTTTACTCTGTATCTAACCCCGTGCTGTACCTGTCCTGGGAGGGTTTGATGGGGACACTGTAGAGGGAGCTTTACTCTGTATCTAAACCTGTGCTGTACCTGTCCTGGGTGTGTTTGATGGTGACAGTGTAGAGGGAGCATTACTCTGTATCTAACCCCGTGCTGTACCTTTCCTGGGAGTGTTTGATGGGGACAGTGTAGAGGGAGCTTGACTCTGTATCTAACCACGTGCTGTACCTGTTCTGGGAGTGTTTGATGGGGACAGTGTAGAGGGAGCTTGACTCTGTATCTAACCCCGTGTTGTACCTGTCCTGGGAGTGTTTGATGGGGACAGTGTAGAGGGGGGTTTACTCTGTATCTAACCCCGTGCTGTATCTTTCCTGGGAGTGTTTGATGGGTCAGTGTAGAGGGAGCTTGACTCTGTATCTAACCCCGTGCTGTTCCTGTCCTGGGAGTGTTTGATGGGGACAGTGTAGAGGGAGCTTGACTCTGTATCTAACCCCGTGCTGTATCTGTCCTGGGAGTGTTTGATGGGGACAGTGTCGTGGGAGCTTTACTCTGTATCTAACTCCTTATTCATGGGTCACTAAACGCCAGCGTGCGGGTACATTAAGCAATCAGGAAGGCCAATGGTACGTTAACTTTCATCGCTCGGGGTTATTAGTATTGGGGTTAAGAAGACTTGCTGCAATTGTACAGAGCCTTGGTCACAACACACCTGGACCATTGTGTGGAGTTTTTTTCTCCATATCTAACGAAGGATATACTTGCTCTGGAAGGAGTGTAACGGAGATTCAACAGACGAATCCCTGGGATGCTGAAGTTGTCTGATGAGGAGAGACTGAGGAAAATGTACCTGTGTTCCCGAGAGTGCCGGAAAATGAGAGGTGATCTTGAAACATACAGAATTCATACGGGGCATCACAAGATAGATGTAGGTCAGATGTTCTCTCTGACTGGTGAGATTAGACCCAGGGGGAGGGGGCACAGTCTCAAACCATAAGACCATAAGACACTGAAGCAGAATTAGGCCACTCGGCCCATCGAGTCTGCTCCGCCATTCAATCATGACTGATATTTTTTCATTCCCATTCTCCTGCCTTCTCCCCATAACCCCTGATCCCCTTATTGATCAAGAACCTATCTATCTCTGTCTTAGAGAAACTCAGTGATTTGACCTCCACAGCCTTCTGCGGCAAAGAGTTCCACATATTCACCGCCCTCTGGCTGAAGAAATTCCTCCTCATCTCTGTTTTAAAGGATCGTCCCTTTAGTCTGAGATGGTGTCCTCTGCTTCTAATTGTTCCTACAAGTGGAAACATCCTCTCCACGTCCACTCTATCCAGGTCTCGCAGTATCCTGTAAGTTTCAATAAGATCCCCCCTCATCCTTCTGAACTCAGTACAGACCCAGTGTCCTCAACCATTCCTCATACGACAGGTTCTTCAATCCAGGGATCATTCTTGTGAACCTCCACTGGACCCTTTCCAAGGCCAGCACATCCTTCCTTAGATACTGGGCCCAAAACTGCTCACAATACTCCAAATGGGGTCTGAGCCTTATACAGCCTCAGAAGTACATCCCTGGTCTTGTATTCTCGCCCTCTTGACATGAATGCTCAGAATCAGGGGTAGACCATTGCAGACTGAGATGAGGAGGAATTTCTTCATTGAGAGGATGGAGAATCTTGGAATTCTCTGATCCAGAGGGTTGTGGAAGCTCAATCATTGAGCATGTTCCAGACACAAATCGACTGTGTATAATACAATAGGAATGTGTGTGTGAGTGTGCGTGCGTCTGTGCGTGCCAGGATCTGTTTGAATGGTGGAGCAGACTCGATGGGCCAAATCGCCTACACATGCTCATATTTTCCTTTGAGACTTAAATGCGTATACACACACAAGTTCACAGATACACACACACATGTGCGTGCACACACTGACTGGTACATACACGGCAACAGATACATACACACACACATGCGTGCATAGACACATGTGTGTACACACACATTGGCGCACACCCATACATATATATTAGCCATTTAAGACCATTTGATAGAATGCTACACATCCCAGTTTGCCAATGACACCAAACATTAGACAGCGTTGGAAGCAACATAGCTGGAAACATCAAATTGCAGGGAGATATTATCGTTTTGGCAGTACACTGAACTGGTGGACGTGTTTCAGTGTTGGGAAATGTTTCGATGATGTGCTTTAGAATTAAAAAGGATAGAACCGTATCTTTATAAACGATGAGAAGACAGAAACGGTGGAAGTTTAAACTGTACAGATATTTCACAGCTAGATTCACACAATACAGACAGCAATGTATGGTAGATTTTGGAAGTGCCACAAATGTTGCCAAGTGCAGTGCGAGGCGTACCTCAATGTTTCAGTCTTACTGAGAAACTGTCAGCCCACCCGACAACATTTCTGTACAATAGGATTGAAGCACAAGTTCAAATAGTTTTGTTTCAAAGTTTAAAATACCCAGTCATTTTTCTGTGCAGCTTTCGGAATCTGTCAGTGGAATTTAGGTTAGACAGACAAGTGTTAACAAGAGTATTGGGAACTGATTGGAAGTTTTGATGGAGATATTCCTGCATTATGGAAATATGTGAGATCTATTTAGGGTTGGGGAATGGATTGATCAAAGGATGTAGCTTTTTGTTATCTAGATCAGACTGACAGCCTTGAAGATTCACAACTTCCATGTGCTGAGAGAAAGGATTGATTAACCAAGGCCTATTATTCAAATACTTCAGACAAATGACAAAACAACAATAACAGAGAATATACAAACAGAGGCAAGCAGACACCTTTAATCGGAGCTTAAACTTCATGTTTAAATGTGAAGGGCTGAAATAAACAAGAGTCCACCCTGGGATTCGGTGCAATTTGAGTTCTGCTTTTCCAAAAAATAAAAATAACTGTCTGCAATGAAAAATTCCGAGGACAGGACAGAGGGATTTTGACTCTGTATTTAAGCCCAGACAGCATTTGGGTTGTGAATGTTTGATGGACAGTGCAGATAAAGCTTTACTCTGAAACACTGGAATTTAGTTTAAGGGTGATTTAATCACATGCTTCAGAATAATAATTGATATTGTACATCTCGTGTGTGTCTCAGTGTCAGCTGTGAAACATGTACAGCACCATCTCATCCTGTTTCTGTGTGTCTCTCTGAAATTCACTGGTCCATTTCCTAAATTACCACTGACTAGATTTCAAAAGGGCTCCATTGCCTGTGAAGCAGTTTGTGATACCCAAAGGTTATGAAAAGTGCTTTAGAAAAGTCTGTCCGCAAGCTGTTGTGAGGATGTTCAGAGACGGTGTGTAACTTGGGTCACACACAGGCCAGATACACCTCTCCAAGTTAAAGGTGGAGAATGGATCTCGCTCCATTTGAAAGATGTATTGACCCAGCCTGTCTGAGTTTGTGTCTGTGTGTGAGTTTGTGTTTGTCTGTACACGTGTTTGTGTGTCTGGGGTGGGGTGGGAGGTTGTGTGTGTGACTCATTACGCGGCACGGTAGCACAGTGGGTAGCACTGTGGCTTCACAGCTCCAGGGTCCCGGGTTCGATTCCCAGCACGTTCTCTCTGTGTCTGCGTGGGTTTCCTCTGGGAGCTCCGGTTTCCTCCCACAAGTCTGAAAGACGTGCTTTTAGGTAATTTGGACATTCTGAATTCTCCCTCTGTGTACCCGAACAGGCGCCGGAATGTGGCGACTAGGGGCTTTTCACAGTAACTTCATTGCAGTGTTAATGTAAGCCTACTTGTGACAATAAAGATTATTATACATGGTAGTCCCACAGGCTCTTACCCTGGGTACATGGTAGTCAGCACTCCAAAAGGGTTAATTGTAGTGTCCACAGCAGTATGGTGTAATGTAGTATTAACTGGGACAAGAGCTTACAGTATAAACAGTGACGGGGTCAACTGCAGTGATCACTGGGAAAGGAGCTAATGTGTTCTCAATAGCGATATGGATGAGAACGGTTATATATTACAAGGTAATATTAACAATGACATTCTCAAATGCAGTAATATTTCTGACACAGTGTAGAGCAGGATTTACAGCTACTGATGCTGCTAGGAAATAAATTCATCCAGGGCTTTGTATCGGATTATTAAAATTGGTTATTGTTAAGGTGGTCTAGTCGCGAAGGAAGGCTCGATCAGCTGGATGGCCCACTTCTGTTCCTATGTACCTCTCCTGGGAGTATTTGATGGGGACAGATGTAGAGGGATCTTTACTGTGCATCTAACCCCGTGCTGTACCTGTCCTGGGAGTATTTGATGGGGACAGGTGTAGAGGGAGATTTACTCTGTATCTAACACCGTGCTGTACCTGTCCTGGGAGTTTTTGATGTGGACAGTGTAGAGGGAGCTTTACTCTGTATCTCACCCTGTGCTTTGCCTGTCTTGGGAGTGTTTGATGGGGACAGTCCAGAGGGAGCTTTACTCTGTATCACCCCGTGCTATACCCATCCTAGGAGTGTTTGATGGGGACAGTCCAGAGGGAGCTTTAATCTTTATCTAACCCTATGCTGTACCTGTCCTGGGAATGTTTAATGGGGACAGTGTAGAGGGAGCTTTATTCATTATCTAACCTCGTGCTGTACCTGTCCTGTAGTGTTTGATGGGGAAAGTGTAGAGGGAGCTTTACTCTGTATCCAACCCCATGCTGTACCTGTCCTGAGAGTGTTTGCTGGGGACAGTGTAGAGGGAGCTTTACTCTGTATCTAACCCTGTGCTGTACCTCTCCTGGGAGTTTTTGATGTGGACAGTGTAGAAGGAGCTTGACTCTGTATCTCACCCTGTGCTGTACCTGTCTTGGGAGTGTTTGATGGGGACAGTCTAGAAGGAGCTTTACTCTGCATCACCCCGTGCTGTACCCATCCTAGGAGTGTTTGATGGGGACAGTATTGAGGGTGCTTTACTCTGTACCTAACCTCGTGCTGTGCCTGTCCCTGTGAGTGTTTGATGGGGACAGTGCAGAGGGAGCTTTACTCTTTATGTAAACTCATGCTGTACCTGTCCTGGTGTGTTTAATGGGGACAGTGTAGGGGGAGCTTTACTCTGTATCTAACCCCGTGTTGTACCTGTCCTGGGAGTGTCCGATGGGGATGGTGTAGAGGGAGCTTTACTTTGTCTCTAACCCCATGCTGTACCTGTCCTGGGAGTGTTTGATGGTGACTGTGTATAGGGAGCTTTACTCTGATTCTAACCCCGTGCTGTACCTGACCTGGAAGTGTTTCATGGGGACAGTGCAGAGGGAGCTTTACTCTGTATCTAACCCGTGCTGTGCCTGTCCTGGGAATGTTTAATGGGGACAGTGTAGAGGGAGCTTTACTCTGTATCTGACCCGTGCTGTACCTGTCCTGGGAATGTTTAATGGGGACAGTGTAGAGGGAGCTTTACTCTGTATCTGACCCCGTGCTGTACCTGCTCTGGAAGTGTTTGATGGGGACAGCGTGGCGGGAGCTTTACTCTGGATCTAACCCTGTGCTGTACCTGTCCTGGGAGTGTTTGATGGGGACAGTGTTGAGGGAGCATTACTCTTTATCTAACCCCGTGCTGTACCTGTCCTGGGAGTGTTTGATGGGGACAGTGTAGAGGGAGATTTACTCTGTATCTAACCCGTGCTGTACCTGTCCTGGGAGTGTTTGATGGGGACATTGTAGAGGGAGCTTTACTCTGTATCTAACCCCGTGCTGTACCTGTCCTGGGAGTGTTTGATGGGGACAGTGTAGAGGGAGCTTTACTCTGTATCTAACCCCGTGCTGTACCTGTCCTGGGAGTGTTTGATGGAGACAGTGTTGAGGGAGCATTACTCTTTATCTAACCCCGTGCTGTACCTGTCCTGGGAGTGTTTGATGGGTCTTTATGAGAAATCCCTGGCCACAAAAAGAAAGCTCATTTTAAAGTTTCACTTCATATTTTGCATGTTGTTCACAGACAGATTTCTTCAATGAGCTGCTCTATAAATTTGGATTCAATTTGATTTTTTCTCACTGTGAGATGTAAAGCTTATTCCTCAATGAAAACAGGGTCATCGGCAACAACATCTTTTTATTAGACAAGGAGGTTAAATGGGATTTTTCACTGAAATCCACTGATGTCAGTTCATGAGATTCGAATTTATAATGAAACAATTTGGATTCAATGAAAACGGTCAGTTTGATAACCCCAACTGCTTTCTGTTAACTCGCCCCTCACTCTCCTCTCTCACCTTGTTTTTAATTTGGGGAATTCTGCAGGCAGCTTGTGCACAGGAAAAGCCCAAAAATGGTGGCACTTTCAAAATTAAGTTCAGAGTCTCTGAAGATGGATTTCTTTCTCTCTTTCTACTTGAACATGTACAAACTGACAGCAGACATATTGATTGCATAGTAAGATTCCACAATCAGAAATGTGATCATAGTGGAAAATTCTCCCACGTCCCCTGTGGAAAGGATGAATTAACTCCCTCATTCCCACGTTTAAGTTTAAGACTTTTAACTCATGGCCTTCAAACATTTTGCAGTCCGTGAGCTACTTTTTAATAAGTGTGGTCACTGTTGCTGTGTTTTTTGAAAATATTTTCATTCCCATGAGGACGGACATAACAACATACAAACAATCAGTCAGTCACAACACAAACAAAATACTATTCTCCTCATTTGACATTTATTCCTTTATTTCCATTAAACCTTTCCCCTCTTCCCTCCCCTTCCCCACTGGCAACAAACAGATATGTAAATAGAGACAAGAACAGCTTCCATCTCGTCCAGAAACCCCATCTGAGCCACAAAGGGCTAACTTTAGTTTCTCAAGTTTAAGGAATTCCGCAATATCCCTCAACCATGTTGATATTTTTGGCGGATCTTCTGACTTCCCTTCCAATAAAATTAGCCTCCGGGCGATCAATGTGGCAAAGGCCACCACATCGGCCCCGTCCCCATCTATTAGTCCCGGTACTTCCGACACCCCAGAAATTGCCTCATGTGGTCCCAGTAATATTTCCACCGCCACAACTTTTGTTTGTGTTTTAAATAGCGAGAGCCAGAAGCCCACGAATTGTGGACGTGACCAGAAGATGTGGACATGGTTAACAGGTCCTCCTTGACATTCTCACATTTATCTTCTTCCTCTGTGAAGAATCTGCTCATTCTGTCCTGTGTCATATGGCCCCTGTGTACATCCTTGAATTGTATCAAGCACATCCGAGCACATGAAGATGTCGCATTGACCCTGGTATAATCTCACTCCATCGTCCCCATTCCAACGCCACATCCAACTCTTCCTTCCACTTTTGTTTCATCTCTTCAATCGCTGCTTTCTTTCTGTCCATCAGCCACCTGTAAATGTTAGTAATTCTCCCATTACCAACTCAGCTGGGAGGAGCAATTTATCCAGCACCTTGTTCTCTGGTAGGCAAACGAACGAGGACAACTCCTTTTTCACCAAGTTTCATCATTGAAGATAATTAAACTTCACCTCCCTCTGCATTTTAAGTTTCTCCCTCAATTCTTCAAATCTACTTTCCAACAACAAGTCTGTAACCTGTTTCAGCCCAGCTTTATGCCACTGTTTAAATATTGTATCCAGTCTTGCCGCCGGGGTGAATCGGGGGTTTCCATAAACAGGGGCTCGCACCGTCAAGTTTACCAAACCAAAATGGCGTCTCCGCTTGCTCCAGATGTTGAAGGAAGATGCCAGCACCAGGCTTTGTGTAAACCTCCCCGGGGGAAATGGGAGCGGAGCCGCAGCGGATGTCTGCAAACTAGCCCCTTTACACGATGCTTCCACCACCTGTACCCATTCCGCTTCTTCCTCTCCCCACCATTGCCCAATCTTCTCCAAATTCACCGCCCAATAACAATACAAAAGATTGGGAAGCACCAACCCTCCCACCCACCCATTCTTTTTAAATGTGAGCTGGTATTTTTGAAGAGAAATCCAATTAATCTCCTTCCATTTACTGATGGAGAAGTGATCTGCCGCATTTTCTATCTGTTTAGAGCAGGGTGTCTGTGTGAGGGTAAGTGTATTACTGTGTGTGTGGACTTTTCTCTATCTGTCTATCTGCCAGTCGCCCTGGTCCAAGATTCTATTTCTCTCTCCACAGATGCTGCCTGACCTGCTCAGTATTTTCCGCATTGGTACAAGAGCGAGGAGGTAAGGCTGAAGTTATACAAGACACTAGTTAGACCTCAGCTGGAATATTGTGGACAGTTCTGGGTGCCACATGATAGGAAGAGTGTGAACACACTGGAGCGAGTGCAGAGGAGGTTCACAAGAATGGTTCAGGAATGAGAAACTTCAGTGATGAGGTTAGATTGGAGAGGTTGTGTCTGTTCTCCACGGAGAAAAATGGCCAAGAGGAGATTTGATAGAGGTGTTCAAATTCTTGGGGGTGCCGGACAGAGTAGACAGGGAGAAACGGATCCCACTATTAAGAAGCTCAAGAACGAGATGGCACAGAATTAAAGGGAATTGGAAAAGAAGCAATTGTGGGGCGAAATTCTCCGGCAACGGCGCGATGTCTGCCGACTGGCGCCCAAAACGACGCAAATCAGACTGGCATCGCGCCGCCCCAAAGGTGCGGAATGCTCCGCATCTTTGGGGGCCGAGCCCCAACATTGAGGGGCTAGGTCGGCGCCAGAGGAATTTCCGCCCCGCCAGCTGGCAGAAAATGCCTTTGGTGCCCCGCCAGCTGGCGCGGAAATGACATCTCCGGGCGGCGCATGCGCGGTAGCGTCAGCGGCCGCTGACAGTTTCCCACGCATGTGCAGTGGAGGGAGTCTCTTCCGCCTCCGCCATGGTGGAGACCGTGGCGGAGGCGGAAGGGAAAGAGTGCCCCCACGGCACAGGCCCGCCCGCGGATCGGTGGGCCCCGATCGCGGGCCAGGCCACCGTGGGGGCACCCCCCGGGGCCAGATTGCCCCGCGCCCCCCCCCCTAGGACCCCGGAGCCCGCCCGTGCCGCCTTGTCCCGCCGGTAAGGTAGGTGGTTCAATTTACGCTGGCAGGATAGGCATTTTAGCGGCGGGACTTCGGCCCATCCGGGCTGGAGAATCGAGCAGGGGGGCCCGCCAACCGGCGCGGCGCGATTCCCGCCCTGTCGAATCTCCGGTGCCGGAGACTTCGGCAACCAGCAGGGGCCGGATCCACGCCAGCCCCCGGCCATTCTCCGACCCCCCGCCCCTGATGTGAGAAAATGGAAACAGTATAGTGTAGAGAGAGCCCTGCTCGCTATCTGACCTCGTGCTGTACCTGTCCTGGGTGTGTTTGAGAGGGACAGTGTAGAGGGAGCTTTACTCTGTATCTAACCCCGTGCTGTACCTGTCCTTGGAGTGTTTGATGGGGACAGTGTAGAGAGAGTGTTACTCTGTATCTCACCCATCTTCTCTGTCTCTGCAACTCTCTATCTCTCTCTGGGAATCTGTCTAAACAAATCCACGATCAGCAGTCAGCCATTTTAAGTTACTTAACGGTGGCCATTTTATGTGAGCACAACACTGAGACAATTCGGACAGTTGTCCAAGTTAGTGTCAAACAATAACTGAAGGAAAGAGTCGTATTTAAACAGTGATATGTTGGGCAATGTGGATGTACAAATGGAGCGTGTACACCAGTCGCTGAAAGTGGAGAGGGGGGGTGCAGCAAGCAGTTAAGAAGACCAATGATATGTTGGCCTTCATTGCAAGAGGGATTTGAGTTCAGAAGTGGAGAAGTCTTACTGCAGTTATACTGGGCCTTGGTGAGACCACACCTGGAGTACTGTGTACAGTTTTTGGTCTCCCTACCATGGAAGGATATAGTTGCCAGAGAGGGAGTGCAGCGGAGGGTCAATCGGCTGATAGGGAGGTTGCCGGACTGTCCTAGGAGGAGAGATTGCTTCAATAGGGCCTGAACGAGCCCTGTTTCTCCAACCTAACCCTGGAGATCAAATCCCACATTCCTGGTGATTTCGCCCCTCTCAAAGATGGAAAGATATTGAATAAGTTTAAAGCAGAAATTGACTGATTTCTAAATCCCATTGACATAAAGGGATATGGGGATAGTGTTGGGGAAAAGACATTGAAGTAAAGATATTTTGCAGCTGGATTCACAGAATACAGACAACAAAGTATCTTGAATTTTGGAAGAGCCACAAATATTGTCAAACATTTGGGAAATGATTGGAAACAGTTTGGACTGAGATCTCCTCAGTGACCTGTGTGCAGACCCCACCCCCGACTTACTGTGAGGAATGTCCCCCTCGGTGTGTTTCCTGTGTCTGCTAAGGAAGACACTTGTCCTGTCTATGGTTATGTTAATTCAGCAGTCACCAACAGATTCTGTCCTGTCGTTATTTCTGTCTTTGTTTGACATTTGTTTCTCTCTGAATTTCTGGCATGTTTGGAATGACTATTCGACTGTCACCCGAGGAAGGCTTTCCATAGAATGAGTAAAAACCAGCAAGAAATCACAGAATGTGAGTTAAACATAACTTCATTTCTGCCTCCATTTTGAGAGAAGATTGCTGGCCACAAAAACAAAGCTCATTGCAAAGTTTCACTTCATATTTTACATGTTGTTCACAGACAGATTTCTCCAATGAGCTGCTCTATAAATATGGATTCAATTTGATTTTTTCTCACTGTGAGATGTAAAGTTTATTCCTGAATCAATACAGGGTCATCGGCAACAACATCATTTTATTAGACAAGGGGGTTCAATGGGACTTTTCACTGGGATCCTCTGATGTCAATTCCTGAGATTAGAATTTATAATGAAACAATTTGGATTAAATGAAAACAGTCAGTTTGATAACCCCAATGTCCTGACTGCCTCACGTCCTGGCACCCTCACACCATCACACACTCATGTCTCCGAACCCTCACATCCTGACCCATTCACGTCCCCGAAACCTCAGATCCTGACCCGCTGTGTACCTCTTTCTTTGTGTGTCCCTCACTCTGTCTGTGTGCCCACCTCTCTCTGTCCCCCTCTGTATCCCTCTCTCCCTCTGTGTCACTGTCTCTCTCTGTGTCCTTCTATCTCACTCTATCCCTCTCTTTCACTGCGTACCTTTTTCTATCTGTGTCACTCTCTCTGTGACCCTCTCCCTCTGTGTCCCCCTCTCTCTGTCTCTCTCGCTGTGTCCCTCGCTCTCTCTGTCCCCCTCACTCTCGCTGTGTCCCTCGCGCTTGCAGTGTCCCTCGCGCTTGCAGTGTCCCTCACTCTCTGTGTCCCTCGCTCTCTCTGTGTCCCTCGCTCTCTCTGTGTCCCTCGCGCTTGCAGTGTCCCTCGCGCTTGCAGTGTCCCTCGCGCTTGCAGTGTCCCTCGCGCTTGCAGTGTCCCTCGCGCTTGCAGTGTCCCTCGCGCTTGCAGTGTCCCTCACTCTCTGTGTCCCTCACTCTCTGTGTCCCTCGCTCTCTCTGTGTCCCTCGCTCTCTCTGTGTCCCTCGCTCTCTCTGTGTCCCTCGCTCTCTCTGTGTCCCTCGCTCTCTCTCTGTGTCCCTCGCTCTCTCTCTGTGTCCCTCGCTCTCTCTCTGTGTCCCTCGCTCTCTCTCTGTGTCCCTCGCTCTCTCTCTGTGTCCCTCGCTCTCTCTCTGTGTCCCTCGCTCTCTCTCTGTGTCCCTCGCTCTCTCTCTGTGTCCCTCGCTCTCTCTCTGTGTCCCTCGCTCTCTCTCTGTGTCCCTCGCTCTCTCTCTGTGTCCCTCGCTCTCTCTCTGTGTCCCTCGCTCTCTCTCTGTGTCCCTCGCTCTCTCTCTGTGTCCCTCGCTCTCTCTCTGTGTCCCTCGCTCTCTCTCTGTGTCCCTCGCTCTCTCTCTGTGTCCCTCGCTCTCTCTCTCTGTCCCTCGCTCTCTCTCTCTGTCCCTCGCTCTCTCTCTGTGTCCCTCGCTCTCTCTCTCTGTCCCTCGCTCTCTCTCTCTGTCCCTCGCTCTCTCTCTGTGTCCCTCGCTCTCTCTCTGTGTCCCTCGCTCTCTCGCTGTGTCCCTCGCTCTCTCGCTGTGTCCCTCGCTCTCTCGCTGTGTCCCTCGCTCTCTCGCTGTGTCCCTCGCTCTCTCGCTGTGTCCCTCGCTCTCTCGCTGTGTCCCTCGCTCTCTCGCTGTGTCCCTCGCTCTCTCGCTGTGTCCCTCGCTCTCTCGCTGTGTCCCTCGCTCTCTCGCTGTGTCCCTCGCTCTCTCGCTGTGTCCCTCGCTCTCTCGCTGTGTCCCTCGCTCTCTCGCTGTGTCCCTCGCTCTCTCGCTGTGTCCTTCGCTCTCTCGCTGTGTCCCTCGCTCTCTCGCTGTGTCCCTCGCTCTCTCGCTGTGTCCCTCGCTCTCTCTCTGTGTCCCTCGCTCTCTCTCTGTGTCCCTCGCTCTCTCTCTGTGTCCCTCGCTCTCTCTCTGTGTCCCTCGCTCTCTCTCTGTGTCCCTCGCTCTCTCTCTGTGTCCCTCGCTCTCTCTCTGTGTCCCTCGCTCTCTCTCTGTGTCCCTCGCTCTCTCTCTCTGTCCCTCGCTCTCTCTCTCTGTCCCTCGCTCTCTCTCTGTGTCCCTCGCTCTCTCTCTCTGTCCCTCGCTCTCTCTCTCTGTCCCTCGCTCTCTCTCTGTGTCCCTCGCTCTCTCTCTGTGTCCCTCGCTCTCTCGCTGTGTCCCTCGCTCTCTCGCTGTGTCCCTCGCTCTCTCGCTGTGTCCCTCGCTCTCTCGCTGTGTCCCTCGCTCTCTCGCTGTGTCCCTCGCTCTCTCGCTGTGTCCCTCGCTCTCTCGCTGTGTCCCTCGCTCTCTCGCTGTGTCCCTCGCTCTCTCGCTGTGTCCCTCGCTCTCTCGCTGTGTCCCTCGCTCTCTCGCTGTGTCCCTCGCTCTCTCGCTGTGTCCCTCGCTCTCTCGCTGTGTCCTTCGCTCTCTCGCTGTGTCCCTCGCTCTCTCGCTGTGTCCCTCGCTCTCTCGCTGTGTCCCTCGCTCTCTCGCTGTGTCCCTCGCTCTCTCGCTGTGTCCCTCGCTCTCTCGCTGTGTCCCTCGCTCTCTCGCTGTGTCCCTCGCTCTCTCGCTGTGTCCCTCGCTCTCTCGCTGTGTCCCTCGCTCTCTCGCTGTGTCCCTCGCTCTCTCGCTGTGTCCCTCGCTCTCTCGCTGTGTCCCTCGCTCTCTCCGTTAACCTCGTTCACACTCCGTTAGTGTGAATGAGTGAGTCAGTCTGTGTGTGAGTGTGAGTGAGTGAATTCAAACTGAATTCAAATGACCTCCTGCTAATTTAATTTCACCCTCCATACTTATGTCTCGGCCTAAAACACAGGCTTCCTTCCAGAATTATACCCGCTTCAAGTTCAGGGACTTTAATTCCGGGCAATCGAGATTACTTTACAATCAATGGATTCATTATAAAAGTGACCCCACTGTCGTTAATTTTGTGAATTCTGCCGGCAACCTGTGCACAGGGAGAGCCCAACAAATGATGACCACTTTCAAAATTGAGTTCAGAGTTTCTGATCTGAGATTTCTCTCTCTCTCTACCAGATTGCAGAGTGAGTATGTGTTAGCGTGTGGGAGTGAGTGTGTCAGAGTGACAGTGTGTAAGAGACTGTGAGAGTCAGTGAGTGTGAGAGTCAGTGAGTGTGAGAGTCAGTGAGTGTGAGAGTCAGTGAGTGTGGGAGTCAGTGAGTGTGAGAGTCAGTGAGTGTGAGAGTCAGTGAGTGTGAGAGCCAGTGAGTGTGAGAGCCAGTGAGTGTGAGAGCCAGTGAGTGTGAGAGCCAGTGAGTGTGAGAGCCAGTGAGTGTGAGAGCCAGTGAGTGTGAGAGCCAGTGAGTGTGAGAGCCAGTGAGTGTGAGAGCCAGTGAGTGTGAGAGCCAGTGAGTGTGAGAGCCAGTGAGTGTGAGAGCCAGTGAGTGTGAGAGCCAGTGAGTGTGAGAGCCAGTGAGTGTGAGAGCCAGTGAGTGTGAGAGCCAGTGAGTGTGAGAGCCAGTGAGTGTGAGAGCCAGTGAGTGTGAGAGCCAGTGAGTGTGAGAGCCAGTGAGTGTGAGAGCCAGTGAGTGTGTGAGCCAGTGAGTGTGTGAGCCAGTGAGTGTGTGAGCCAGTGAGTGTGTGAGCCAGTGAGTGTGTGAGCCAGTGAGTGTGTGAGCCAGTGAGTGTGTGAGCCAGTGAGTGTGTGAGCCAGTGAGTGTGTGAGCCAGTGAGTGTGTGAGCCAGTGAGTGTGTGAGCCAGTGAGTGTGTGAGCCAGTGAGTGTGTGAGCCAGTGAGTGTGTGAGAGTGAGCGTGAGAGAGTGAGCGTGAGAGAGTGAGCGTGAGAGAGTGAGCGTGAGAGAGTGAGCGTGAGAGAGTGAGCGTGAGAGAGTGAGCGTGAGAGAGTGAGCGTGAGAGAGCGAGCGTGAGAGAGCGAGCGTGAGAGAGCGAGTGTGAGAGTCAGCGAGAGTGAGTGTCAGCGAGTGTGAGTGTGAGAGTCAGCGAGTGTGAGTGTGAGAGTCAGCGAGTGTGAGAGTCAGCGAGTGTGAGAGTCAGCGAGTGTGAGTGTGTGATTGTGTAAGGTTGTTAGTAAGTGTGTAAGAGTGTGCATAAGAGTGCGTGTAAGTGAGTGTGTAAGAATGAGTTAAATCTAACCCCTCGATTAGATTGCACATTGTATCGCACTGCAGTGTATCTGTAAACGGTGAGTGTGTGTGCAAGAGTGTGTCTAAGAGTGAGTGAGTCAGCGTGTGAGTATGTCAATGAGAGTGACTGTGTAAGTGAGTTTGAGTGTGTGAGCGAGTTAGTGTGTAAGAATGAGTGAGTAGGTGAGTGAGTGTGCAAGTGTGTATAATGGTGGGTGTGAGTGAGGGTGAGTAAGTTCTAGATATAAACTATCCTGAACCCCTCGATTAGGTTCCAGACTGTAATTCACTCCCGGGTATCTGTTATTCTATATATAAACTATCCTGAACCCCTCGATCAGATTCTCACTCCTGGGTATCTGTTATTCTATATATAAACCATCCTGAACCCCTCGATTAGATTCCAGTCTGTAACTCACTCCCGGGTATCTGTTATTCTATATATAAACTATCCTGAACCCCTCAATTAGATTCCAGTCTGTAACTCACTCCTGGGTATCTGTTATTTTATATATAAACTATCCTGAACCCCTCGATTAGGTTCCAGACTGTAACTCACTCCCGGGTATCTGTTATTCTATATATAAACTATCCTGAACCCCTCGATCAGATTCTCACTCCTGGGTATCTGTTATTCTATATATAAACCATCCTGAACCCCTCGATTAGATACCAGTCTGTAACTCACTCCCGGGTATCTGTTATTCTATATATAAACCACCCTGTACCCCTCGATTAGATTCCAGTCTGTAACTCACTCCCGGGTATCTGTTATTCTATATATAAACCACCCCGAACCCCTCGATTAGATTCCAGTCTGTAACTCACTCCTGGGTATCTGTTATTCTATATATATTGAACGCCTCGATTAGATTCCAGTCTGTAACTCACTCCCGGGTATCTGTTACTCTATATATAAACCACCCCGGACCCCTCGATTAGATTCCAGTCTGTAACTCACTCCCGGGTATCTGTTATTCTATATATAAATCACCCCGAACCCCTCGATTAGATTCCAGTCTGTAACTCACTCCTGGGTATCTGTTATTCTGTATATAAACCATCCTGAACCCCTCGATTAGATTCCAGTCTATAACTCACTCCCGGGTATCTGTTATTCTGTATATAAACTATCCTGAACGCCTCGATGAGATTCCAGTCTGTAACTCACTCCCGGGTATCTGTTACTCTATATATAAACCACCCCGAACCCCTCGATTAGATTCCAATCTGTAACTCACTCCCGGGTATCTGTTATTCTATATATAAATCACCCCGAACCCCTCGATTAGATTCCAGTCTGTAACTCACTCCTGGGTATCTGTTATTCTGTATATAAACCATCCTGAACCCCTCGATTAGATTCCAGTCTATAACTCACTCCCGGGTATCTGTTATTCTGTATATAAACTATCCTGAACCCCTCGATTAGATTCCAGTCTGTAACTCACTCCTGGGTATCTGTTATTCTATATATAAACCATCCTGTACCCCTCGATTAAATTCTAGTCTGTAACTCACTCCTGGGTATCTGTTATTCTACATATAAACTATCCTGAACTCCTCGATTCGATTCCAGTCTGTAACTCACTCCTGGGTATCTGTTATTCCATATATAAGCCATTCTGAACCCCTCGATTAGATTCCAGTCTGTAACTCACTCCCGGGTATCTGTTATTCTATATATAAACTATCCTGAACCCCGCGATTAGATTCCAGTCTGTCACTCACTCCTGGGTATCTGTTATTCTATATATAAACCACCCTGAACCCCTCGATTAGATTCCAGTCTGTAACTCACTCCCGGGTATCTGTTATTCTATATATAAACTATCCTGAACCCCTCGATTAGATTCCAGTCTGTAACTCACTCCCGGGTATCTGTTATTCTATATATAAACTATCCTGAACCCCTCAATTAGATTCCAGTCTGTAACCCACTCCCGGGTATCTGTTATTCTATATATAAACTACCCTGAACCCCTCGAGTAGATTCCAGTCTGGAACTCACTCCCGGGTATCTGTTATTCTATATATAAACTATCCTGAACCCCTCGATTAGATTCCAGTCTGTAACACACTCCCGGGTATCTGTTATTCTAGATATAAACCATCCTGAACCCCTCGATTAGATTCCAGTCTGTAACTCACTCCCGGGTATCTGTTATTCTATATAAACCATCCTGAACCTCTCAATTAGATTCCAGTCTGTAACTCACTCCTGGGTATCTGTTATTCCATGTATAAACCACCCCGAACCCCTCGATTAGATTCCAGTCTGTCACTCACTCCAGGGTATCTGTTATTCTATATATAAACTATCCTGAACCCCTCGATTAGATTCCACTCTGTAGCTCACTCCCGGGTATCTGTTATTCTATATATAAATCACCCCGAACCCCTCGATTAGATTCCAGTCTGTAACTCACTCCCGGGTATCTGTTATTCAGTATATAATCTATCCCAAAGCCCTCCATTAGATTCCAGTCTGTAACTCACTCGTGGGTGTCTGTTATTCTGTATATAATCTATCCCAAAGCCCTCCATTAGATTGCAGTCTGTAATTCATTCCCAGATACCATTTATTCTGTGTGTTAACCAACGATATGCCGGACTGAGATGAGGAGGAATTTCGTCACTCAGATGGTGGTGAATCCTGGGAATTCTCTATCCCAGAGGGATGTGGAGACTCTGTCATTGAGCCGGTGTTAGACTGAGATTGATGGATCAGCAAGAGGCACGGGGATAGGGCAGGAACATGGTGTTGAAATGGAAGAATCTCCATGATCATATTGACTGGTGGAGCGAGCTCGAAGGGCTGAATGGCCCAGTCCTGCTCCTATTCCTTGTGGTCTGTTATTGCCAATTATTTCTCTGTTTATCTATTTACGATTATCCAGAAAAGTGGGATGGGGGTGAATTCTGCATCGTTTGTGATTTGGATATTGGAGTAATCATCATTTGGGGTCAATTCTGTTATGTTGATAATTTGCTATCTTTTTTCAAAATAAAACCCTTCCTTTGGAAACATTGCCTCATTCCCTCTACTTGCTGTAAATATCCTGGCAGCTTCTGTTGTGGAAATTGGGGAGGAACATTTATTCCGTTTGTAACCCCATGCTGAACCTGACCTGGTAGTGTTTGCTGGGGACAGTGTCGAGGGAGCTTTACTCTGTATCTAACCCTGTGCTGTACCTGTCCTGGGAGTGTTTGCTGGGGACAGTGTAGAGGGAGCTTTACTCTGTATCGAAACCTGTGCTGTACCTGTCCTGGGAGTGTTTGATGGGGACAGTGTAGAGGGAGCTTTAGTCTGTATCTAAACCTGTGCTGTACCTGTCCTGGGAGTGTTTGATGGGGACAGTGTAGAGGGAGCTTTACTCTGTATCTGACCCCGTGCTGTACCTGTCCTGGGAATGTTTGATGGGGACAGTGTAGAGGGAGATTTACTCTGATTCTAACCCCGTGCTGTACCTGTCCTGGGAGTGTTTGGTGGGGACAGTGTAGAGAGGGCTTGACTCTGTATCTAACCCCGTGCTGTACCTGTCCTGGGCGTGTTTGATGGTGACAGTGTAGCGGGAGCATTACTCTGTATCTAACCCCGTGCTGTACCTGTCCTGGGAGTGTTTGATGGGGACAGTGTAGAGGGAGCTTTACTCTGTATCTAACCCCGTGCTGTATCTGTTTTGGGAGTGTTTGATGGGGACAGTGTAGAGAGAGCTTTGCTCTGTATATAACCCCGTGCTGTACCTGTCCTAGATGTGTTTGATGGGGACAGTGTAGAGGGGGCTTTAATCTGTATCTATCCCTGTGCTGCACCTGTCCTGGGAGTGTTTGATGGGGACAGTGTAGAGGGAACTTTACTCTGTATCTAACCCCGTGCTGTACCTGTCCTGGGAGTGTTTGATGGGGAAGTATAGAGGGAGCTTTACTCTGTATCTAACCCCGTGCTGTATCTGTCCTGGGAGTGTTTGATGGGGACAGTGTAGAGGGAGCTTTACTCTGTATCTAAACCTGTGCTGTACCTGTCCTGAGAGTGTTTGATGTGGACAGTGGAGAGGGAGCTTTACTCTGTATCTAACCCCGTGTTGTACCTGTCCTGGGAGTGTTTGATGGGGACAGTGTAGAGGGAGCTTTACTCTGTATCTAACCCCGTGCTGTACCTGTCCTGGGAGTGTTTGATGGGGACAGTGTAGAGGGAGCTTTACTCTGTATCTAAACCTGTGCTGTACCTGTCCTGAGAGTGTTTGATGGGGACAGTGTAGAGGGAGCTTTACTCTGTATCTAAACCTGTGCTGTACCTGTCCTGGGAGTGTTTGATGGGGACAGTGTAGAGGGAGCTTTTCTCTGTATCTAACCCCGTGCTGTCCTGGGAGTATTTGATGGGGACAGTGTCTAGGGAGCTTTACTCTGTATCTAACCCTGTGCTGTACCTGTCTTGGGAGTATTTGATGGGGACAGTGTAGAGGGGGCTTTACTCTGTATCTAACCCTGTGCTGTATCTGTCCTGGGAGTGTTTGATGGGGACAGTGTAGAGGGAGCTTTACTCTGTATCTAATCCCGTGCTGTACCTGTCCTGGGAGTGTTTGGTGGGGACAGTGTAGAGGGAGCTTGACTCTGTATCTAACCACATGCTGTACCTGTCCTGGGAGTGTTTGATGGGGACAGTGTAGAGGGGGATTTACTCTGTATCTAACCCCGTGCTGTACCTGTCCTGGGAGGGTTTGATGGGTCAGTGTAGAGGGAGATTTACTCTGTATCTAACCACATGCTGTACCTGTCCTGGGAGTGTTTGATGGGTCAGTGTAGAGGGAGCTTTACTCTGTATCTAACTCCTTATTCATGGGTCACTAAACGCTAGTGTGCGGGTACATTAAGCAATCAGGAAGGCCAATGGTACGTTAACCCCAATACTAATAACCCCGAGCGATGAAAGTTAAGATGACTTGCTGTAATTGTACAGAGCCTTGGTCACAACACACCTGGACCATTATGTGGAGTTTTGTTCTCCATATCTAAGGAAGGATATACTTGCTGCAGAAGGAGTGTAACGGTAATTCACCAGACGAATCCCTGGGATGGTGAAGTTGTCTGATGATGAGAGATTGAGGAAAATGTACCTGTGTTCCCGAGAGTGCCGAAAAATGAGAGGTGATCTTGAAACATACACAGTTCATACGAGGCATCACAAGATAGATGTAGGTCAGCTGGTCTCATGGCTGGTGAGATTAGACCCAGGGGGAGGGGGCACAGTCTCAAACCATAAGACCATAAGACATTGAAGCAGAATTAGGCCACTCGGCCCATCGAGTCTGCTCCGCCATTCAATCATGGCTGATATTTTTCTAATTCCCATTCTCCTGCCTTCTCTCCATAACCCCTGATCCCCTTATTGATCAAGAACCGATCTATCTCTGTCTTAGAGATACTCAGTGATTTGGCCTCCACAGCCTTCTGCGGCAAAGAGCTCCACATATTCACCGCCCTCTGGCTGAAGAAATTCCTCCTCATCTCTGTTTTAAAGGATCGTCCCTTTAGTCTGAGATGGTGTCCTCTGCTTCTAATTGTTCCTACAAGTGGAAACATCCTCTCCACGTCCACTCTATCCAGGCCTCGCAGTATCCTGTAAGTTTCAATAAGACCCCCTCATCCTTCTAAACTCCAACGAATACAGACCCAGTGTCCTCAACCATTCCTCATACGACAAGTTCTTCATTCCAGGGAACATTCTTGTGAACCTCCTCTGGACCCTTTCCAAGGCAGCACATCCTTCCTTAGATACTGGGCCTAAAACTGCTCACAATACTCCAAATGGGGTCTGACCAGAGCCTTGTACAGCCTCAGAAGTACATCCCTGGTCTTGTATTCTCGCCCTCTTGACATGAATGCTCAGAATCAGGGGTAGACCATTGCAGACTGAGATGAGGAGGAATTTCTTCATTCAGAGGGTGGAGAATCTTGGAATTCTCTGATCCAGAGGGTTGTGGAAGCTCAATCATTGAGCATGTTCCAGACACAAATCGACTGTGTATAATACAATAGGAATGTGTGTGTGAGTGTGCGTGCGTCTGTGCGTGCCAGGATCTGTTTGAATCGTGGAGCAGACTCGATGGGCCAAATCGCCTACACATGCTCATATTTTCCTTTGAGACTTAAATGCGTATACACACACAAGTTCACAGATACACACACACACATGCGCGTGCACACACTGACTGATACATACACGGCAACAGATACATACACACACACACATGCGTGCACAGACACATGCGTGTACACACACATTGGCGCACACCCATACATATATATTAGCCATTTAAGACCATTTGATAGAATGCTACACATCCCAGTTTGCCAATGACACCAAACATTAGACAGCGTTGTAAGCAACATAGCTGGAAACATCAAATTGCAGGGAGATATTATCGTTTTGGCGGTAGACTGACTGGTGGACGTGTTTCAGTGTTGGGAAATGTTTCGATGATGTGCTTTAGAATTAAAAAGGATAGAACCGTGATCTTTATAAACGATGAGAAGACAGAAACGGTGGAAGTTTAAACTGTACAGATATTTCACAGCTAGATTCACACAATACAGACAGCAATGTACGGTAGATTTTGGAAGTGCCACAAATGTTGTCAAGTGCAGTGCGAGGCGTACCTCAATGTTTCAGTCTTACTGAGAAACGGTCAGCCCACAGGACAACATTTCTGTATAATAGGATTGAAGCACAAGTTCAAATAGTTTTGTTTCAAAGTTTAAAATAACCAGTCATTTTTCTGTGCAGCTTTCGGAATCT